>NC_063333.1:114121456-114205168 GCF_021869965.1 Rhincodon typus | reverse complement strand
AAAATTTCTGAAGAAGGGTCCAGACCCAAAACGTCAGCTTTCCTGCTCCTCTGATGCTGCTTGGCCTGCTGTGTTCATCCAGCTCTGCACCTTGCTATCTCATAATTAATTATTGTTGCGAAGTTGTTTCGATAGCAGAGTGTCTTTCCATTTAACCTGCATCACTAACAATATACTCCGTATACGCACTTCCCTTCTACCTTCACCTCTACTAATAGGTAGAAGGATCTTGATGGATTTCACTGACAGAGATGTTCTTTAATTCTTTCATGAGATGTGGGTATTGGTGATAAGACAGACATTCAATGTCCAAGTCTAATTACTCGAGAAGGCAGTGGTCAATAGCCTCTTGAATTGCCGTAGTCCACTTTTTACATGTATGTACAACATCACTGGGAACAGAGTTCCAGAATTTTGACCCTATGCCCTGTGACAGTGAAGGAGCAGTGGTGTACTTTCAAGTCAGGATGCTGTGTGGCTTGGAGGGGAATTTGCAAGCTGTGGTGTTCTCTTCTATCTATTGGTCTTTTCCTTCTAGGTGGTAGAGGTCACAGATCAAAGAAAGCTTGGCAAGCTGCTGCAGTGCATCTTCTAAGTGGTTCACACTGTTGCCATTCTATGCCAAAAAATAATGACAAGAATGCTTCAAGTGGTGGATAATGGGTCAATTAAGTGGGCTGCTTTGTCCAGAATGGTATTAAGCTTGAATGTTGTTGGAGCTGCACTCATCCAGGCAAGAGAAGAATTATCCATCACACTCCTGATCTGTCCCTTGTTGATGGTGGTCACACTAGCTTTCTATTATGCTATAATTCCTCCTCCTTTATTATTTATTTTAATCATTTCTTGCTGGGTTATCAAATTTGTCCAATCTTTCAACCAGCACTGATCTTCTCAGTAATGTATACATTTTCTTTCATTTTCATAGAATCCTTAATTTATTCAGTTAGCAATGAATCACATGTTCTTTACATTGAGTATTTCTTCCTCAATGGCATATATCTCCATTTTTTATTTGTTCATGGGATTTAAACATCGCTGACTTGCTATTTATTGCCCATCCTTAATTGCCCAGACAACAGCTGAGAGTGAACCACATTGCTGTGGATCTGGAGTCACAGTAGGCCAGACCAATAAGGATGGCAGATGCTCAAGGGCATTAGTGAACCAGATGGGATTTTATTACAATATACATTGAATATATTGTCACCATTGAGTTAGCTTTTTTGCCCCAGATTTTTGTTGATATCAAATTGCACCATCTATGATGGTGGGACTCAAACTTGTAACCACAGAATATCAGCCTAGGGTTCTGGATTACTCGCCTAATGACAATTCTACTATGCCACTGCCTTCCCTAAACACTGCAGGGAGTTATGGAATATCCCCTAAATGTCTGTCACTTCTTCTCTGTTGTCCTACCTTTAACTTATTTTCACAATTCACTTTAGCCAACTCTGTCCTCATAGACTTGTATTTGCCTTTATTTAATTTTTAGACACTAGTCTTAGACACACAATGCTCATCCTCAAACCAAATCTGAAATTCTACCATGTTAGGATCACTGTTATCTAGAGGCCCCTTTAATATGACAGCAGTAAGTAATCCCTTCTCATTGCACATTACCAGGTCTAAAATAGCCTGCTCCATTGTTGGCACTAGAACATACAAACTGACCCGAACATACTCTATGAACTCATCTTCAAGGTTACCTTTGCCAATTTAATTCATCCAATCGATATGAAGATTAAAATCACTCATAACTAATGCAATGCCTTTCTCACAAGCTCATTATTTCCCTCCGACCCTTTTGGTTCAATTACACAACTACTGTTAGGAGACCATTTAGAGATGTATAAACTACACACAAAGTAGCTTCTTGCCTTTACCATGTCTCTTCTCTGTCCAAACTGATTCCACATCTTGATCTTCTGAACTAAGATCTTGTCTCATTAGTATACAAATGTCATCCTTAATTTAGAAAACTATTCCACCTTCTTTTCTGAAGCTTCCTGTCCAACCAAATGTCCAATACTGTTGAATATTTAAGCCCTAGCCTCGGTCACTGTGCAAAATGTCCCTACAATGATTATCAAATCATACATATTTATTTCTATTTGTGTTAACTAATTCATCCATTTTGTTACAGATACTGCACACATTCTGAAAAAGCATTTAATTCTGTCTTCTTACCATTCTTGCCAACTCTGTCATAAACGTGGTGAATTATTATATCTGTTCGTCTTCACCTGTCCTGCCATACTCTGGTTGTCATTACCCAGATCTCTACCCTGCTTTATTGCTTCGTCCTTTCCCTATGCCTATTACATCTCCATTCATGTGATTCCTCACCCACCCTACGCTATTATGTTTCCCATTCCGTAACTACTCTAAACTTCATGATGTTATGATTACTGTTTTCTAATGCTTGCTCCTCCACTGACGCAAGCTCCACTTGGCCTCCTTCTTTCCCCAGAACCAGATTGCTGTGTTAAGGAATTCGTACTCAATCAAGAAATTCCTCCTATCTTGCCCTGACTGTGTTTATCCCAATCTAGATGAGGGCAATTGAAAACCTTACCGTAGTGATTCGATTGCTCTAAATTGTTCAAAAAACTGCTTTTTAGATATGATTCTCCATTTCCTTCATACTATTTGGTGGTCGATATAGTATATATACTTAACCTCTGTTTTTTTTTAACTCTAGCCAAATGGATTCAATCTTTGAATCCTCAAGCACATCAATCCCTTCCCAAAACTTAATAATATCTTTGATCAATCACACCCCTTCATCCAGGAATCAGGAAGGTAGATCAACTGAGTGGCAAAACTCTAACTGCAAATCTTCACACTGTGGCTTTTCCAACACGTTCCTCCACACTGCTCGTCCAGACAACTCTTTACTGTTCCACTCATTTCCATCTCCAAAGGCATTACATCCTCATCCGAATAGCTACATTTTCCCTCACCATTTTTCTATTACCCTTTTGCACCCATAGCTCACAGTGATTCTTTTCAAACGGTGCCTTTTCTGCTGCAAACAAGCCATGCATCTCTCTGCTTTCTCTCCTTGCAGAAGAGACCACAGAACTTGTAATAGGCACATATCTAGAAAAGGTGGGAGGCAGTGGGGGATGGGGCTGCTGGATGGTGGCCCTCTTTTAAGAGGCCAGTGACGATATTTATCTACCTACCACACTGTAAAAAATCATACAATCCTACAGTGTGGAAGAAGGCCACTCAGCCCATCAAGTCCACACCAACTGTCCAAACAGCATTCCACTCATACCCACCCCTACCCTATCCCCATAAACCTGCATTCCCCATGGCTAATCCACCTAGCCTGCATATCCCTGGACAGTATGGGCGATTTAATGTGTCCAGTCCACCTAACTTGCACATCTTTGAACTGGTGAAAGGAGGACATGGCCAAAGGAGGTTGATGATGTCAATGTCCACCCCTGTTCTGTGCAGGGGCATGGCATTGGTGCTGTTATTGCTGTCACTGCAGCCGGAGCAGTTGACCATTGTGGTTCCCCTCAGCAGAGGAGGCAGGTAGCACTGTATAAGCTGCTGGCAAAGACAAACAGATGAAATGCAGCTGATGGTGAATAGGAGTGCTAGAACAGGTGAAAAACTTTTGAACAAGTTAGCAATCACCTGTCAAACAGTAAAAGCACTCTCACAGAAGAAGTGTATAGAACAGCAGTTCCTCAAGGTCATGAGTGGACCTCTTTAGAATAACTGGCCAAAGCTTTCCAAGTTTGACAGTTTTACTCAAGAACCTTTACTTGCTGTGTACTTGTCTCAGTGACCCTTTGTGGAACTCTTGCGCAGTTGTGAAGGCGTTAATGATAAAAAAAATCTTTCACTGCCTTTTCAGATCATCTCAATTACTTGCTCATCAAACCCACAGGGGCTCCATGTAGGACTTGAACCCACCACGGTGAGAGCCAGAGAGATGTCACAGATACTCAATCAATGTCGTTTCCCAGGACTTATCCCCCACAGAAGCACTAAAAGCCACCTCTAACTGGCTAGGAAATTTCTGGCCCATATTTTTGAACCTCTTTCATGAGAAAATATACCTTTTCCACTCTGCAGACAATTCTGGAGCATGGCTAATGTTTGCACTGTTCCTTTTAGTCTTTTGCTACTGGCACCCCATTCATTACCATTTCCTGTGTTTCATTGTTACCATTATCCTCTGTTTCATTGTTATTTTATTAGTTTTGTGCACTGATGCTTATCCAACTTTTGTGATAACATAACATAAGGTACCAGAATAGTCAATATGCATTATCTAGGTTTCTCCTTCTGCACAGTCACCTCAGATTCCCACTCTGAGCCCCTCATTTTGTACCCAAAAACTGTTGTTTAGCAGTGTAAAGAACTTCACAATGTATGCTGATCATACCCAACAGATGCTATTACCATCACTACCAACTACACAACTGGTACTTCAGCGTCAGTGCAGAGTCATTGTGCACTTTTCAAGATAGATTGTACAGGCACTTGTGTAGAATTACTTAATATTATAGAACCACTACTGACACAAATGGCATTTAGCCATTCCTGTAGTTTCTCACACATACCACTCTGGAGGCATGTCACTGCCTGTCAGACATCAAGATCAGGAAAAGCCAAAACGTTCTTAACAGTAATAAAACCAAATCTATGCTGCTTGGATCCCACAAAAGAACTGAATCTCTCAGATGCCGATTCCACCTCCACTTCAGCTGCTCACTTAAGGTGAGCTTAAGTACAAAATGTTGCCCCAATCACAGGGGGTAGGTTAGCTTGGACAGCTGGTTTGCGATGCAGAATGATGCCAACAGTGTGGGTTCAATTACTGCACTGGTTGAGGTTACCATAAAGGTCCCGTCTTCTCAACCTTGTCGCTCCCCTGAGTGATGGAGATGGTCAGATTAAAATCATCACCTCTCTGGAGAAAGCAGACCACTGGGACTCTAGTGACTTTACTTTTGGTCACAGGATTGGCTTGAAACCTCAAATGCCAGTCTAGGTAAAATTATAGTATGTACCTCTCATACTAGCACATGCGACCTAGTCAGAACCAACAGGTTCAGAGTTCTGCCAGTTCCAAAGAAGGGCTTTTGGACTCAAAAGTTTAACTGTTTCTCTCTCTTCAGATGCTGCCGGATCTGCTCTGTTTCTCCAGCATTTTCTGTTATTTCAGGTTTCCAGCATCCACAATATTTTGTTTTTATTCTATGTTCAATCATTTTCTCTTGGATCAATTCTTTAAATACTTGAATTAACAATATTTTTTCACCCTGCTTAGTAGTCTAGGACTGTAAGAGACACTAAGATCTACCTATGATCATAGAACCTACATGTTATATATTTTATCAGGCATTTGTAATCGTAGCCTGTGGCATAGTTCAATATTACTTTCAGGATGATTGCTTTCTACAAAAGCTTTCTGTTCTCTATCTGTTGTCAGAGTACAAATAAAGGTTCAACAGTGAAGTTGAAATAAAGTGTTACTCCTCCTTTTGCTTATATGTTTGGAAATAGACTCTCCTTAGTGCAAACCCCTATGCGAGAAAGTGTTGCCGCTGGGTGAATGTATTCCAAATACTTTCCACATAAAGTCAAGTGCCAATTTTAACTTAGTGGCAAACCAATAGGGGTAGGTAACTATCTGGTGCAGAATGAAATAAAAGATTTGCATTTTTTCAGGCTGTTCATCTCAGGTCATCCCAAAGCATTTTACATCTAATGAGAGACTTTTGAAGTGTAGTCATTTGTTGTAATGTGAGTAACATAGCAGCAATTTGTGCACAGCAAACTCACACAAATAATAACCTGGTAACAAACAGAAAATCTGACTTTATAATGTTCATTGCAGGATAAACATTGACCAGGGCATCACGGTTAAGTCACAAGGTCTTCGTTGAAGTTGTACCTTAATCTTTTATTTCCACTTAAGATAGCAAAGAGGTTCAACATCTCAATTAAAGACAACACTTCCAAAAGTGTAAGATGACCTCAGTATTAGACTGGAGTATCAGGCTAGATTTTAGAGCTCAAGATATAGAGCAGGGCTTGAAAACAAAATATTCATTCCAGGAACAAGACTGCTACCAAGTTAGTAGTGCTGATACCATGCATCACTTATTATTCACTTGAATATTCATATCGGCCTCATTTGAATTCCGCTGGTCAGTTTCTCATTGATTGTGAGCAAAGAGCAGTCAGGTGACTGAAAGAATGCTGACATCAAATCAAGTTGCTGGATGGTGCAGTGTGCATGTGTACATGGCCAGCGGGGAGGGAGGGGCGCAGGCTGCAAGGGTCTCATTGATGGAGAACAGGAAGCCTAGGGACCAAAGGGTTAGAATTTCCTTCAGGTACCCAGCTGAATACATTTAGTCGCTTCATCTAAATCATTAATGCACATTGTAAATAGCTGGTGTCCAAGCACTGATCCCTGTGGTACCCCATCGTACTAACTCTGGTTTTAAATCGTGGAGTTATATTGGCTACCCTACAATCAATAGGAGCTGTTCCAGAGTTGATAGAATCTTGAAAGGTAGCCATCAATGCATCCACTATTTCTGGGGCCACTTCCTTAAGGACTCTGGGATATAGGCCAGACCAGTTAAGGGTGGCAGATTTCCTTCCCTAAGGAATGTCAGTAATCCAGATGAGGTTTTACAACAATTAATGGTGCTTACACGGTCACCGTTAGCCTTGTTACCTTTTTATTTAAACTCCAAGTTTCTGTTGATTCAAATTTCATCAACTGCCATGATGGGACTCCTGACAGGAATAAAAACTGGAGCCATTCCATTTTAATTGTTCTCCTTTTCTCTTTGCAGAAATCAAATAATAAAAATTGTCACTCAAGTTCACGTTTGTGAGGTTGCCTATGGGGGCCGACTTTAAAAATAACCATAAGCTGGAACAAACTCAGATATTAACTCTAATCTCTTATAAAATGTTTGGTAATGTTTATTATACATGGAAGGCAAAATACAAATTTAACAAGTTGTTGCTTTTTTGGTGACTCTTTCTGTTCAGATGCATTTAACTTTCACTTGTTTCTCATTGTTCTGTGAAAAGAGCTGGTGGGATATGTTGAACACATTGCACATTTATCAGTTCAGGTACTAACTTGTTGAGTTGCAGAATTACATACTTGCACATGGAGACAGTGAACAACAAACTGGCAAAATCACTGAATTATATGAAGCAAAGTCTACTTTTAGACCACACTCCAACCTACTAATTTCATGCCTTTGAAAGTCTCCTAAATAAATTAATAACCTTCTCTGTTTTCTCATAACTCTTTCATCAACACGTCCTCACATTAGTTTTGACTTTAACTAAACTATAAAAACCTTGTGCAGTAAGATAGGGAGGGAGCTGAAAATCCTCTTTGTTCTCTGTGAGTGGAATTGCTTGTGGTTAACTTAATATGCAAGTGTGTTGGGCACCAAGTCAGAGGAGGTCAAGCAGGAAAAGAGGTGAAAGCAAGGAAAGCCACACAGATTGACTTTCTTGCATATTTGATAACTTTATAAAAAAAGGAACCAAAAACAGTCATACACTGGGTATTTTGATGGAGGGTTGAGGATCTAGACCTGCTAATCCTCGATGGGTCCCACATAAACACCTCATGTGAGTTGCACATTTCAGTGTCTAGGTCTCTGGATAAGACAGGGGCAAAAATATTTTCAGCACTAAGTTCTGCTTAACTAAATATTAGCTGTTTCAGTTAGGGCCCAAGCATTTGTTGGTCAGTTGAGGCTTGTTTAGTGGTTCCCATGGTGAAGTGCTTGGGGAGGAAGGTTTGCAGGAGCAGGGTGTGGTGGGGAAGCTGTCTAGTAAAATCTGATAGTCTCCCTGCAAGTTTGGGGTCAGCCCAGAGGAGATTCCTGATTCCTGATGCCCACCCACCACCAGCAACAAGTGGCACCTGCACAATTCCCTGAACAACTTAAAATAGTAATGTGGCTTCCAGGATCTGCAGAGATCGTACATCTCCAATTTTCTAGCTGATGTAATGGGGCCATTACCTCTGTGTTGAATCCTGGCAAGCACATCTCAGGCCAGTCCATCTCCCTTCAACCCTGCTACACCCCTTGAGAAATTATATTACCTCTCGCCAGCACAATTTACTCTTTGGAAGTCCATTCTTGCAACATTCATTTTGCCGTAAATCCATTTGGGAAATATCTGTAATTTCCCTTCTATTTGTCTTGCTCCATTGCTCTTTTATCCCTATCTCTGTAATACCTATTGTCCTTCATGTTTGATTAAATATTGTGGTAATATATGAATACGGTTGTCTTCCCTTTGTGCTTTCTCATATCATGCAGCTCAAGGCTCCAAACACTTCACCTTCTTCTCTGGGTGATCAACCAGCTTTCTGTGTTAAAATTACTGGTGCATGTCATCTGGAGTATTGCTGAGGCACAAAATGGTTTATGTGCCTCACTTGGATTAAAAAGGTGCATTGCCATTTCTAGTCTCAAAAATGACTGCCAGCTCACCTAACAAAGGGAAGAAACATTAGGCATCCCTGAGGCTGTTTAAAAGCAGCCTGCACCTCTTAATGGGAATGTGCACTTTGGTTGTAGGCAACTAGAATTCAAGATTTCTGAAACTGGCTGCTGAAAGGAAAATCTGCAACACCCTTCTGTTTTTAAAACATGTCCTGGAGCTATTGTGTAGATTAATTTTAATGTTGGTATGTTCAGGGTCAGTTTAATCTTAGTACTTATGGGAAAATCAGCAAGGAGCAATGCCCTTTTATCATCTAGAAGATGGAAGATGTCCAGCTAAGCTGTCAGATATGTGGGTAGAGTGGGCAAACACCAGAAGCACTGCACGAAGGAAAAGGCTACAATGCAGAAACATTTTTATTGGTTCACAAGGCATGCAAAACCAAGATTCCTAACTTATCTCTTACATTCCTCCCTATTAAGCCCTGCAGGAACTATAGTCCCTGAACTCACAACCCTTTCCTTCCTCCAGTTCCATCATTCGCTTTTCTTCTTCTGGCAGTTATAATGTTTCCAATCTTTTGATCAGTATGCTATATATCATGCTGCAATTGATCACAATCCTTGAGACTTGCTCTGACCTGAACAAATCCTGCAGAATACACCAAATGATGGAACTTTTACTTTAAATTATCAATCACCTGTTCCAGAGAGGTCTACTTTTTGAGTGGTGCATATGATATTAATATGTGTCTAGCTTCCTATCATTAGACTTCAATCAGCAGGTAAAAGGCCACCATTTGAATCCAAGCAGCCAGCCTGTATTCCAACAGTCTGAGTGGAAGAGAGAGGGCTATTAAAAATTAGCAATGGATGAAACATCATGACTGCCACTCAGAAACCAAGCACATTGCCAGCACCTTTCCATCTACTTAAGAAAGAAAACTTTGTGCTTTCTCATATCATACCGCACAAGGCTCTAAACGCTTCACCTTCTTCTCCAGGTGGTCACCCAGTTTCCTGCGTTAAAATAATTGGCGCACAAGGCACACACTCTAATTATCTGGGGTGTTGTTGAGACAAAAACTGGGTCTATGTGCCTCATTGGGATTAAATAGGTGGACTGCCTTTGCAGTCTCAATAATGACTGCCAGTTCACCAAATGATTTACTAAGTAGATTGTTTCAGGCATTTTAGGGGAGGTGGTGGCATTGTGTAAATATCATTGACAAGTAATCCAGAGGCCCAAACTAATGCTTTTGGAACTTGGGTTCGATGGAAGCTTATGAAATTTAAGTTCAATTAATAAAATCTGGAATTGAAAGCTACCTTGGTAATAGGGACTCAAAACTACAAGTGATTATTGTAAATGCCACCTGGTTCACTAATGTCCTTTAGGGACTGAAAAATTACCATCCTTACCCAGCTCTGAGGCAGGATCAGCAGACCCAAAATGTTAACTCTGTCTTTTTCTGCACAGATGCTGCCAGACCTGCTGAGCTTTTCCAGCAACTTTGTTTTTGTTCCTGATTTACAGCATCCACAGTTCTTTCATTTTTTCAATAATTCATTGATGGCCTGTTTAAAAAAATTGTCAGGGTCATCTTATATATTGAGAATGGATGTGACCGATGACATGAAGATCTTTTATCTTCCTTTCAGCCAAAAGATAACAGTGCAGGTTCAGCAACATGCTTGAATACTTCACTGTACAATACCTTCCTGTTTTTCTTAAGCTGATTCTGATGTGATCACTGCACTATTTCATCAACCAAAACATGCATTTATATCACCCTTTAATCACAATAAAAGACAAAACTCGACAGCATGCCTACTTACAATATGGCTTGAGTATTACAGAGCATTTTTTTCTTTCCTCTGTCTGATATTTACTGGCTATCCTGCACTGGAATATTACTGACAACTGCCTTGTCCGTGGCATTTCTGCCATCAGGACAGCATGTAGGATCAAAGTTTCAATGTCAGTCCAATCGCAGGTCTAGTTACTGTCCTCAGTTAATCAAAATCCCTGGTCAAGGTTGATGTCGTATCTCCTTCCTACCCTTTCCTCAGTCTTGTGAGTCTATTCCCTAGCTCTGGGGCCTCTTCTCTCCTTTGTCAGGATTCTTAACCAATCAAAGGCCTCACCATTCCAGCTCTGTTTCCAGTACTGGTTCAGCCCTGGTGCCCAACTGGGGTCAATCCTTATGTACCTTGCTCTCTTTTGAAGGCCAGCTCAAATCCTCTGTAGGATTTCAACCTAAAACAGTTGTCTATGTGGACTTCTGTAAAGCCTTTGATGAGGTCCCTCATGGAGACTGGTACAAAAGGTGAAGTCACATCGTATCAGGGGTGAGCTGGTAAAATGGCTTAGTCATAGAAGACAGAGGATAGTGGTGGAAGGATGCTTTTCAGAATAGAGGGTTGTGACTATTGATCAGTGCTGGGACCTCTGCTGTTCGTGGTCTACATAAATGATTTGAAAGAAAACATAGCTGATCTAATTAGTAAGTCTGCAGACGATACAAAGATTGGTGAAGTTGCGGATAGTGAGGAGGATTGTCAGAGGATACAGCAATGAATAGATCAGTTGGAGGCACGGGCAGCAAAATGGCAGATGGAGTTTAATCCAGGAAAATGTGAGGTGATGCATTTTGGACGATCAAGTACAGGTACAAATCATACAGTGAATGGCAGAACCCTTAGGAATATTGATATGAAGGTAGATAAGGTAGTAAAAAAGGCCTATGACATGCTTGCCTTCATTGGAAGGGGCATTGAGTATAAGGATAGGCAAGTTATGCTGCAGCTTTATAGAACTTTAGTTAGGCCACACTTGGAATACTGCATACTGTTCTGGTCACCACACTTCCAGAGGATGTGGATGCTTTCGAGAGAATACAGAAAAGGTTTACCAGGATGTTGCCTGGTACGGTGGATTTTAGCTATGAAGAAAGATTGGATAAACTGGATTTATTTTCACTGGAATGCAAGAGGTTGAGGGGTGACCTGATAGAAGTTAACAAGATTGTGAATGGCATGGATAGAGTGGAAAGTATGAGGGTTTTTCCCAGGGTGGAGGGGACAATTACTAGGGACACAGGTTCAAGGCACGGGTGGCCGGGATGGTTTAAAAGAGATGTGTGAGGCAGGTTCTTCACACAAAGGGTGGTGCATGCCTGGAACACGCTGCCAGAAGAGGTGGTGGAAGTAGACACAATTGCAGCATTCAAAAAGCACCTCCACGAACACATGAATAGGAAGGGAATAGAGGGATACGGATCCTGTGAGTGAAGACTCTTTTACTATGGAAGGGCAAAAAGTGTCAGTGCAGGCTTGGAGGGCCAAAGGGCCTGTTCCTGTGCTGTATTGTTCTTTGTTCTTCTTCGTACAGAGTTAACAACACTATCAACTGAACCATTTTGATGCTGGAAACAATGCATTAAGTCTGTGATACCTTAAAACTTTGTTTTTATTCATTCATGGGCTGACAGCATCACTGGCAAGACTAGCATTTATTGCCCATCCTAATTGCCCAAAAGGCAGTTAAGAGTCAACTACGTTTCTGTGGGTCTAGAGTCACATGTACGCCAGACCAGGTAAGGATGGCAGTTTCTTTTCTTAAAGGACATTAGTGAACCAGATGGGTCTTTCCAACAATCGAGAATGGGTTTGTGGTCATCATTAGATTCTTAATTCCAGATTTTTATTGAATTCAAATTCCACCATCTGCCAAGACAGGATTTGAACCTGGGTCCCCAGAACATTACCCAGATCAACAGGCCAGTGATAATACCACTTGACCTAAAAACTAACTGGCAGCAAGGCAAGAAGAAGACATAAAGAGCTCTTCAAAATGTATTTGTTTATTATCCTCAACTGAACAGCGGACATATAAACCAACTATTTACCTGAATCTAATATAAGAATAAGTCGATGAGACTGCCTTTAAATGTTAAGTATCAGAGACCTACAAAACATCTGAGTCAAATTAGCATTTTTATTACAACAGTAGTTCTTTAAACACAGCATTTTTATAGTTTTTTTAAAAAAAGTTATTCGTGCTGATCCAGCATTTACTGCTCATACCAAGTTGTCCTTGTAAAGATCGTGGTGAGTTGCCTTCTCGAACTGCTGCAGTCCATTTGGTGCAAGTACATCCACAATGCTGTTGGCCAGGGACTTCCAGGATTTTGACCAAGTGACAGTTAAAGAATGGTGATATAATTCCAAGTCAGGGTGGTGAGTGTCTTGGACAGGAACTGATAGGCAGTAGCGTTCCCACATACCTGCTGCCCTTGTTCTTCTAGATGGAAGTGGTTGTGGGTTTGAAGGTGCTGTATAAGGGGGAGGCAATGGCCTAGTGGAATTATTGCTGGACTATTAATTCAAATACCCACGTAATGTTCCAGGGACCTGGGTTCAAATCCTGCCACTGCAGATGGCCGAATTTGTATTCAATATATATCTGGAATTAAGAGTCTAATGGTGACTGCGAAACCACTCACTGTTGATTGTCAGGAAAAACCCCATCTGTCCTTTAGGGAAGGAAACTGCCATCCTTACCTGGTCTGGCCTGCATGTGACTCCAAACCCATAGCAATATGGTTGACTCTTAACTGCCCTCTGAGCAATTCAGGATGTGCAATAAATGATAGCCTGGCCAGCAATACCCCAATCCTTGAATAAATTTTAAAAAGAGTCTTGGTGAATTGTTGCAGTGCATCTTGTAGATGGTACTCATTGCTGCTACTGCTCAGTGCTGGAAGGAGTGAATGTTTGTGGATGTGCTGTCAATCAAGTGGGCTGCTTTGTCCTGTATGGTGTCAAGCTTCTGGAGTGTGGTTGGAGGTGTAGCCATCCAGACAAGTGGTGAGTATTCCATCACACTCCTGACTCGTACCTTGTAGATGATAAACAGGCTGTGGGGAGTCAGGAGGTATGAGTTACTCACTGCAGGATTCCTAGCCTCTAACCTGCTTTTGTGGTGACAATATTTATTTGGCTGATCTTTTCAGTTTTTGGTCAATGGTATCCCCAGAATTTTGACATTGGGGGAATTTAGTGAAGGTAATGCCATTGAATATGAAGGGATGATAGTTAGATTCTGCCTTATTGAAGCTGGTCGTTGCCTGGCCCTTGTATGGTGAAAATGTTACTGGCCACTTGTCAGCCCAAACATGGATATTGCCCAGGTCTCATTGAATTTTGACATGGTCTGCTTCAGAGTCTAAGAAGTCATAAACGCTGCTGAAAATTGTACGATCATCAACAAACGATGATTTTCCCTCCATCATTAGATGAAGATCATTGATGAAGCAGCTAAAGATGCTTGGGCCAACAGCCAAGTTCCCTGAGGAACCTCCTGCAGAGAGGTCATGGAGCTGAAAAAAAATATAAAGCCATCCAGAGTTCCCGCTAATTTTGTTTTTGTCTGTGCAGACATCCAAGGTCCATGCACAGCAGCGACTTCTGGAAATGGAAGTCAATGCTGCAAACGACAATCGGTTGTGTGCAGATCCTCGGTTCAGCTGTGCAGCCAGATAGCTTGGAGGGATTGCTCATGTCTCTGTGTAAACACAGGCCTATGAATATAAATACAAATCTTGTCCACAGTCTTGCTTTGTGATTTGTTTTTAGTCATGGAATATGGAAGTCTAACTGGGAAACATTTTCTCCCAAATTGAAAAGACAGATTCACATCTGCTGAGATCAACATTATTTCAAATATATCCTATTTATGACATTAAACACTATGCTCTATTTCATTAAAACAGCCTGTTCAATTTCAGTATCTATCATCAAAAGAAAACAGCTTCCTAACTGCCAAATTTTTCCATGACAAAGTCCTTGTTTAGGATTTGCATTTGATTATAACTGGCCTATTCCTGAAACTAGATTTGAGTCATGCATGCCCACTCAAGTTAGACCATGTAGAAATTCTGGAGGCTACAGACTGTTATCATCTTCTTCACCTATAGAATCAGCGTCAATGTCATATTTTAATTCACGTGAAGAATTTCTTAAATTCGTTAATCAAATCTAAAGAAGGGTAAGTGTGTGTACAAAGAATAGCTTTCCACTAATTAGTTGTATCAAATAGACATCCCTACCATTTTGCTACACTTAACCAACTCTATCATCTCATCCACCCTTTCCATACCAACCCCAATCCCACTACTTCCAGCACTCATGGAAACACTCTGTCCAGACAGGTTAAATTTATGTTGGGCTCTCCTTTCTTCTCTTTGATTTTGTTCTCCACAAAACCCCCAACCTCACCACCACATACCTCTCCAGTGCCATCAACCATTGACAACCATACATACATCACGTCCTCTCATTCTCTGCACACCTCCACATATACCAGACATCACCAATCTCTTAAACTGATCAATCAAAGCAGACAAACACTGAGTGTTACTATTACTTTAATTGATATTATGATGTATGTAATATTTACCATCAGCCTGGATTCAGATCTCAAAAGACATCCTACTCCTGTAAAAGCAAAATACTACAGATGCTTCAGATCTGAAATAAAAACAGAAAGTACTGGTGAAACTCAGCAGGTCTGGCAGCAATTTGGAGAGAGAAACAGATAATGTTTTGAGTCCAATGTGACATTTCTTCAGTAGGAAAGAAAGAGATGGAAAAGTGATGCATTTTAAGTAGTTGGGAAAAGGGAGGAGCAAGTGGAAGAGAAGGGAAAATCAGGAACAGGTTAGCCAGCACAGAAAATTTGAGATCAGAAGTGTCATAGAACAAAAGGCAAAAGGAGTGGTAAATAGAGAAAAGACAAATCTTAACTAAGGTATTAAAAGCTGAACAAAAGGTCAGCTTTGACTGAAAGAAAAAAACATGAAAACAGGATACTTACCCTGGAGAAAATTAAAAATGGAAGACTGTGCTCATGATCTGAAGTTGTTGAACTCAATATTGAGTCAAGAAGGCTGTAAAGTGCCTTAATAAAACTTAGGTGCTGTTCCCCCGGCTTGTGTTGGGCCTGCTCCGATATACTTAAAGATATCTTGTTTTCTTTATTCTTTCATACAATGTGGGTGTCACTGGCAAAGCCAGTATCTGTTATCCAACCTTAATTGCCCTTGAACTGACTGGACTGCTACACCACTCAGACCAAAACTCAACCAATGGATCTGGAGTCACATGTAAACCAAACTGCACCAGGATTGCTGACTTCCTTCACTAAAGAACATGAGTGAACCAGATAGGTTTTTTGTAATAATTTATTAGGGTTCCCATGGTCACCATTACCGAAGCTAGCTTTTAAAAAAAATCCAGATTTTATTAACTGACTTTAAATTCCATAAACTGTATTGGAGTCTCGAGAGTTCTAGTTCTCTGACATTACCACTGTGCTATGGTCTCCATCCTTGTCCCTGCTTCTAATTGGTCCAAGATACCAACTGTTGGGACTTCCCAGATTTCTTGCAATTTCCAACCTGCAGAGGACAATGCACTGGTTTAACCAGGAACTGAGTGTACAAAGGAATAAATTTACCTCTTCATTGGTGTTTCATCAGGCTGGTGCCCGCAAGTTGGGATGGGTTAGACATCTTCTCCCACTATTGGCACTTAAGTCCCAAGTTCCAAATAATGTGGGCCCAATAACATATAATTTCCCTTAAACTGACAATAAATTGGCATTATTTGAAAAGAGGTGCAAGTGTGGGAAATGGAAACTGCTCTTCCGGAAAAATTCTTGTATTATTGAGACTGAGAGCAGGGTCACAGTTTGGCAAGGTACCCTTATAATCTGTATAACAATTCTTGGTTGGACACACAATGTGTCTGATGTTCATTTTGAGGGCAAAATTTCCCAGTACTCCATCTCACAGACATGGCCTCACTGCAGCAGACAGCTTGTGGGAACATTACAGGTTTGTTGGTCTGGAGGAACCAGAGAATGCAGGCAGAGTTACCTGCGTTTTTACAATAAGTGTGCTTGACCTTTCAGGTGGCAATGAAGGCATGGGTTCTTGAGAACATTTCTATCCAAGAGACCAAAATGAAAAAATTTTAAGTCTTTGACAGTAACATCCCCTCACCTTCATTAGTAGTATCAAAAAAGTATCACATCCGGCATTAAAAAGTACAATCTGTGATCTCATTTAAATATAAACAGTTGTAGAAGTATGCAGTTTTCATCAACTTCATAGCCCAGAATAAATGCATAATCTTCTCACACATAATCTGTACCGACGGGCACCCCTTTAACGCCTTGTACGCACTACTGTTGCTGTTATCACCTTTTTACGCTGTCAATCAGCCTGTGTTTCACAAC
Source organism: Rhincodon typus (assembly GCF_021869965.1). Classification (NCBI taxonomy): domain Eukaryota; kingdom Metazoa; phylum Chordata; class Chondrichthyes; order Orectolobiformes; family Rhincodontidae; genus Rhincodon; species Rhincodon typus. Next base: position 114,188,386 of record NC_063333.1, on the reverse strand, counting down.
AGCGCATTCTGTGAGCCATCTGTTTGCACCTATATTCAGTTCACTTCCTCCCACCCCTTATTAGTGTTGAGATACAAGACATTCTCAACGCTTTGAAAAGACCCTTCATACCACAGGCAGAATTTGTAAATCCAGTAACTCCAATGCACTGGTGGGAAGCAGTCAAGGCAAACATCTTCATCCTCAAAAGGTGTTCAGGAGGAGAAAAAGTAAAAGGTGGAACTGTCCCAGTTCCAGAAAAGCATGCAGATAGAGACTGACATAAAGAATCTCCAAGAGGTGAGGGACCAGCAAGTCTCACTCTCAGCATCCATTCCGTGGAGCAGCATAAGATGTGCTCACGTTTCTTCTTCCAGAAAGTACACAGGCAGAGCTCTGTGATGAGCAGCCCGAAGGACAATGATGGAACAGTAACACCATCTCAATGGGACTTCTGGAAGATCTGCAAATCCTTTATGTGAGACTGTACGAGGTGAGGCCCACAGACAGCTCAGCCATCTACTCGTTCCTGTCCTCCACCATGGAGTTCTCAGATGACAGTACACTACCTCTGGACAAGCTGACTAAGGCCTTCAAGTCCTTTGAAAACAATTAAACTCCTGGTAGTAACGGTTTACCAGCCTGGTAATATTCAAAACTCTGTTGGACTCAATCGGCCAGGTCTTGCTGATGATGTACAAGAGAATATTTCTGGCTGGTAGCATGTGTGAATCCATGGGGAAAGGTATCAGGAGAGGGAGGAAATAAAGAATTCGCAACCCTTCTCACTGCAAAATGTAGACTACAAAATCCTGTCCAAGATCATCAACCAGATCAGGTCTGTTTGAGGTCAGTGATTCACTCTAACCAGACCCGCACTGCATCAGGTAAGAAGATCTTCGAGTTTCACATTATACAGAGACGTGCAGGACAGGGAGGTAAATAATTCCTCTTCAGCTTGGATTAGAAGGCCTTTGACAGAATTTGATGAGGGACTGTGCAAATAGACACAACTAGACACAAATAGACACAAACATCAGTCTCTATCAATGGGTGGGAATCAGAAATCTTCCCAATCAAATCTGAAGTCAGGCAGGGCTGGCGAGACAAATATCAACTGTGCTAGAGGACTACCAACTTGGTGAAAGGCGCTCTTTGGTCTGCCCAAAACATGTCAGTCTTCCAGTGCAAAGAGTTATCCTTTCCCAGCACATTCCGAGGTCCAGAACTATGTGCTGAAGAATGTTAGGGTAGCCAGAACCAACAGCAATGGGGAAAGGGCCCCTTCTAATGCCATTATCTACTAAAGGGCTTTAAATTATAGAACCTCCTATAGTTTGTATTGGAATGTGTATGATTCTTATCACATTTAGTTAATGTCCCAAGTCTGCATTTGGATTGAGACAGCAAAGAGTGAAAAATACTCAACTGAGAAATGTATTATTTTACTGTATTTTCTACAATGTCGGCTACAAACGAATTTGTATTTACTTATAGCTATTCTATGAATAAGGTACATCTTTGAAAAAAACAACAACTATATCCAAGATTGTGTTGGAACATTTCAACAAAAACAGCATAAGAACTTCTTCTGCTTTAGACTCAGTGTGGTTTTGTACATTGTGTTAGACACCCACTTGCGAAATAAGCCTTACGCAAGATTCTGCTGTAAGAATATCCCATTTAGAAATACTTGCATGTTAACTACAGAATTATGGATAAGAAAGGCCAGTAGCCCCTCAATAAAACTTCTAAAGCTCTTCTCTCAAATGCAGACATCATTTGTCTCCAGAAATTTGTCTTCATTATTCTGTCTGGAAGTCTATTCCATTTCCTAATCACTGTGTATTGTGCAAAATCTTCCCAATATCAAGATAAACAGACCTTTAACTAATTTGAACTTGTATCTCCTTGTGTGACTCTTGCAATTTTTCTTTATCTAAAGACCCAAATTTATTTTCACCATTCTCTAAAGGATCTTATGAATCTCTATTAGATCATCATCTGTTAAGTGAGAAAGGTAGCAGCTTTCCAGAGGAAAATGTTTTTCAGACAAATAAGAACATCATATCCTGCTTTAAACAGTGATGCTGTTTGTAGTCAAAGTGGAGTCTCACAATCCACCCTTAACTGAAAGATTGGGTACATATTCCTAATATGCTAATACGTATGAGCCTCATAGATTTATCTGATTTAGATTTATTTATTTATTTGTCACATATGCTAAGTATAGGAATACATAAGTACAATGAAAAGTGCACAAAATTGCCATTCACTGGTGCCCACTTGGTTACAAAAACCAGAATTAAAAGATTTTAACAGAGCCAAAAGTAAGCAAGATAAAAAAAAGTCCAGATCTCAGAGTCTCAAGTCCTATCTCCATAATGGTGAAGGCGCCACTTCAATCGCTAGGATACCAGGAAACTGCCACCACCACAATCATCCCAAAGGCCCACTCTCGCTGCCGCTTTCACAAACCGTTACCTCACCAGCCCACTCTCACTGTCGAACCAGCAGACTTTTCAACTGCAGCTGTTGCTCCGGCCCACACTCAATCTGCTGTCGCTGCGGGACATGGCCCGCACGTTCAGCTCCTGCCATGCAGTTCCTGGTCACAACCTGACTCCAAAGGTCGGTAGTTAAAAGGGCGGGGAGTGGGGGGGCACAGAATTACTGCAGAGAGGAGACAGAAAAAGAGGAGAAAAAGAAAGGAAAGGGAAAGGGAACTGGCAAGCAGAATGGAGCTCCAACTGGAGTGACTTACCCTGCCGCCATCTGCCTTTCCAGTGATTAGGCAGTGAAGTCATATCTCATTAGACAGATCCAATCGGCATGATATGGATTATAAACACACTTGGTTAGTTTCAGGCAGTCTGCCTCAGCTGTAAATATTCCTCTGTCTTGTGCTTCATTATATTGCATTTTTCATTGACAAAAACAAGCTAGAAAAAAAGATAACCCATTGGGATGCGCATTTTTTAAATTTAAATTAGAACTGCGATGAGAGCAGAATTCTCTCTAAACTGTGCGGCTGCTCTCCAAGGTTCCATGTACAGTGATCACCATAAGCTCACCGATCCTGACACTGACTTCTCATTCCAGAAGTTGCTGCCGCACATGTACCTCAGAGGCCTGTTCAACCAGAAAGAAAATTAGAGGGAATGCTGCTTAACAGGAGCCAATGTAAGTCAGCAGAACAGTGCTGCTTGAAAAGTATTTGGTGAGTTTAGAGAAGGCCAGCAGAGCTTTAGATACAATGAAGTCTACTGAAGGTAGAATATGGGAGGCCAGCAGTGGTTGACAGGAATAGTTGAGTCTAGAGGTAACGAAGGCATGAATACATGAAGAACTGAGGCAGATGCCATGTTGAGATCATTAGGGAGGTAGAAACAAAAAATAGTCTTAGCGATGGTGTGGATATGGTGCTGAAACTTCATTCTAGGATCAGATGTGACATCAAGACTGTGAACGTCCTGGTACAGCCTCAGTTGTGAGAAAGAGGATGGAATTGATAGTGAAAAGGATGGATATGGTGACAGGGACTGAAGGTGATGGCTTCAGTCTTCCCAATAATTAATTGTAGGAAATTTTTGTCCAAGTGTAATTTGATCTTAACGTTTGCAGTCTAATTGTGGAAATTGCCAAATCTTTCCATGTTATGTTCTGTTGTACACAAGGGACACGGCTGCATGAGCCCTTCTTTGGCCTTTCTGCTATGTGGGAAATGAAAGGTAGAGCATACTGCATTCCGTCATCAGCATTTCACCTCTAGGGCATTGAGATATTGTACCAACTACAAGATGCACTTCAGCAACTCATTAAGATTGCATCAACAGCACCTCCTGATCGCATGATCCTTGCCACCCAGAAGAATAAAGGAGGCAGGCATGAAAGAACACTACTCCCTCAAAATTTGTTCCAAGTCACACACCATATTGTAATTCCTCCATCACTGAAAAATTCTGGAACTCCCTATTTGCCTGTATTGTGAAAGTTATCTTCATCAGACTGCAGTGATGGCAACTCACTACTACCTTCTCCATGAATGGATAAATACGTTTTTAAAAGTGAAAGTATATTTTATGTTGTTTTGCCCACACACATGGCAGTATAACATTTTCTGAAGAAGGGTCCAGACCTGAAACATCAGCTTTCCTGCTCCTCTATGCTGCTTGGCCTGCTGTGTTCATCCAGCTCTACACATTGTTATCTCTTATGGCAGTATAACGACATATTATTTGTCTGATTCCAGAATTCCACAGTTCTCCTGGCCAGTCCCATCTTGTGCTGTCAATGGATCATGTTGTATGTATCTTAACTCACCATTTTCATCCTGTGCTAAAATCCCTCACTAACCTTATCCTCACTATCTGAAGTCGACAGTGTGAGGGCCGTGCATTCTAATGTCTTGACAATATGAACAAAATTGTGTTCTTAAGCCAGGAATGCAAGTGCTCTTTGTTCTTTGAACACAGTAGTGTTAGCATCACGCCTTGTTTGAACTCTAACCTGCCTAGAATAAAAACAGACAGTTCCAGCATGGCAATATTTTGCGTTTACCCTGTAGCCCACTGGCGTAACAGTGACTGGATCAAGTTACGCATTACAAAGGACTTCGATTACTCCACACCAGACAGAAAAGATTAAATTACACATTCTTGATAAAGTGTTGGGCATGTCTTCTCCTCCAAGGAAGCTAATCACAAATCTACTCCTCCCACACCTGGTACAAACATCCACAGCCAAAAAAAAAGTAGGACAAATACCAAACCAGTAAGAATTCAATGGAAGACACACACACACACAACGGGGTAGCAGGGTTTAAAGCCAACATGGCCATACATGCTAATCAACCTGGACTTTTCCACATATCATGATTGGTAAGAAACATTGTCTGCGATAAGAGTTGACACGCTGTCTGGTTAATAAGTGCTGTACAGTTACTGCACATTTTGTTATCTATACTGTAACTAAATATTACCTAACCTTCTGACCTCTAGAGAACATTCTGATATCAAAGTACAACCGCGTTACAAGTCACATTAATAGCATTCGCACAACCACTGGAAGAGAAGGAGAAAAATGTAAACACTTGCATAACTTTGGAGCCCCCACACCCCACATATAAGCAGGATTTCCATTATCAATGAGAGATAGTAGGAACTGCTAATGCTGGAGTCTGAGATAACAAGGTGTTAGCGCTGGATGAACACAGCAGGCTGGGCAGCATCCTGCACCTCTGATGCTGCGTGGCCTGTTATGTTCATCCAGCGTTACACCTTGTTATCTATTTCAATTATCAATGTTGTTTGGAGAGGCCCACAGACTTACTGCAACAGAGGCCCAATAAAAGGACTGGGCTTTTACAGCCTGGTCAATTTCTCCAACATCCTGTCTTTATAAATCGATGGCATTTTCAACAAATAAACCTGATCTCATTTCAAATGAGGCCTCACTCTATAAACTTTGCTTTGTATCTGTCAACGTAACTGAAATCCAATAATAGTGCCAAATCATGACAAATTACTTGCTAAGGAATATGTCAAACATACACCACATTTCCCAGTCATGACAGAAGGCAAAAATTATCATGTTCATCTCACAATCCAGCAACCTGGACTATAATCTGGTCAAAAAAGGCTGGAATCTTCAAAGTGAACTACGACTGCAGATTCTCTTGACCTGATAATTCTGCGCATTTCTTCCAAGGTCTTCTGTTCCCGGTTGTCAAAGAAATAGATAGCATGGCCCACATCAGGACATCCACAGGGTCCTGGAGTGCATCTTCCAGTAATCCAGACACTGGAAGATTTGGCGTGCTGACTTCAAATCCTACCATGGCATTTGGAGAATATGAATTCCACGTCAAAACTTTAAAAACAAAAAAAAATCAGCAAAAATGACTGTAATGCTGTAATATTAAGGTAAAATCAACTGGCTCACTACTATCTTTTAGGGGAGGAAACTGGCCATTCTATCTGGTCTGATAAGCATTGTTGAAATTCCAGACTCCACACAGTTAACACTTCAATGTCCTCTGATGTAGTCCAACAAGGAACTCCTTTCAAACCTAGAATGAGGTGTAATAAATCCTGGTCTTGCTGGCAAAACTCACAACAAGAGAATGTAACTTCTAAAATGTTAAACCTCTGGATTCAAGTTAAAACTGTTCTCGACTAACTACATATAAAATAATGCAAATAGAATGGCTACACTGCAAACGTTAACAGCAATGGCATTCAAACCCTGTGGTGCACTACCCATTACATTGTATATGCCCACAATAATTAGCTTAATGAGTTTAATGCAAATCTTCAGTAAAATAGCATGCCACATCCTCTCAGTATTTTGGAACTGTGAATTACTTTACAAGTGGGTAACATGCATGTCTACATACTATGGGTTTGTGCATCTTAGGACCCACAAATAACATCAGCCTTCTAATAACAAGAGCAACCACAAGCTCTAAAAGTTTAGATAGAATAACATTGTTTCACTTTTGGAGTTAAGACTTCTGTACGCATTGATCAATGTAAATTATTTAATTCCTTCTTTGTCCCTAATGTCCACATTAAGTATTCAAAGGTCAGATATCACATTATTAAGGGCCAGAGCCAAGGTACAACTTCCTCCACCTTGGCTGAACCTAAAAATAAAACACTCCTGACTGTCTTTCGATGATATTTTGATTTTCTGAAGCAAAATCTCCCCTAAAACAACACAATTCAAGTTCCAAATCACATGTGATTTTGGACTACAAGCCATCCCCCATTAGGAAGTAAACTGAGACTTCCAAACCCAATTTGCATACTCCTAGAGCCACTAGGTCCTGGATTTTTTAGAATGAAGGTGCAAAGACAAACATCTAGCAAGGACAATAACTGAAATAAATGGTAATTCTGTCTTTTAAGGCACATTGTCAGTGAAACCTACATGGACCACAATGCATGCAGAAAAGTTTAATTTTTGTTATAACACACTGCCCACACGTGTCATAAATTTTTAAATAAATTTATGCACATTAAATTTATTTTATTTTGGCACATAATTTTATTCATGTATATATTCTCTCAATAAATAAAAACTGAAGTAACAGTGGGGCTTCAACTGTACTGGGAGAGTAATTTTCATGTTTCTATGGAAAACTTATCTAATTTTATACCTTTCACTGTGTGAAACATCATTCCTCCAACAGCCCACTGTAATTTAATTTCTAGCATTACCATCACTGCTCCACAGACACCTGCAGTGCGATTAAAAAAAGAATCACTGAGCTGGCGTCATTCTCTCCATTAATCCTACAAATTACATGCAATTTAAAGTTTGGGTGTTCATAGCAACGGAATTAAAAATCGACTTTTTCTCACTGACAAGAAAATTTGCCAGTGGTAAGAAAACAATTGGTAAATTTAATATTTGAAAATTAACAAAGGCCAGCTTCAGTTGGGTTCGGTGGGTATTACTCTCACGACTGATTCCGAAAAATGTCAAGTTTCACTCCAGAAACTGGAGTACAAAAACTGGGCTGACACTCCAGTCCGATAGGGAGGAGTGCTGCACTGTCAGAGGTGCTACTTTTCCTATGAGATGGTAAACCAATACCCCACTTCTTAGAGGAGGTAAAAGATCCCATGGAAATGTTTTGAAACTGAGCAGGTAAACTTTCTGACCAACATTTATCCCTCAATAAAAATCTAATACAAATTATTTGTCACATTGATGTCCGTGAGCTCGTAACAATTGTTGTTGGAAGTGAGTGTGGAAGGGGCAAGGAAAGAGATATTAAAAAATAAGTTTTTAGGGAAGGAAACCGGCCATTCTATCTGGTCTGATAAGAGCAATTGGCATTCTCTTTACATTGTTGCATCATCCTGAAATACAAGCAGTTTTAGCAAGCGAGATCAGGATCCAACAGTGAACCAGAAGTAGAAATTGTTAAACCTGTTATCTGCCATAAACTTACGCATCTGTATTCTTTGGACTTATGAAAGTGGAGAGGAGTACCAGACTTGGAAGAACAGCAGATTAAGACAGAGTAATGGTTTACAACCTGACAAAGGCAAAAACGAAGAATCTGGGTGCAGCCTCAATTACTTTATATTTCTCAAAGCATGCATGGCGATTACAAATAAGCAAGTACTTGTGAAGAAGAGCTGGTGATGCAGAAGTGTTGTGGTGAATGGCGGTCAAAGAATAAACAGCAGGGAATTTGGTCTTACTAGTGTAAGCGATTAGGATGGATCCATTTCAATTAAAAACGCCAATCATTGTAGCGATTTTCATCCACCACACTGCAGTGGATTCAAACCCCAATTTCAATGCTACAAATTTTCCAAACTATTACTACATGCAGCATCTAGGAGCGCAAACACTGAAATTATTATAAAATTAAAGTTATTGTTGAGTGATACACACAGTAGTATAGTGACGACTTGCGTGGCTGCTGTGGCACTTTTAATTGTAATGCTCTTTCATTTTTGTTTTAAATTAACACAAAACATAATAACAATTTAAGTCAAGACCTCCTTCTGCAATTAGTGATGGAAGTCCATTAAAAATGTGTTGTATTGAACATATCAATAAAATCACACCAGAATCCACTTGAGTCAAGATTTTCCTTACAATGTGGAAGTCAGGTATTTCCTTATGGGAAATTGAACATTAAATTATCAGCCATCCTCGAGCTTCTCTCACATACCTCATCGTGGCCAACCCAGAGTAGTCACAGTGAATACAAGGCCCAGGGAGAGCATGGAACAGAACAAGCATTTCACCTCCAGCCAGAGAAAATGGAATTAATACAAAGTGATAATAGCAAAGGGAATGTCTTAAGACCAGTCAGTTGTTTTTCCAAGATCTTAAAAGGCAGGTGTAAATTAAGTCATAAAATTGGCCTTTTTGTTATTTCCGGTGCTAAACTATGATGTAAAGGCACACTGTTGTTAAAAATAATGTAAAATTGTGTTTGTCATTTCGAAATTGCTCAACAATACTTCAACAAGCACAAACTCAGTCACTTAAAGAAAAACTTGTACTTATATACTGAAGGTCCAAGACCACATGATGTTCAAAAGCATTTTAAAGTCAATGAAGTATAGTTATTGCTGGAAAGAAAATAAGGGCCAGTACCCCCATAAACAGTAATGTGATAACGACCAAATAATCTGGTAGAGTTAGTTGAGGAATAGATATTAGTTAAGACACCAAAGAGAACTTCCCTGCTGTTGCAATGCAATAGTGCACTTGGATTGCTTACATTCGTCAGACGTGTTCATAGCAGACTAGTTTAACATTCTATCCAAAACAGGCAACTCTTCAGTACAACAGTGGAGTATGAAACATTCCAGGGTCTAGTGAGCAGAGGAACTGAAGGAAATCAGTGTTGTTTGGAAATGGTATTAAGGGTATTGATGGGATTAAAGGCAGACAAATCCCAGGGCCCAATAATCTACATCCCAGAGTACTTATGAAAATAGCCATAGGAATAATGGATGCATTGGTGATTGCCTTTCAAAATTCTATAGTCTCTGGAACAGTTCCTATGGATTGGAGCATAGCTAATGTAACCCCACAATTTCAAAAGGAGGTAGAGAGTAAACAGGGAATTATATACTGGTTAGTCTGACATCAATCGTGTGAAAATACTAGAGTCCATGATCAAAGATTTAATAACAGAGAACTTGGAAAAGAGTGACAGGATTAGAGTCAGCATGATTTACAAAAGGGAAATGTACTAGAATTTTTTGAGGACTTAACTCATAGAATTGGTAAGGGGGAACCAGTAGATGTGGTTCACTTAGACTTTCAGAAGGCTTTGGACAAAGTGACGCATAATGAATTAGCATGTAAAATTAAAGCACATAGGATCAGGAGTTGTGTGCAGACGTGAATACAGAACAGGAAAAAGTAAGTAGGAATAGATAGGTATATTTTTCAAGTGGGAAGCAGTGAGTAGTGGGTTACTGAAGCTATTCGCATTATATATTAATGATTTAGATAATGGAGGTAAACATAATATCGCCAAGTCTCGGAGATACAAATCTGGATGGGAGGGTGAACTATGAGGAGGATGCAGAGATGTTTCAGTGTGATTTTCACAAGTTGAATGAGTTGGCAAGTGCATGGCAGATGAAGTATAATGTGGATAAATGCAAGGTTATTCACTTTGGTAATAAAAGCAGGAAGACAGGTTATTACTTGAAATGTGACAGATTTGGAAAGGGGGAGGTGCAATGAGATGTGGTTGTTCTTGTACACCAATCACTGAAAGTAAACATACAGGTGCAGCAGGCAGTGAAGAAGACAAATGATGTGTCAGCCTTCACAGCAAGAGGATTCAAGCACATGATCAGGAATAACTTACTGAAATTGCATGGAGCCTTGGTGAGATCGCAGCGCAACTTTCGTTTCCTTACCTGAGGAAAGATATTCTGGCTTTGAAGGTTTACTAGACTGATACCTGAGATGGCAGGACTGATGTATGAGAGACTGCATCAACTAGCATCATATTTACTTGGGTTTAAAAGAATGAGGGGTGATCTCATGCAAACCTATAAAATTGTAAAAGACCAGACAGAAGCCACAGTTTAAGGACAGGGGTTAGGCCATTTAAGACTGAGATAAGGAGAATCTCTTCATCCAGAAAGTGGTCAGCCTGTGGAATTATCTGCCACAGAAAGCTATTGAATCCAGAATATTGGAAGTTTTCAAGAAAGAGTTAGATATAATTCTTCGGGCTAACGGGATCAAAGGGTTTGGGGAAAAAGTGGGAACAGAATGGCCTACTCCTGTTCCTATTTTCCATGTTGCTATGCTTAAGTGAAGTCTAGTCTATGCACTTAAGTCTCTTGTGTGGGAGCTGAACCATCAAAGATGAGAATGCCATAGTTTACACCTCTCTAACCTGCTCAAACTCCACCGTGATTTGCAACATTCAGCTGATCCCAAGAAGGTCTTGTAAATGCACCATCTATGTTCTTTTATAACTCTGTTCCATGTAATTAAACAAGAAATTTATTATTGAAATTTATATTCCTTTTACTGAACCATATTTCCAGAGCCATCATTCATGGATGACCTTTGAAAAACACTGAACAGATGAAACATTGATAGATCAATGATTCGTTTCTCTAGTCTACAGGTTTTGTATTATTTTTAAATAACGTTCATAAGTGTGTGAATCAAGTTTCTCCCCTTAGGATCTGTCATCTAAGTTTCATTTCTTGTAAAAGGTAAAAGAAATTTTCTGGTGATTGAGGATCAACAATATAAAGCTGAAGCAGAGGAAAAGCATTCTAGCTGACCAGTTAACGCATCTTTTGTATCATGTACTGAGCCTGCAATGACCATCTTCACCTCTCTCTCACACTGATACAAAATTCTTATGCCTCTACTCAGTTTTATATGGAATCTGTTCAGTACTTTTTCAAATGCTTTCACCAAGTCTGCATTTGTTGTACTTGGAGGCTTTCTCTCTTAATTGTTAATGTAATATTTTTATTTTGCAATCAATTTCTCACATCACACAGATCCACATCCACTTTATCAATTCCCTTCATGTTATTATTTCCACTGGAGAAAAACAGAATTAAATTGAGCTTTGAACTAACTGGGCACAATTTCCTACTAGCCACATTATCACAGTTCATAAACTGTTAAATTTCTATAGCCTCCAAAAGTAACACAGCTACCAATAAAAAGAACAATCAAAACAACCCTCTAACCCTCTGTTCAGAGTCCTAACCCATGATAAGTTGCCCCACCCATGCCAGTGCAGATCAGAAATTCATGTGGATCACAGGGAAAGTACCTTGACACAGGTGAGTCATCAGAGAATTTGTCTTTAAATGCCTGAGTATACTTCAGCTATAATATCCAATATCAATGATGCAATAAATTGAAAACACTTGTGTCTATGCAAAGTAGCACCCAACATAATATATTTGGGTAGATTCTGTAAGTGTTGCCAACACATACTACATCCATCAACATTGTGCGTCATTTATCACAGGGCCTCTGCCCACGACTTCACGTGACAATCAATTCTTGCGCAGCATACCTGCAATTTCTCAATAAGAGAGTGGTCACTGCCAGCAGCATAAATTTACAAAGCCAGGCATGAATGCTGGCCTGAAACAATAACACACCTTTTCTCTTGCTGGATGTTAATGAAACTTCTTCTTTATTTGTGCAGTTCTTTGGTCTTACATCAGGTCTGTATGATGGAGTGCTTTAACTTCTGGACTCTGTTCAATTTTGCCATTACAGATAGGCTTCACATCAAGATGTTTTGTTGTCCATAAACCTGCAACCAAAGAGAGTCACCTTAACAGTTAGTAAACAGAGCTTTAGAGCTCAATACAAACCACAACTTGCATTTACAAATGTTCTTCATGTTGCAAAGACATGTCAATGCTTCACAAGGTGCAGAAGAAAAAACTGGACAATAAGTGAAGGGGAAGAATGGAGTAGCAGGATTAAATTGAGAAAACTAAGAAAAGCCTTTGAGAATGGGAAAAAAGATGGAGTGCATGGAGAGAGCAGACAGAAGTCCAGGATAGTATAGCCATGAAAACTGAAATATTGGCCACTAATTGCAGATTCAAGAGAACTGGAATGAGGAATTCATGAGGAACAAGGGATATATGGGACTGGCAAAGTAATGGGCACCAACTGTTCCACCTACTCTCAATTTCAGCTATTGGGAGGGACAGCTCTTTGCTGTTCTCACACACTTAACAGTTGCTTTGATTTATCTGATAATATTTGTGACTGATGTAACCCAACAGATCAAGTCCACCAAATATGGAGCTGAAAAAGCTTAGCTGAGCAAAGAGTCAGAAAGTGGGTGAGCTATAACTTTCCAAATTTTAATTTCTTCTTAAGTATAACAGGCAACTGAATCAATATACATTGTATCATAATCATTCAAAATCAAAATTAACTGCCTTTTGTGATTACGCTATTTCTTCACAGTATTCTTTAATACCGTGCCTGGTTATCCAGTGAGAACAATAATGCTATAGATGTTCATAGGATCATAGAATACCTACAGTGCAGAGCAGGCCATTCGGACCACTGAGTATGCACCGACCCTCCAAAGAGTATCCAACCCAGACCGCGCCCCCTACTGCATCCCTATATCCCTGCAGTAACCATGGATAACCCACCTAACCTGCACATCCCTGCTTACTCTGGGCAATTTAGCATGGCCAATCCACCTAACCTACAAATCCTTGGACTGTGGCAGGAAACTGGAGTACCCAGCAAAACCCAGGCAGACACAGAGAGAACGTGCAAATTCCACACAGTCACCCAAGAGTGGAATTGGATCTGGATCCCCGGCACTGTGAGGTAGCAGTGCTAACCACTGAGCCATCATGGCACCCACGTTCTGTTACATGAGGTGATGATGATGCTCAATGGATAGTTACTACAGTCAATAACTTGTAAAAGCTGACAAAGAAACCGGAGTGTCTGCGCACCTGACCTTCATTATGAAAAATTGGCCAATTATATTCAGTCACAATCCAGGTACATGGATGACAAAATAGTAACAAATCCCCAATGACGTTTAATGGGGGTAATTTTACTTATTTTCACTCCTAACATTGAAACTCCCCCTGCCTTTCCTCAGGAGACCATATAGGGAATTCAAGGCTTAAGGATTAGCAACATCTGCAGTTATTTAAACACTGAAAAAATTCTGTGTAGTCCACTTCAATATTCAGGCTATGAATTTATCATAGACTATACACAAGGAACTGACCTTTATGCCTTCCACATAACTATAAGAGCTCTTGATTAAAATAAATAAAAATAAGTTGTTTCCATTGGCAAGAAGGCCAGTACCTAGAGGGCACAGTTTTAGTAATTAGCAAAAGAACAAGGGGCAGAAGAGGGGAATCCATCTTTCTAACCCAGTGAGTTGTCTTCTGGAAGATACTGCCTGAAAAATAGTAATGGAAACCAAAATACCATAATAATTGGAGCAGCAGTCAGCCAATCAGCCCATCGAGTCTGCTTCACTGTCAATGAGATCATTGCTGATCTGATTACCCTCAACTCTCCTTTTCTGCCTTTTCCCTATAATCTTTGGTTCCCTTAATGATTAAAAATCTGTCTCTCAGCCTTGAATATACTAAACCACCCAATCTTGACAACTGTCTGCGTTAAGAATTCAGCACATTCACGACCATAAAAGAAGCAATTTCTCTTCACCTCTGACTTAAATGGAGACTTCCATACTCTTAGATTATGTCAATGAGGTGGCACAATGGCTCAGTGGTTAGCACTGCTGCCTCACACACCAGGGGCCTGGGTTTGATTCACCCTCAGGCGACTGTCTGTGTGGATGTTTGGTGGACTGGCCATGCTAAATTGCCATAGTGTCTAGGGATGTGTAGGTTAGGTGGACTTGCCATGGTTACAGAGATAAGCTAGGGGGTGGGTCTAGGTGGGATGCTCTTCGGAAGATTGGTGTAGACTCAATGAGCCAAATGGTCCGCTCCCACAATGAAGGGATTCTATGATTCTATGTTCTCTGACCTTAGACTTTCCCACAAAGGAAACCAATCTATCTGCAACTACCCTGCTACATCCCCCAAATTTCTTCTAAATTCCAAAGAGTCCAAGCCCATCCTACTCAACCTCTCCCCATAAGACAGATCTCCATACCTGGTAACAGCCTAGTGAACCTTCTCTGAACTGCCTCCAATGCCAGTACATCTTTCTTAGATAAGGGGACCAAAACTGTTCACAATATTCCAGCTGTGGTCTGACCAGTGCCTTATGTGGTTTTAGCAAAATGTCTCTGCTTTTATACTCCATTCCGTTTGAAATATTGGCCAACATTCCATTTGCCTTTCCTACTGCATGCTGAACTAGGCTGTCAGCCTATTGTGATTAATGAACAAGGACTCCTAAATCTCACAATCAGTAGCTTTCTGGAGTCTTTATTCACTTAAATTTCATTCAGATCCTCTATTCTTCTGCCACAGTGCATAACCTCACATTTTCCCACATTACATTCCATCTGCCAAGTTTTTGCCCACTCACTTAACCTGTCTATATCCCTCTGGTGATTCTGGTCAGCCTTGCCTCTTGCCTTCCCACCTAATTTTGTGTAACATGTAAAATTGACAATAGCACACATTCACTTTTCTCAAAGTCATTAATATATATCGCAAATAATTTTGGCCCCAACACTGATCCATGTGGCAGTCCACTAATTACAGGTTGTCATCTGAAAATGCCCCCTTCTGCCAACTCTCTGTCTTCCATTGGTTAGCCAATTATTTATCCATAGTAGTATCTAGTATACTACCACCAACACCAGGGACTCATCTTATTAAGGAACTTAATATGTTATACCTTATCAAATGCCTTCAGAGAACCCAAATACGTTACATCTACTGCTTCCCCTTTATCTATCCTGTTTGTTATCTCCTCAAAAGAATTCTAGTAAATTTGTCAGGCATGATTTTCCCATCACAAAGTCTTGATTGGCCATATTATGTATTTCTAAACGCTCTGCCATTACATACTTTATAATTGATGCTAACATTTTCACAATAACAATGTTAAGCCAACTGGCCTGCAATTACCTATTTTTTGCCTCCTTTTCTTTTTAGGAAACAAGTCCCAAAATTACTTTCGAAAGGGAATTGAACAAATTCTTTGATGGGCAAAAAATTGCATGACTGCAAGGAAAGGATGGGATTAACCGGATAACAATTTCGAAGAGCATGCATAAACTGAATGGTTTCCTATGCTGCATTCCATGATTTTTACAAGTTTCCTTAGATCCGTAGTAACCTCAGGATTTTAACTGCAGCAAGTAGACGGTGGTAAGGAAAGCAAACTCAAATAAAATTCAGTCTTTATTAAATACAATCAGTAGGCAATCAGACTCATCCAGCAGTTTCTTTTTGCTGCAAAATCAAAACTGACACAGCAAAAGACCCAGAAACATCAAGATGAGCTACAATATTAAAAATAAGTCACAACTTCTCCAGTTTGCTTTTATTAAACAGATTGCTTTGGATCAGTTGAGCCCTACTTTGGACAAGTTCAGACTTGCAAGCAGTCCCATAGATGATTCCCCTTTAAGAAGTGCCAACCTGTATACCCTCAGCCTCGTGATATCACTACTTTCATTTTACAAGTAGCCTAACTCATGCACACATTGCATAATCTCAAATTCCATTATAGTTTGTTAATCTTACTCTCAAATTCAAATGGAATAATGTTTCAGACGGGATTGGGTTTTGATCTATTTATCTTATTTAATTTTCACTCATTATTAAGATTCAAGCAGCCACAGCTAGCTACTCAGGAATTCCATGGTCTAGCAACCTGACTGCAGTTGAAAAATGGCCAGAGATGGGGGGGGCACACTGCAGACCCACAGACTGTGTTGCACCAATGGTGCTTAGTGACTCAGTTGTGTAGACAGCACTATGCTACCCCCACACTGGTCACTCACTTTATTGAGGATTGGGGTAGGGGAAGCACACAGAAATAGTGTATTAATGCCACATCAAAGCAGTCAGCACCTCTTAAAAGCGGAAAGTGAATTCTTCTACAGACAGAGTTCACTCACAAAGGGAGAAATTGTTACAGGATCTGCATATCTGTCCCTTGGATTCTACAATGCTGCTTTGTTGACCTTTGTTGTGAAACAGGATGGAGCAAATTCCCACTGCACATTACGCTTCAGGGCCATCAGCTAAAAGTCTTCCAGGTAACACCTCCACTGGAAGCAGGAAGTGGTAACAGTGGAGGTCAATGTCAGGAACTAATCTCCTGGAATGTGGCTGCAACGCCAGAATAGATACAGTGCCATCAGCAAAATTATTATTCCCTTTCTACTGAAATCTCCAGTAGTATTTCAATATTCCATTTTCCCACTTCACACCATACCACTCAAAGTTACTTACAAATCATTTTCACAACCTTCAACACATCACTTCTAACACAAGGCATACCCACTATTCACACAAGTGAGGTACATTTTCAAAATGCATTAAGACCGCCAATAATATGTGCCCATTAAGCACTAATAATTAATGGGCACATATTAAGCTTTTCCAGTAAGATGGTGATGGAGTAGGGCTTCTGAGCTTTTCTTTTTGTTTCTTTTCTTCTTTTTCTCTCTTTTCTTGTTTATTTTTTCTCTTTTTTCCCCTCTTTTATTTTACTTACCTCTTGTTGAACAGCTCGATCGCGGCAACAATGAGTGAGCAGACTCAATGCAGCAGCAGAGGCGAGTTTGGGTTTTCAGTAGCTTCTGCATCAATGAGGCGGTCCTAGTGTTGACTCATGGCTACTACAGTAGAATTGAAGTTTGTGTTCCCGGGAGCATCTGCGTCCTATGCAGCTTCATGGGGGTGGACAAGAATTTAGGCCCAGTACGATACCTGGCAACATTGGCAGTGGCTGCATTAGCAAAGTGGGCCTGAAGCAGACATATGGCAGCGACAGATTAGAGTTTGGGCCAGTGCAGTGCCTGGCAACATTGGTGGCATCTGTACTGGTAAGATCCAGAAGGATACATAGTGGCAAGGGCATTAATGGAGGCAAGATGGCGCCAACGGGTGGCAACTTTGATTCCAGTGGTGGTGACACCGCAAAGTGAACTCATGCCTGGCCACCAGGCCCATGGCAGAGCACTTAACAATAAGGACTGTAAAGTTGAACACTTTTTTTTAGATTTTTGTGCCTTCAAATTCTATGTTTTGGTTTATTTTCTGTGTTTTAAGATGGCGCTGGAGAGTGGCAACATTACACAACACTTTTCACTGCATTTCGTAACAAAATACTTGTGACAATAAATAAATAAATAAAATAAAATGATGCTGTTGTGGGTCCTTCCTGATTAGTGCTACAGGTTGCTGGACAAATTTGTCAGATTTGATGAACCAGATGCTGAGCCTGAATGATAACTCAAGGATCCTACTTTAAATATTTTACATCAGCAAGTTTAAAGTTCTAGTGTGCACTCAGATGTTTATGATGCAACTTGATCCAATATGGCTAGCAGATCAATTGGATATTTAGATGCTATTTTGTGCTTTAAAAACCAAGGTCATGCATCTAGGCAGATAATAGTAATCTGTGCTTCTGCTCAGATCTTTACAAATCAGGAATTCATTTGGTAAGTTGGTGCTAAAATACACGGACAAAATAAAAAATCCATGGGGAAATGCTGATTTCCGCAGTTCCTAGTCCTGACATCCTTCCTCTCACTCTCTGGTCACAAAGCTCCCATAAAATTTTTCCTCTTGTGATCTAGCAAAAAGAGATCATTTACTCAAAATTATGCAAATAAACTTTATTAAAAGCAATTCTTAACGATAACTGCGAGGCTACACATGCTACATTTTCCTATGTTTTGACTTGTACAAATAGTTGTACATTCTTAGAGACGACTATGCTAATTTCTTTAAAACACTTACTTCACAGCTAACACTGCATCAAGCATTCTGATCACTGTGCAGTAACAGAAATAGCATGCTATCCACCCTTTATTATGAAGGTGTGGGCATTCCTTACAAAGTCAGTATTCAATGTTGTTCATAGTTGCCCATGAGCCTTTTTATTGAACTGCAGGAATCCATTTGGTGAAGGTGCTCGGTTCTCCCACAGTGCAGTTAGGTAAAAAGTTCCCTGATTTTGACCCAGCTCTGATGAGGGAATGGTGATATATGCCCAAGTCAGGATACTGTGTTACCTGGAGATAATCTTACTATCGTTGTATTTTCCAGATGGTGGTTATCAAAAATTAGTAGTTGCACTCAAAGAAAACCTGATACATTTTTTCAGTGCACTCTTTAAACAGAACTGAGTTACTTAAATACTGTTACATCCAGGTTAATTGAAGAGTATTCCGTCACATTCCTAACTTAAAAGTTGTAGGTGGTGCAGAAATGTTGGAAATCTTAATTGACATATTCAGCTTCCCGCCTCTCTCAAACCAATGCACTTATCTGACTAGTCCAGTTAGGTTTCTGATCAATGATAACTCCTGGGATGTTGATGGCAGGGGATTTAGCAATGTCAATACAATTGATTATCAAGGGGAGGTGATCAGACTTTCTCTCGAATTGATAATACATGTGGTCCCACTTTTGCTTTGCACACTCAAGCATTGTTTCACTGTCTGAGGAATTGATGTTGTCTAGATATGTTCTCAATTAACAATTTTATTTTGATATTATGATGGAGGAAAGATTAAACAGCAGCTGAAGATACTTGGACAAGGACACTGCAACTGCCTTTGCAGAAAAATATTGGGATGTTCATATTGGCCAGGTCAAAATATCAGGAACCAAGCCAGATATCCAGATACCTCTGCCAGTGGATGAAGTTCCTACCCAAAAATAAACATTTGATGTACACCCTGGTCTACCCCTCTGCCTACTCTCCAAAACATAAATACATAAGGCACAATTTTACAGATCTTCCCTAACTGTCCGTTATTTTAATGATGGAATTTTTTTCCAGGGCTCTTAACTTCGGCTTCTGAAGTTCATCAAATTTACTCTAGATCACGATGTTGACAACTGATGCCATTTTATACTCTGAAAACATAACGCGGTTAACAGAAGCTCTTAAGCATTCCCTTCCAGCTACTAAGCAAACTTTCTTATACCGTGATCCAGCACATAATATATATATAACATTTATATAAAATTTAAGATTCTGCATATACCACATACCATATTATTTGCCTTATAACTCATACACATCTTGTACTCTCTTACTTAAACGATAACTTAGATATCATATTCTGCTATACACCATCTTTGATACCCTTATCAATGTGCATCATTAAAATACTAAATCTCTTAAAAATACGTGCACTGATACAATGAAGGTAAATACTAGAGAACTGCAGACAAATGAAGTTAAAGGCATTATGCAGAAATGGCCAGAATTCATTATCAGGACAGAGAAAATGAACAGATACAAAAATATAAGCTAATTAGAGAAATCTGTACAATATGGTGAAAGGTAGGTCATGCCTAAATAACCTAACAGAACTCTTAGACCGATGTACTGATGTGGTGCAGGATGATCAATGAATGTCAAAAGCATGGACACTTTGAACATTAATAGCCAATTTAAATTGAGAAGATTGTATGTGGAAAAAACTTAGTGGCATGGATGGAAAATTATTTGCAAAGCAGAAAATAAGGAAAAAGTAAAATAAAAACAAAAAAAGTATATTGCTGGGCAATGAAAAGTGATAGCCCTTTTCTATGTTATCATAACAAAATAGAGTGAAGCATATTTAGGTTTGTGTCTGATGCAAGATTACTAAGTACAGTGAAATATGAAAAAGCAAAAAAAAAGGTGGAGCTAGATAAACAGGGTGCAGATATAATTTTATGTAACAAGTGATGATCAGCACACTTTAAATTGTTACGATCCCCATAGATGAAACATAAACCAAAATAATCAAAATTACTCAATGACCTCAAAATAAAGAAATTACCAACAAGATTCCACTTTTTGTAGCTTTTCCTTTAACATAAATCAGAATCAAATCAAATTACATGTAAATTAACAAATGATGTTTCAAATTTTTAAAAATCATTTTAAATAGTCATTACAACAATGATCCCTCCTACACAAGCACGTAAAGCTTCATCACTCCTGCACGGATGTGACACTACATAGCTATACAGTTCCACAATATGTTGTTCTTTATTTACAAAGGATAGACCAGAAGTCCTATTTGACAACAGCTTTTAACTTTGGGTTTTGTGGGTACTTTATCATCAGCACAGCACATTTGTACAAATCCTTTCCTGGATTATGATCTGTCCATTTCTAGGAAAACTACCAGCTCTTTAGCTCTTTGAGCTATTCATATAGCTTCCCAGTTTTTGGACATCTTTTGTCAGCTCAATGAGCAGCTCCAAGAAATCTTATCATTCCGCTAAAAGAAAACCTGACTGCCTCTTGAGAGTGATCCACTTCATCTTCTAACAAGAATTCAGTGTATTCCTCTTTCTGTCTCAATCTACTTTCGCTTTGCGCCTGCATCTGTGCACTTCAGCCTTTGGCTCCTCTCACTGAAGCTCACCTTTTCTGCAGCTCTCCTTTGTGTCTGCCAACCACATGGCTTATTTTTTAACCTTCCTTTCTATTGGTACCACCTCCAAGTCAAGGGTCATCAAGCCCTATGGATTAACATTTGTTAAGATCTAAGAAAATGCAATTGATCCATTTACAATAGAAGCAAACTTTTAAAAGTCCTTTTCAAACATTCCTAGAAACAATAAAGGTTGCACGGACCTTTTAAAGAAATTATGAATTGTCCTTACTTTACTTCTTCTGGGTTAAAGGTTATCACAAGTAATAGCAATAGTTGATAGAAATAGGGGCCCTCTTGTGGCTCAGTGTTAGTGACTCTATAAAAAAAAACCCAAAAGAACTGCGGATGCTGTAAATCAGGAACAAAAACAAAGTTGCTGGAAAAGCTCAGCAGGTCTGGCAGCATCTGTGAAGGAGAAAACAGAGTTAGCGTTTCAGGTCCGGTGACCCTTCCTCAGAACAGATGTTGGTAGTGACTCTATCCCTGGTTCAAGACCCACCTGCTCCAGAGGTATGTAATAACATCTCTGAATAGGTTGATTACAAAAATAGGTTAAATAAAAAATGTTAAAAACTTCTAGTTGATAGAAATATTTTAGAAGCACCAGAGAGATGGATGAAAATAATTCTAAGAGCCTATAAACCATAAAAAGCTAGTTCTTCATGTAAATAATAAATCAAAAAGTTTAATAAGATACTGAACTTCATCTTCAAAACTTTTAGAATTTGAAAAACATGTCACTGCTTTTAATGAGTGCTGGTTAGACATTTGAATATTGAGTACAATTTCACACTTGCCGGAAACACATTATTAAACTTAAAATCAGGATTGTACACCCAAAATTTTCCATCATGTATTTTGTAGAAGTGGAGAAAAGTAAATGTAGCGAGAAGGGAAGTTGATCAACGTGCATCTGTTTGCCAGGTGTAAAACAGGACACCTAGAAATAATCTGGTTCAACATCCACACACCATATTAGTAAAGATAACAAGGATGTAATACATGTAATGAAAGGAATTAACAAATGCACGTGTGATAACTTTTCCTTTCATTATATATTTCATAGGGAAGCTTAAAATGTGAACTACGCATTTAAAATTTAAGCTAGAAAACAAACTTAACTACACAAAGGTTAATTAAAAAGGTGGAGTTTTCTGAGGAAGGCAAATATATTTAATCAACCTATAAATAAAATGTAGATACGTACTTTGGAGGTAGTGCTGGATATCGCAGTGAAAAGATAAAGTGTTGATTCCTTTAAGAAAAACACTAACCATTCACTTTGTTGCTATTTACTGCAGACAAAATGGCTGCTGCATTCATCTATATATAATAATGTCATTTTAAATTAGTTTATCACAATAAACAAATCATGCTACATAGCTGTAAGTCTTTTATTTCCTCAATGTGTTTCCCTGTGGAAGTTGGTACAAAAAAGTTAGTTCAGCAGTTTAATGAAAAGCAAAACATTACTGATGCTAAGCAGAAAATGATGGAGAATCTCAGCAAATCTGGCAGCATCTGTGGAGAGTGAAACAGAATTAATGTTTCATGTCCAGTACGAATCTTTAAGGCTCTAGATTTGAAATATTAACTCTGTTTCTCTCTCCACAGATGCTGCCAGACCTGCTGAGTTTCTCCAACACTTCCTGTTTTTACTTTAGTTAAGCAGTTACAGTTTGATGTGCACAGTGACATTCAAGGAGACAATAACCAAAGAGTTCAACATTCCAAAAATCAGGGACATCACAAGGTTGTGTCAATCATTACTGATATGGCTGGAGAACACAGGCAGCCATTTGACACCCACATAGGCCCCAGTCCCGTACAATGACATAGACCTAAGGAAGTGCCTTCAGGGAACGCATCCAAGTCACAATGATGCAAGCAAGGAACCCTTGTGTCATGGATGCAGTCAGAAACCTGAAGATATAAGAACAAGTTGTTCTTCTTAAATTAGAGTTACTTATAAAAATATTTAATGCTAAGCTCACAATTTGGTCATTAATATTTCTTCATTCAAATTATCAGGTGATTCCAATTTTTGATGAAAAAGTAACTTTGAATTATCAGTAGACTGTAGTGGGACAATACGTCCCACAAAACTTGCTAGTTGTATTAACAGCCCTAATCACCACATTTCCCTCAACTAAGGAACACTTCAGATCAGAGCTTTCCAATGTGGGGACAGGACACCAAAATGGGTTGCGAGCTGAAATTTTGGGGTGACAAGCTCAAACAACAATGGACACCATGTACCTCTGCCCCTTATCCTACTCTCACAGGTCTTCTTACACCTGCTCTCTTGAGTCTTTCCCCCCACCTCCTATCACCTCTCACTTGGGTCACAACAGGCCTCAAAATGGGAGAAAATGGGGACTGTGGGAAAACGTTTAGGAAGCAGTGGGTTTGAAAAACAACAAAAAACTTCACAGCTCAAAATGTAAATATACCTGAAAAAAAAGCAATAGCGGCATGTACATATAGACAATACATGTACCAAAAGGCAATAAAGCTGTTTATCTTGGAAAAACCTTGAAGTCTGTTATTCTTTAAATACAACGTCAAATATCTCAAAGCCAAATGAACAACCACTCAGTCCATTGCAACGCTCACTATGTTTATGGCGAGCTGCATCTCCTATGCCCTCTGCTGTCCTCAGCCACTCTCCTGCTCCCACTGCATTATGAGATAGCAGGCAATATCTGCAGCACTCTTCTGCAGTGTTCACTTCAAACAGTGCTGTGCTGATACTTCGAATCCTTGTTTCTTAGTTTTAACATTCCAACTGCAGTAGTTGAAAATTGTAACATCAGCTGCCACATGTGCTTCCATTTCTACAACACTCCTTGCAAAACAAGATGTTCCATCACACTTCAGAAGATAGGAAAGGGTGCCCAACACTGAGTTGGTTCAAGGTGGAGGAAAGGTGATGAGAGTGGCAGCCCTATCAAATAACAGATTTTTTTGTATTCTAGAAGAGATGTGAAAGGCAAACAGATTTTGAGAGTGTTCCAAAGGACCATGACTCAATGGCCAAAACAGCAATCATTGTTAAACACATATGAAATGGAGTGAGAGAATGGATTGGCTAATTAGATTATAGGTGGAAGTAGGAATAAATAAAATTAATGAGTCCAGTTATGGTAATGCCATACGCCATTAATAACTTTGACTCAGGCTTATGGAAGATATGGAAACTAAATTAGAAAGCCTTGGAGAGGGAAATGTGAGAGGGCTAGTATGTAGTTGGCTACGTGGAGCCAATAGCTCAAAACAAATTAGCTCCATATAAATGTGTACTAGCTTCTGAGAATGTTGGCACCATTTTGTCAGAGTTGCATCAAAGCCTCAGCTACATTTCCATGGTAATACAAATGAAACATTCATCTGCCATATTCAGATATTTTTAAAACCTAGAATTTCCTGTGTATTGTGAATCCCTGATCTGAATGGAAGATTAGCAGCCTTTCTTCATTACTTCCCTTTTTCTTAAGCTAAGCATTTAACAAAGCTTTTAACCAATGCTGTTTTCATTTCCTCAAAGTTTCAGGCACTGAGCAAGACTCAGTCAGTGAAGTAGCAATAAGAGACCAATGTGGTTTCCAACTAATCTTGTACAATACTCTAACCACACAAATCTTCATCCAAGTCAACATCAAAAGGAAAAAAAAGGCCTGAAATTCCTCCCACCACTCCGCCAGATGGGAGTGCACCCAACGAACGCTCCATCTGACATGACCTGAATTTTCTTCAGAGATAGCCCTGATGTTCTCCAATTCTGGGTTCAACCCTTAGCTATGGCCTGCCTCCAAAATCGGAAGTGAAAAACCCAGTCACCAGGATTGGCCACCATCTTTTGCTGCTGGCTGAAATGTTGTGGCTTGGGAACTACATGGTACTTAATTACAACCAACGTCTTTCGGTGTTCCTCCACGTGGACGCCTGGCCAATATATATCCAGCCCACTGAAGACACTCCTATCTTATTGGCATTTTATTTCCAGAAATGTCAGGGCAACATAAAAAAGATGAATACCTACTGTGACTCAACTCAGCTGTCTCCTTTGTGTCCGAATGATCTCTCTGATCATAGAAGAGGAATACTGAGATTGATACCCATAGATGTAGGTAATTGATTCTTTATAATCACCCAAATGAATACAAAGATTAATCGTTCAAGTATGTGCCAGCAGCAACAAGCCTCACCTACTTTCAGCTCATACTAAAAGATGTACTGATTTCAATGCATGCCAAAACACAGCTATTTTTCAAAAATCACTGCTGATCACCAATGGTCCTCAGGCAAAATATACACAACACAGACAAATGATGATATTGATGCTAGATTAATTTAAATATTTCCATGAAGACTTAATATGCATACTTTGTACAAAACCATATATTATATCTATATCGATTCTGTTAAGAAAGCAAAACTGAAAATGTGGCTATCATATCCTTCTATGTACATCTCCACCACTTAATAGAAATTAGATCATACTTGAAAATCTCCAGCACAATAAATACTACATTCTCATGTGCTCCACAGATACAACATAAATTTTTAGACACCCAAGTGACTTATTTTAACATGCTATTACATCTGAATACACAAAAGTATAAAAAAATCTTGCATCCAGTGTGATGCATGCATTACATTCCAGACACTACGTCACACCATGCTACTGGATACAATTTTTTTTAAACGGAGAGCAAATGCAGTCACTGATCTGGCACCTAAAACTTAGTTACAACTGCCCTTTGACTGACCTCAACAGTTTCTAAACAGTTACAATGAGCCAGATTCACACAACCCACACTCCACCTCCAAGTTAGATCCTTAACGGCAAGCCTTGAAGCGTCGTTCACAGCAACATCTTGCCATCACGCCGCCTTGATTAGCTATCAGCTAGTATTTTATATATATATTATTTGTGATGATTATTTCTGATAACACACCCAATCATATTGAAGATTAAGCATCGATGCTAGAAACTATCCAGGTCACGTTACAAGGCCTTTTATCTTCGAACAAATATGTTTATTTACTGCTGAAATAAATACTGCTGAAATGGATTCAACCCATTTGAAAATGATAGATAAATATATGTGACCAGCCGGCACTTACAGTATGAAATATGCCGAAGGACACAAGCTCTTTTACAAGATAAACATACGCACCTCATTGAGGAGATAAATAACGTCTGTTACCAGGGCAACCTGATCTAATTACATGATTGATCAGGTCCAGGGGTAGTGCAATGAAATCCTACACCAACATCTATGTACGTGCAGTGCACCCGACAGCTTCTCCAAGAACTTCCACACATGGAAATCATTTCTGAGACTTTCATTATCCAAAGCATTGAACATGTCAACACACCGTTAATGTATTTTTTTAACTGCTTATTGTCAGCACTGATGCAATGGCTTGGAAATAATTATAGTATTCCCAGTCTCATTCATGATCTTTTTACGCAGCAGCTCAGCCTCAGAAAGAGGAGTAACTGACTCACCAGAAAACAATGTCCACGTTTTGTTTTAAGTGTTTGTTTAATGTAGTGTTGCCTTGAATTTCTGCATTTAAATGACGGGAGGGTGGATAGTCAAAGTGTCAGACGCATAATGCTAGTGGACAAAAACTGATCTCGCCGCCCTTTGTTGCTCTTTCACTTGACACAAACTGTAATCATTTTAAACACTAAATTCTTGACGTGTTCGTGGAAAAAGGGCTACAGATAAATTCTGGAGCCAATAGGTCCTTTGGTCTAATGTGCTGAGATTTATCAAGTCCAACAATTTTTATATGCTTATTGGCCATCGATAAGGACCTAGTTCAACTCACACTCAAAAACAACAGCCTGCAATAATGTTGTAGAAAAAAGCAGATGGAGGAATAAGATTTGCCGATGAGTCACCGAGGTAGTAACAATAAGGAGACTTGCGTGGTGCCACTGTCTGCTTGGATGGTCTGACCGCATAGATCTCGCACTACAATGTATCGGCAGCGTTGTAAACAAGATAAAAATGTTCCCTTCTGCAGACCAGCCCTATCTACCCCGATTACGCAACGCTCTAGCGAGCCCGTCTCCTGCATGACCCGATTAAACAAGCGGTCAGCTCCCTGACGGGCTGCCGTTTCCCGAGCCCTGCCGCGGCATCCCCTCAGTCTCCACCCCTACCAGCCCCCCCACCCGCCTCCTGTCCAGCAAAACATCATCCCCCAAACATTACCATCCGTCCCCCCAACCCCAATCCTAACGCTCCCCACACACACAAACTGGACGAAAACATCACAGCACATACTCAAGGCAGCACTTCATAATCACACACAGACCACACAAAATACACACACAGTTTTCTCAATCAGATTTCTGAGCAAGGCAGTGTTTGTACTATGAGGGAGCCTAGCCATTTCATAACAACCTACACATACACAGAGCAAGGAAATGACAGCAAATAGCCAATGTTGCTGGAGAAGAACCGTAAGATATATATTTCTTTATATAAAACACTTACAACATCAAAAAGGCGGTGATGCCCAAGACGCGGCGCTCCGCGATGAAGGAAGCCGAGCTTGTAGCTCTGTAGTAATGTCTGTCTTGCAGACACCACTCCTGCTCTGCTTCTCTCCTCTAGCGCTCGCTCTCACTGCGTGTGTGTAACATAAGCCAAATATGGAGCACTTGGCTGCGTCTGCTGATAGCTTAAGGATTCTACTATATGCAAAGGATGCAAGACAACACACATACTGGCCGGATGCCAACAGATCCAGAGATTAATGTGAGCGAATTGAGAGGGCTAGAAGAAAACTACGTAAAGGAGTCCTAATTGCAACAGAGCACAGTCAACATATTGCAGTGTGTTATGTATGGGCATGGTATATACACCTACACGTCAGCGCAGGAGTGCGATAAATTTTGAAAGTAAAGTTAAACTTGTAAAAGTCACGTGTACAGTACAACCAAGAAGTCCTTTAAAAGCCAGTCGAGTAACTTGCCTAGGGCAGTACAATAGAACGTGTTTGTTACAACAGTGCAGATTGCAAGCTGCCAACTAATTTAACTCGTCCGATGCAAGAACTTACTGTGCTGAAGTGGAAGAAATGGGGCCGAATAGAAAGGTAAAATGAATATGAATACACGATAGCACGATAAATATATCAACATACGTATGAACCAATTTATGTAAATGGAACTTTTTCAGCTTTTAACAAGCTTTTGTCATTCTGAAGTATGGATTTTATTGAATGGAGGAAATGCTCAAGTTCAGACTGTCCCAAGTGCAAACGACTGGTGCTGGTGTGTGATGCATGTGCGTTTTGGATTCCACTCGCTCTACTCCAATGACACCCATGCCATTTTCACTTGAACCCAATTTATACTTCAAAGCCGAACCCTTCAAGGTTTGATTTCGAGTATGAGATTGTCTTTCATTTTTCCAACATCTGCACCCGAGACTTCGCCGTCGCCATCGATGTGATCCTTGATTTCGAAATGTGCTGTCTGCTGAAGTGAACTGTTGGAATATCCCTTTAAAAAGGGCGCTAGTGGTGCAGCTTCGGAAAGGTTCCTTTAAAAGAAACACGCTGCTGGAATATCCCATCCAGCAGATGGGCCGTGCTCCCTCTTTCCTGAGAGCAACATAAACATCTGGAATCTCTCCCAATCACTCATTCACTTCTGATTGGTCAGGGATGATGTAATGTTTCAATGCAGTGCAAACTTCACACACTAGGGTTGCTGCAGTGTGTTTGTCCTTTACAACACCGAGGGCTGGACACAGTATTACTGTTGTTTTACTGGAGGAAATGTAAGTGGATCCTGTTCCAACACTTTATTTACATGGATGAAATTAAAGCTTTTTGTTTCCCAGAAATTACAATGCGTCAATTTAGTGCTCTAAGCTACAATTGCCTGGAATTGTCTTACGTTCAATGTTCCAATTATAGTACAATAATTTTCAACGTAACACATGTATTTTTGGAAACTGAATGTACTCAGAGCTGTAAAACTTAAGGCTTCAAAGAGCCCTCAAGTCCTGATAAATGCATTTTAAAAATTAAGTGGCAGTTGAGATATATGCCTATTTATGTAGTTATGGGTTTTGTCATCTTTTTAAAAAAATGTTTTATACATAGGATGCGGCACAATATTTTTAATAAATGTACATGCAACATAAAACAGAAATAGAATTGACTTTGGTAGTTCCCTGTAATCATTTGCTCCCATTAAATGCACACTTAAAGCACTAACACGTGGAAACTCATAAGATTACTGACTGTACTGTTCATTTCTGACGTAATTCTTAAATGCCAGCTGGTTTATGAACTGATACAGAGCAATGAATTAGCTTAGTCACGGCTTACTGGGACTGTACAGCACTCTACAATGGCAACATATGGGATTTAGCTTTAGGCTAACTCTCATAGCATTAACTAGCATATTTATCAAGCATATTTAATATATTTAAAAACACAATCTTAAATGGGGAATAGGAATTAGTAAGAGGTGCCCTGCAAATCACATTGACCTCTGCAATGTGAGGCTCAGGGAAATTAATTCCTTAGTTTTGCCTGCATGCACCTGGCATTGTCCCACCGTAAAATAGTTAAGGGGTGATGGTCGGGATGGGGAATAACAACAGGACAGATTGGACCCTGGCTCTTCGGTAAATCAAACACATGTTGGAAAGGCTTAAACTTTGATTCCTATATCTAGAAGAGCCTTTTTGTCCCAGAATTATATATTGATAAATTATAAAAGTACAGTATAATTCAGTATACATTAAATACAGATCAATTTAAATAAATATAATACATGCACTCAAGGGTCCCTTACTCCACGGAACATACAGACTGCAGAAAAATAATATTGCATTTACATAACATTATTTTTCTCCAATTAAACTTTGAGAAGATTGAATCAATCTTCTTTAACCCTTGCTACACATTCAGTTTCCTTGCCATTGACTGCATCTTCTGCCTGTTTAAATCTGAGCCAGACAGTGCAAAACTTCCAACCAGAGTTGAGATTCTGACCACATGTCTGCCCATCACTACGACCATCAATTCCCACTTTCATCTTTTCTTATCTCCCATTCTTCTGTTCTGTAAACTTGATGCCATCCAAAATTCTGCTACTTCTGCCTTTACTTGCCCCAAGTCCTGCTCATATAATCTTTCTGCTTTGCTTACCTACAATGGCTTCCAGTTAAGCAATGGCTTGATTTTAAAATTCCCATACCTGTTTTGAAATCTCACCATGGTTCAATCCTCCCTATTTTTGAATTCACTTCCAGCCCTCCAACCCTCTAAGTCATCTACAGATGACCAATTCTAGTCTCTTAAGCATCTCTGTTGTTAATTGTTCCAGTACTGGTGTCTTCAACTGCCAGAAATTTCCTCCTTTAAAACCTTTCCTTTGTCCTTTGAAACTCACTTAAAACATATCTCTTTAACCACAATTTTGGTCACCAGCTGGGTATCTCCTTACTTGACTTCGTGCCAAATTTGCTTTTATAATGCTCCTATGCAGTGCTCTGTATCATTTTATTCTATTAAAAGTACTATATGTTGTACATAATCTATTTATAATATGTGAAGCTTTAGACAGGATGCAGAAAGGATTTACAACAGTGATTCTGTGAATGAGGAACTTCAGTTACATGGAAAGATTAGACAAACTGGGATTATTCTCCTTAGAAGAGAGAAGATTAAAAGGAGATTTGATAAAAGTGATAAAATCATTAAGGGTGTTATTGCAGACTGGACGAAGAGAAACTTCCCTTTGGCAGAAGGGTTGAGAAACAGAAGATACTACAAGAAGAACCAAACGCAATATGAGGACAATATATAATGTTGTGAGTGGTTAGATTCTGGAATGTACTATCTGAGGAGAGTGGTGGAAGCAGTTTTAATCATGGATTTAAAAAGGGAATTGATTAGCATCTGAACAGAATAAATTGCAGGACTATGGAGAAAGGTTAGATCATGGGACTAGCTGGAGATGCTGGATGCTGGAGATCTGAAGAAAGGTCACTGGACTCAAAATGTTAATTCTGTTTTATCCCCACAGATGCTGCCAGGCCTGCTGAGTTTCTCCAGCAATTTCTGTTTCTGTTTGTGTGGAACTAGCTAATTTGGTCTTGGACAGTGCCAGCAAAGGCTCAATAACCTCTTTTTGTGTTATAACAATTGTATATTTTCTGCACTTAATTTCAGATACACATATAAATCTACAGGGGTCTTATACTGGCTCTAGCCCTTCTGTGTTCAAGGGTAGCAAAGCTCTGTACTGTAGCCTTACCAATAATCCTTTCAAGTGGCTGCATTCAGGTTAAGAGCAAGTCCTGCACCTTGGAATTTGGCAGTCTGCAACAATCAGTTGTATTCAGCTCTTTGTCACTGAGCAAGTTTATGGATCTAGCGGCAGTTAATATTTACTTGGTGTGCACTGTTGAGAACTATCCATAGAGCAGACTCATGTGATATGGAATTGTTCAAGGTGAACTTAAACAAAAATCATTACATTACTTTCCAGATGCAATGCACATTCTGGAAGTACAGGGGTGATATTCTCTTCCCCAGCTCAGCTGCCACAAGGACAGTGTATACTGGCATGGAGTTATTAGGTATGTGTTAAGGATCTGACACAGAGTGCCCTTCTCATCAGCAGCCAGGCTATGTCCTGGCGTTTGTTTGGAAGTGTTGGTGCAGGAATCATCTAATAGATCCACTATCTCCTTTCCGGCAGGGTCTCAAGTAGGTTGATTTGCAGTTCGGTGCGTGATTAACTTGTGGTCAAAGTTGTTTTTCTGCAGAAACCTTTCTACATGGCCAGCTGGTGCAGCACAGGCTAACTGAATGAGCATTCTGAACCAATGTGACCAAATGATGACAGATAGAACCGGAGCATAGATTGACACTTTGGTCTTTGTGCACAGGGTCCAAGTATAGCTTTTTGAAGCCATACATAAAGATGGCCATTAGGATGAGGGGGATGTTGAAAGCATTTTTCCCTTTACTGGAGATTTGTAAATTGTGGCCATGTGGACATGGTCCAGGTTTGATCTCCAGATAAAACAAAAATGGTTCAAATGATTGTGATGGTGCAGGACCTGAATGTGAGTCAGACCTGTGCCACATCCATAAACAGCAAGACAATCTCACACCTGATGACCAGGCTCTTACCCACAAACATCAGGAAACTTCTTTATTCCTAGCTTTCTTTATGATTCTTCCAGTTCTTTGTGTATGCCCCAAGTCCTCCATAACCCCAGCTCCTCACATAATATGACCTAACAGTGAAGAGGGTAAAGGATCAGTCTGTTCAGTTTTCAAATGTCATGGCCTAACTTTCATTGTGATTTAACTAGGTTCCCATGGTTAGTTTGAACTGTTTGCAGCTGTTCATCAGCCTACAGTCCAACATTGTTTCTGAACAGAAGTCGACAAGATTGTCCAAATACCTCAATTGCCTGGGCTCATCAGCGCTCTTGTGCCTGCATCCTTCCCAATTGATTCATCAAAAGACTGGATATATGACGTGTACTAGGCAAAAGAAAGCCAACAGTCTTGAGCAACTCCAGAGACTGGAAAAATGTCTCCAATCCCAACTTACTCATTGAGTAAACTGTGGTACTGTTGTTTGCATAGAGTAGCTAGCTCCAATTGCAGATTTCTTTCCTCAAGCCCCATGTTGGAAAGTGTATCCACTATGTATAAGTGTGATTTTCTATCAGATATTCTTTTTCATGGTCCCAAGTCATTGAGAGGGAATTCAGCCTAGTCTCTTGTACATGGCAATTATAGCATTGTATAGCGTGAGATCATCAAATATCTTCCTGTTGGTTATGATCTAGGTCTGAACTGGGTGGAACGCTAGTTCCGGACCATGCTTGTAATCATTGACACATTCTGTTCAAGATTGTAGCTAATATCAAGCAGTGAAATGGACTGCCAAATTCTTATTTCTTCTTTGTTTCCCTTCTCTTTGTAAGTGACAGTGATGATGCATTTTCTACTGGACTTTGACATGCTGCCAGCCAGAAGCATGCTCTCATATACTTCCGATAAATTTAGATCAATTTAATTTCACAGAATTGAATACAGCTTCGCTAGGAAACTGTTGTTTCTAGGGGTTTTAGTCATATCAAATATGCAAGATTAGCTCATCCAATTTTTTTGTGGTTTGATCAGAATCTCCCACTCGTTGCCACATAAAGTCTCTACTGAAGACAAGGCATGTTGCGCAGTCTGGAAGTTTCATTTCACACAACTCAGCATGAAAGAATTTTCTGATCCTCAATGTTTTTTTCTTTGTTCAGGCTGCTGATCACAATGCTGCCTGTGCAACTCTTAGAAGAACCGCAAATGTGGTCCATCGTGCTCCATGGAATGAATACTGGATGATCTTGGAGAACTGAGGCAAAGAGTGAGCCCTGCTCCTCTTCGTCTCAGACATTCTCAAATGCATACCATCAACTCTAACAGCAGCAGAATCTGCTTGCTTTACTGGAATATTGCAACATCCTGTCTTTCATTCTTACTCTTTTGCCTTATGAACATCTTTAAGAATAAGGAACCTCTTGATCCTTATCTTTACACTTTCCATCAACGCATCAAGAAATCAAAAAGGGATTTCACATTTCTCAACCTTTATAATCATTTTTATTAGCCTTTCTGTTTTCTGGGGTTAGCAATTTCCTGTTCAGATCCATAGCCCACTGTCAATTCTCTGATATTCCTGTGACTAACAGTCAGCCAGTATGAGGCAGTGTCAAATAAGAACACTGGCACAGTATTAGTGGATATTAGGTTGAATGTTTTGGACACTTAAGGAAATCTATCCTGGAACGGTTGGGGACACCTGGTCTTGATTAGGTATATCTTGGTGGTGCTGTATCTGCAGGAGTGTTGAATGCAACACACAGCCTGGTGTCTTTTCGTGCTTCTGTCAAAAATCTGGATATGGTGAATGGTTTGCTGATCATTCTCTTAGATTGTCCAGCTGCATAGATTGTGCTTTTGAAGTCCCTGTACAGAGAGTCAGAAATGGATGAAATGAATGGCTGAAAGTTAACCAATTACTTATATTAATTGGCATGAGCAAAGCATTTTTGTCCATTATATCTGCTACAAGGAGGCAGCTATCCACCACTTCTTTGATGGTAGTGAATTTGCCTTCCTGCAGCAGGCAAACCAACCAACCCAGGCAAAGGGTTTGGTTACCCCAAATACATTGATGGCTGTTGGAGGCACCAGAGCAAAAATTGTTAGTAAGCGCTACAGTGTGGTAGTCTGCATTCCTACAAGAACAGCATAGATGGGTTACGATCTTAGTGAGCTACTCTAATGTCAAAACATATTGTGTAGTGGTTGTAATGCCATGCACATTAATGAATGTCATCTGAAAACCTATTTTTTGAAAGAAGTGTAGTCCAACAAAAACATACCAGTCTTTTTATTCATGCTGGTTCTAGACTGTGAGTCTGTACCTTCAACCTGGGGTCTGAGAGATTTGCTAAATCAATGCCAGGCTGAGGTCAAAACCTAGTTAGAGACAAAAAAACTGCAGATGCTGGAATCCAAAGGAGACAAACAGCAGGCCAGGCAGCATCAGGAGGAAAGGAGCAGTCAACGTTTCGAGTATTACCCTTCTTCAGGACTCAATAGGTCACAAAACCTATTTGTTCACATTGTATTGCTGAGCATAACTCTAACACCAGGAGGAAGGCAGTGCAAGACCCAGCACTACCTGTGTGGCTTTCTTCAGTGGTGCTAGTGCACCAAGCCAATGAGTTCCTTGTCCGTAGCTCTGAAAGATGGTCCCTAACCAGTGCTAGTTCTTTCCATTTCTCATCTGTGATCGTGCTGCTCCTAGTTCCCTGGAGTTGATACTCTCTCTATCACTGCTCTGGAGCTCAGGTGTTCTACGCATCTCAGTTCTCCTGGTCTTCCCCAACTCAGGTATGTTGATCATCTTCTGGTGGTCCGGTGTGTGTGTGCACATGCACATTTGACTTTCTGTCCTGTTTCATCTTTGGTATGTTGCTGTTTATTTTGGAGATGAAAGTGGCTTTTCTTAAAAAATACACTGTCCTACCTGAGACAAAACGTCTTTTTGCTATTTGTTTCGGTACGGGCGACATCTCAAATGTTACTCTTGCCAGTTTTCCTTTAAACTACCTGCCAATCTTTCAGTTATGCTGCTGGTCCCTCTTCCACATATTTTGTCTTTGGGGTGCTCTGGACTAGGTATTGGGATTTGTTAGCTTGCTACAACATCCAGTTCTAGCTCCTTGCCCCTCTCTAAGTCCATTTTTCTCATGATTGTTTTCAAGGGGACTTGGATAGTTTGGGATATGGGGCCAGGAGGGGGTTTGAAATTGTTAGGTTTCCCTTGAGATGTCACCATTTGCTACCTCTTCCACACACACCATCTTAATCCTTGACCCCTGTGATTGCTAAGCTTGTGCTTTGATCGGACCCCATACAAGTGGCTGGCCTTAGAATACAAGTTGTTGCACTTTTCTCCATGACATATATACTGCATTTACACTTGCATATACATTTTTACATGCGCCTAATATGTCACCTATAAAGTATATGTTATAATTCTCTTATTACTAGATCCTAACAATTATGATTCATAATCATTGTGCCTTGCACAATGCTACAAGGAAAGATGATGCATGTTAAGGGTTTATCAATAGCTTGCCTTGACGTGCTCAGAAATACACCCATGCAGCACCAGAAACCCTGGTTCACAAAAACCAGCCTCAACAACGTATTGAACACAGAAGGCTGACTAATTTTTATGATCCTGTTTTGTAGTCTTTTTTTCCCAAAATGAAGCAAAGACTGCCTCACAAGCTGATTTTAATACAGTAGAATCAGGTATATTCATAACTTTGCAGTGTTTTGTTTTGAGATAAGGGCTCCCCCTGTGGCATGATGCCAAATCAAATTCACAGACTCCCACAATTCCCTGCCATAAATCAACTTTTCATTGAATTGTCCTGCCAACTGCACTTCAAACACATATTTGAAACAAGTGAGATAGTAGCAGCATCTGGTGTTAGAGAGGTCTGTAATATTTTTAAAACCTGATCATCAGGACATCAGAAAGTTTCTTTTCATATTTCATATAATATTAACAATATTGAATAACATTTTGAAATGTATTTTATAATGAGAAAATTGACAACATATATTCAACTTAAAACTTACAATCACGCCTACAATGCATTGTTGAGAAGCAACAACAATCTCTATCATTGTGAGATATTTTATTATGATTCTTTTTGCTAACTCACTGACAAGCTCTCTATGTTTACTATACCGCGTTTCCATTTGTTCATTCGTAAACCGTGTTTTTGAAGTATATTTTACTCTTACAAGATAAACTAAATTAAGCATCCTTTCCTAGGTTGCCAATCCATTACTGTTTCAGTGTTTACACCTGTTTCTGTATCAAAGGCTATCCCTGAATAAGTGTTAATACTGTAACCTACTCAGAATAATGCTATCCCGCCATCGTGTCTCCATAATTCACTCGAAACTATGGAAAGAATATGATATTAATTAGCCCTTAATAACTGTCTCTTGGGACCTGAATAAGCTGCAGGACCTCAAACAGTGTCCTCCACCAGCATGTCCCTACAGTCTGCTGTGTTTTATCTCTTGAAATTTCCTTATACACTACCTATTTCTGTAACACTGTACTACCTATTTTTAACTTTAATTTAGGACTACCATCTTGTACTAACATAGGGATTTCTACTCTTTAAATACATATTAAAAAGAGCCACTACCCCCTTTAAGAAACTTACTATCAAAACAGCACTTCCGTGAAATTGCATGAATGAATGTGTAGGGATTATCAAAAACCAGCAATAGCAGATGAAATTTCACAACCCAGCTGTGGGAGATCAGTTTAGTATCCTCTATGCTCTTATTTAGTACACATACAATTTCTCACTTACTTAGATCATAAAGGTGTAGTATTTCTATTAACATTACAAACTTAAAAGACAAAAGCACTAATACCTCTTAATTATGCAAGCTCAGACTGGACAGATATTCTAATCTCATCAGGAGAAATAGCCAGCACTTAGCAAGTGCTTAAACCATCTCATGCTTCCCCATGCAAACTTGTGCATAATAGATACAACTATGTGACACCATAGTACCAAAACTTTAATGTTTGTAAAAGCTGTGTATAAAAGAGGCTACTGTAAAACTGTACTTTGGATTCCATCACCACCTCGAACAGTGTGGATGCTCAATAAAGAGGCTATTTTCACCACTCACCGATCTCGGTCATCATTGAACCTGATTCCACATTATTGAGCATAGAACGGACTTACATCATTAGAATTGCAGCAAAGTTGAATTTCTGTTGTCACCATGCTAATATATGGCCACATATCCCCCTTTGGCTGCAGTTGTAGGTTTTGCTGTGATAGGGAAAATGTTAAACAACACAATGGTTGATATACATGTATGGGCCTGTAGGAATTTGGAAGCATGGTGTCAAATGGGTCAGTTGGGGGTTTGGCATTATGAAGACTTGGGTGGAGGTTTGGAATAAATTTTAAATCAGGGAAACATTACTATGACAGGGAAGACGGTTAAAATGCCTTAATATGGAGGTAGAGGTGAAGTGTCTCTTAGGGAATGGTCTTATTTTTCACTTTTAAAAGTTATAAAATTTAGACAATGCATTGACTTCTTTTATTAGGTTATAGTGCTGTTAAAGTCTTGAATAACAAGGAAAGGAATGAAACCGACTGTTGACCATTTCAGGAGATGGCTTTTATAATAGTTCAGCCATAACATGATTTGTAACGCAATAAATTTTCCCTGGCATTCCTAGCTCCACCCTGGACAAATTCCAAGTGTTCAAAACTCTGTTGCCTGTTTTCTGTCTCACTTAGACCCATTGAATAATACAGTACAGAAGGAGGCACTCGGTGTATTAGCTCTGTGTGGCTCTTTTGAAGAACAATCCAACTCATTGCTCTACTTGCTCTTTTTCCAAATTCCTGCAATTTCAAATTGTGAAATATTTATCTGTATTAGAAGGAATTATTCCTCATGCTTCTTCCTGTTGACAATGACTGGCTTCCTGTTGCCTAAAGTCTTGAACTCTAACTACTTATCCTTATTTACAACAGAGTTTTCTATACTCTAAGGATTATATTTTGAATATATTATATATTATCATAATATATTTGTATAAAATCTATTATTATTTGGAAACTTTTAGAAGTGGAGAAAGTTGATTTTAATTTTGGAGTAATTACTCCAAACAATAAAAAGGCTGATAAAATAGCTGCTGGGCCTTCTCTATGCACAGACGGAGCCAGTGACATCAGCCTACCAAGACTGGCTTTAGAATACATAAATGCATGCATTGTGATATCAACATATACAATCCACCAGTATGACAGATACCAAATAATTGTCATTCATGTATGGTATCATAGACTAACAAATGTAGAATGAATCCCTAATTACATTTACTAGTGGAGGTTAACAGATCTAGCCTGGTGCAGTAGTTCAGTAAGGGCTAAAACAGTGTTGAACTTGAATAGCATATTACATAATGCCACTGTTTAACAGCCATCTTTATTTGTCCTTCCCCCCTCGGGAACTTGTACACCCTCAGTCTGTTTGTTGCTGAAACACCTTTAACATTCTGTCGCTTATTTTGTATTATTAATCCACTAAAATTAATCACTTAACAGTTCTCTTCCAAATAGCTGTGTTATCCAAATTACTTTCACTGGCATGAGGGCAATTTAGGAATGAGAAGTTAATTGGTTTGTACATGCATCTTTACAAGAAAGCATCTAAACTTCACTCTACATCTTGCCCAGCAGATAGAGAAGGGACTTAGGTGCTAAATGGTGTTCTGTTGCTTCGTCTTCCTAGTTACATAGACATTTGCTGCAGCACCATGTTTAAACCTGACTGCTATTTTCCATAGCTTCCAAATGTCATTGGCTACCTTTTTGCACATACACATTCTTTGTATCACCAAGTAGTGGCTTTTAACCATTTGCAGCCTTTTAATTATCAGTTCTGTGAAGATCTGACTTCTTTTCTAAAAAGTTAAAGTAATTTTTAACAGTGAGCTAAAGACAGCATTTACAAGAAAACTTGTACTAAGACGTTTTCCAACCTATGTATTTTATAGCCCAGAAAGAGAGAGAGAGAGATGGAGATAGGGGGACAGGAGCCAGTTCATTCAGAGAGAAGATGCCTACAAAAGCAGAACTGCTGTTAGTAACAGTCTCCAAAACAGTGAGAGCAGGGCTATGAAGAAAGTTGCTTAGAAGAAAGCTGCATATCTTGTACCATAAGCAACAAATGAATAGTTAAAACTACTATGTTCAGAGAGGCCAATACCTTTTCAAAAGACATTTTAATTTCAGTGAATAACTGAAAGGGTCAAAATTTCATATTTTAAGACTTTATTGTAAAGAGAAACTAAAACAAGATTGAACAGTATTCTTGTAGGCAATTAATATTCTAAACTACACAGAAGTCTTGCCAAAAATCTCCAAGCATGGGCATATTTTATGATGTCCCTTGAGTGAACATTTTATTCTTCAGGAACCAGATATGGCTGAAGCATTCGCAACAGTCTTCAAACTTCCTTTTCCTCTTTCTTTCTTTTTTTCACTCTATGCAGCAGTTTCTCTTCCCCTCCAGCGCCAACTTTTAACTTCTTAAATTACCTTACCTGGTGAATGGAAGCGATGCGAAGGGAGACAAGTCGCGGCCGGAGCCCAGAACAGGCAACAGAGCTAGCATGGACTGAATCCTGGAGTGGGGAGTAGAGCAAGTGTGGGTTGAGTTGTGGAGCTGGAAACCGAATTGCAGCCACAGCCCGGAGCGGGGAGCAAAGCGAGCGCAGGCCGACTCCCGGAGCGAGGAGCAGAGCGAGCGTGGGTTCAGTGCTGGAGTGAGGAGCAGAGCGAGCATGGGCTGAGTCCTGGAAGCAAGTCGCAGGCTGGAGCCCAGAGCAGTGAGTAGAAAGAGCAACAATAAAGGCTATTCTTTATTCTTCATTCAAAACTGCCAAATGGATCATCCATCTCAGCCTTGTCCAGAGGTCCCCGGCATCACAAATGTCAGTCTTCAGCCAATTCGATTAATTCCATGCAATATCAAAAAACGGTTGGATGTTCCGGATATTGCAAAGGCTGTGGCCCCTGATAACACTCCAGTTAATAAAACCTGGGTTCCTTAACTTACCTAACCCCTAGTCAAGCTGTTTCAGTGCAATTACAACAGTGGCATCTACCTGCCAATGTTGAAAATTGTCCAGGTATGTCCTGTACACAAAAAGCAAGACAAATCCAACCCAGCAAATTACCACCTCATCAGTTCACTCTCGATCATAAGTAAAGTGATGGAAAGTGTCATCAATAGTGCAATCAAGCAGTACCTGCTCAGCAATAACCTGCTCAGTTACGCCCAGTTTGGGTTCTACCTGGGCCACTCAGCTCCTGACCTTATCATAGCCTTGGTTCAAATAGGGACAAAAGAGCTGATTTCTAGCAGTGAGGTGAGAATGACAGCCCCTGACATCAAGGCCACCTTATTGACCAAATGTGGCATCAAAAAATTCTAGCAAGGGTTGTTGGCTTGCTCGCTGAGCTGGTTATCATACAGATGTTTCATTACCATGCTAGGCAACATCATCAGTGCAGCCTCCAATGAAGCGATGTTGTTCTACTCTGCTTGGTATTTATATAATCCAGTATGTTAAGTTGGGTTGTGTTATTTCCGGTTCTGTTCTGCGTGGGTTTGTATATGGGGCCTAATTCCACATGTTTGTTGATGATTGCACAATGTTGAGCACCATCCTCAATGCCTCAGATACTAAAGCATTCCCTGTCCAAATGCAGTAAGACCTAGACAATATCCAGGCTTGGGCTTAAAAGCAGCAAGTAACATTCATGCTACACAAATACTAGACAATGACCATCTCCAATAAGAGACGATCTAACCACCGGTCCTTGATATTTCAATAGCATAACTATCACTCAATCCCCACTACCAACATCTTGGGGGTTACCGTTGACCAGAAACTGAACTGGACTTGCTATATAAATACAGTGGCTACAGAAGCAGTTCAGAGGCTGGGAGTACTACAGTGAGTAAATCACTTCTTAACTCCCCAAAGCCTGTTCACCATCTACAAGAGTATGATGGAATGTTCCCCACTTCACTGATTAAGTGCAGCACCGACAACACTCAAAAGGCTTGACACTATCCAAGACAAAGCAGTTTACTTGATTAGCACTACATCCACAGACAAACATTCAGTTACTCTACCACTGCTGTTCTGTAGCAGCAGTGTGTAGTATCTAAAAGATGCATTACAGAAATTCAGTAAAGATCCTTGTACACTCAGAATTGACATTGCCTTGCTGAACAAATTTATCCTAAATGATGATTAATACAGTGAGAAGTTTTAAAAATAAATTTGATCACGACCAAGTTTGTACTATCTGCCTTTAATTAGTCAGGTTATCCCTTCATCTCTATTGGATGACAGCACAACTGTAGCAGTCCTCTAGTCATCCAGCAGATTGGAACCAGTAATAGACAGACACCTGCAGTTAACATGTAATGTGATGTTAACACATGCAATGACTGTAATTGTTATTAGATCAAAATTACAGTTTTAGGCAACTAAACAGATACTATTACAGAGTAAGAAGACAACCACTGTCCTCTCAGCCAACTCACTCAGCATCACTTTGATTTCAGTAGCCAATGGGAGTTTGCACCATTAATCTGTAAACAATGTTCACACAAAGTATTCCCTTTCCCTTCATTTCTGTGATGTTGCTTAGTCTTAATATCTGGTAAAGATTTTTAATGGTTATGATGGCTTTTCACCCTCTACAGAGGTCATCAGGATTTTTGACCCTTCAGTTGTGATTTTCCCTTCAAATTGACCTTATAAGTTTAAATGCAATTTTTGTGCATTTTCCACTTCCATTACTTTATGTGAACCCTAGAACTATTCAATTCTGCACTTGAAACTGTGAATTATGCAAATGAGATCATGCTGGATAATTGAATGCTATTAATACTTTACCACCCTAACAGCGTGGGGCTGCTCGTAAACACTTAAACCAGACTGGCCCCTGTGGGATCCTGACAGAGCCCATTTTAATGACTGAGAGTTTCTGAGCTGTAGTCACTGATCTGGAGTCATTAAACTCAAAGCCAAATGGCTATTTGGCCGCTGGATTAATGTAGGATACCACAGATTTCAGTTACACTGCAGTAACATTATTTGCATGGTCACACAATTACTGTACTGCAAGCAGTTAACAGAGACATTTTTTATATCTGAAGAATAGTTTTTAGATACAATAGATTTCTAACAATTTGCCTGCTAAATAGAGCTGGCATTAGGTTATAATTGGCTCACAGAGACTGACTAATGAGCTCCAGCAAGAAATGTGAATCCATGTATTCAGGGTAAGTTATTT
Source organism: Rhincodon typus (assembly GCF_021869965.1). Lineage (NCBI taxonomy): Eukaryota > Metazoa > Chordata > Chondrichthyes > Orectolobiformes > Rhincodontidae > Rhincodon > Rhincodon typus. The sequence continues at coordinate 114,145,771 of NC_063333.1, read as the reverse complement.
GCTAATTCTCATCAGACACTTGTTTTCCTAGCCTTCAGCACAGAAGCTTGCTGTTACGTGCTTTTTAAAAACACTCAGTCTGCTTAGTACATGCCACCTGTACGATCACTGGGATGAGGAGTTAATATGAACACTGATCTGGAGTGGATGTTTATGTTTTCAGCAAATTAAAATTAGAAGTAATGCTGCAATCTTTGTAGAAAATACAGCATTATTTCATGTAAATTTTTGTGATTAAAAAGACTTCCATATTTTATGTATTTTCCCCTGTGTCCTCTTCTAGAATCTTCCATTATAAGTCTCTTTAACCTACGAGCCATGACCAGTTTCCATTCCTATGTCAATATTGACATGTAAATGCTTCTTTGAATGGCTTGACGTGATTCTCACTGTTGGCACTGATTTATGGCTGCATCAATTTTGTTTTCCTCCAAACACAGTGACAAGTTGTGAGTCTCATTCAGTAGGTATATTTTTCAGACATTTAGAATGATTGCTGATGGCCCATATAGAAGAAAGGTTATTGCAACATCTAACACATTCAAATAATTGCACAACTAAGTAAACAAAAGCTATTAAACTTAATGTGTTATAATTTGCTATGGTAGGGCGTCTAAGTGTGTTTAAGATTTAAAATACTTTGTGTTGCAAGTTGCTGAAAGTGTGAGCCAGTAAGATCACAGTGAGTGAAACTGGGCACATGGGACCTGAGTGAACAGGGCATCTGTGTATCTCCTTAACCAATCAGATTAAGAATTGTGAAATAAATACTGAGAGGGAAGGAATTATACTACAAAGCTGATGAATTCAATGTCAATTCAAGTACAGAAATAAAAGGAGAGTGAAAGATTGATTGGATTAAGAGAAAGAAAAATAATTTTTAAAATATATTTTAAATCTTTTATAATTTTCAGTAATTAAAACTGAAGAAATTAAACTTGTAATGGTTTCTTTATAGTGTTATAGAGGTTGAATGACAGTAATTAATATGTTGTATTTTCATTGAGTATTTAAGCAAAAATGGACCAGACTTAACGTTGTTTGGCTTGTATCTATCACACAAGGACAGCAGTTTCCTGTAATTTAATGCAATTTAATAGTGAGCCAGACAGCGATATAATTTCACAAAGATATCTATTGAACAGTGAAACTTAGCCAGTGACTTTTAAATACAAAGTTACTGTGCCACTTGTAGATAAATAATGGTGAACACCAGTAATTCCTGTTATTTCGGCAGAAGATCATGTCCCAAATTATTTCCTTGAATGCTGAAGGCAGTCCTAGACATTCCAAAAAATGCTGAACCGTTGGTGGACTATAGTCACCCAGAATATGCCTCTAACCTGAAACAAATATGCCCTGAGATGACCAAATTCCCAACCATGTCACAGTCAGCATGAAGCTCACTTCTATTAACTATAGTAGCCAGTTAATACTTCTCAATTCCCTCCATCATATTCTCCTGCTTCCCATTTATTTTGTTGTTAACTCACCTCCTGTCTTTTCAAAGATTTTTCATATGTCTATCTGATATAACATTGCTATAGTCTTTGGCACTTTATGGAGGTATTCCAATGTTCTGGAGCAGCACTCAGGGAGCACAGATGTGAAACCATGACCACACAGCTTATTTAATTAACGGAAAGTGCTGGGCTGCCTATCCACCATTTCCTAACATACCTTTCATGTGATTAACACTCCCCACCTGGGAATATGACATCATCTTCTAAAATGTCTATCCAATTTACTATCTGGTGACAGTCTATTTACCCCATCAGCTACCTTTTTGTAAAAATTGTTAATGTATTTCAGGCACATAGCTTCATATATTTAGTTCTATGAAAGGGCTCTGCTCCTGGTCTGACAAAAGAGGCTGGCCTGAAATGTTGACCATCTTTTCCCTTTAAGCATTTCCTGTGTATCTGCAGCATTTTCTATTTGTAAACAGATTTCCACACTGCAGGTATGGTGGAGTTGTGGACAGCATGGAGGGCTGTTGTAGGTTGCAACGAGACATTGATAGGATGCAGAGCTGGGCAAAGAAGTGGTAGAAGGAATTCAACCCAGAAAAGTGTGAAGTGATTCATTTTGGAAGGTCAAACGTGAATGCAGAATACAGGGTTAATGGCAGGATTCTTGGCAGTGTGGAGGAACAGAGGAATCTTGGGGTCCACGTCCATAGATCCCTCAAAGTTGCTACCCAAGTTGATAGGGTTGTAAAGAAGGCGTATGGTGTGTTGGCTTTCATTGGCAGGGGAATTGAGTTTAAGAGCCACGAGGTTATGCTGCAGCTCTATAAAACGCTGGTTAGACCACACTTGGAATATTGTGTTCTGTTCTGGTTGCCTCATTATAGGAAGGATGTGGAAGCTTTAGAGAGGGTGCAGAGGAGATTTACCAGGATGTTGCCTGGGCTGGAGGGCAGGTCTCATGAGGAAAAGTTGAGGGAGGTAGGGCTTTTTTCATTGGAGTGAAGAAGGATGAGAGGTGACTTGATAGAGGTGTACAAGATGACGAGAGGCATAGATAGAGTGGATAGCCAGAGACTTTTTCTGAGGGCGGAAATGACTATTATAAGGGGGCATAATTTTAAGGTGATTGGAGGAAGGTAAAGGGGAGATGTCAGAGGTAAGTTCTTTACACAGAGAGTGGTGGGCATGTGGAATGCGCTGCTGGCATTGGTAGTGCAGTCAGATATTTAGAGACTTTTAAGAGACTCTTGGATAGGTACATGGAGGATAGTAAAATGTAGGGTATGCAGGATAGTTTGATCTTAGTAGGATAATAGGTCGGCACAACATCATGGGCCAAAGGGCCTGTACTGTGCTGTACTGTTCTATGTTCTTGTTCTATGTATCAATCAATTAGCATGATAAGGGTCCACTCACCCTAGCTATTCAAAAAGAAAAACACAAAAATATAGAAGTGACAGGAAAATTGAAATTATTACCAAGTTGTAATCATGCTTTTGCTTGAAAGATTCACTAGATGTATAAGTTAATTAAGCTTAGTTGTGCATGAAAAATTCCAAATTAATTTGAAAGCTGTGGGAATCCAGAATAACACAGGGGACTGGACATAGAGTCATAGAGTTATAGTGTCATACAGCACGGAAACAAAGCCTTTGGTCCAACCAGCCCATGCCAAACATAATCCCAATATAAACTAGTCCCACCGGCCTGGTCCTGGCCCATATCCCTCCAAACGTTTCCTATTCATGTATTTATCCAAATGCCTTTTAAATGTTGTAATTGTACCCACATCCACCACTTGCTCGGGAAGTTCATTCCACACATGAACCACCCTCTGTGTAAAATGTTTGCCCCTCATGTCTCTTCTTAAATCTTTCTCTTCTCACCTTAAAATGTGTCGCTTAGTCTTGAAATCCCCCATCCTAGGGAAAAGACAACTACCATTAACTCTATCTATACCCCTCATTATTTTAGAAACTTCTATAAGGTCGCCACTCGACCTCCCACACTCCAGTGAAAAAAGTCCCAGCCTATCCAGCCTTTCTTTATAACTCAAACCTTCCATACCTGGCAACATCCTGGTAAATCTCTTCTGAACCCTCTCCAGCTTAATAATATCCTTTCATAACTGTGTAACCAGAACTGGACATAGTATTCCAGAAGAGGCCTCACTAATGTCCTATACAACCTTAACATGACTTCTCAACCCCTATACTCAAAGGACTGAGCAATGAAGGCAAGCGTGCCAAACACCTTTTTAACCATCCTGCCCACATATGACACAAAATTCAAAGAATTATGTACCTGCACGCCTAGGTCCTCTTGTTCTACAATACTACTCAAGGCCCTATCATTAACTGTATAAGCCCTACCCTTGATTGTTTTGCCAAAATGCAATACCTCGCATTTATCCAGATTGAGCTCCATCTGCCATTTTTCAGCCCATTGACCCATTTGGTCAAGATCCTGTTGTAATCTTAGAAAACCTTCTGTCCTGTCTACTATGCCACCAATTTTTGGTGTCATCTGCAAACTTACTAACCATGCCTTCTATATTCTCATCCAAATCATTTATATAAATGACAAACAAAAGAGGACCCAGAACCGATCTCTGCGGAACACCACCGTCACAGGCCTTCAGTGCGAAAAGCAACCGCCACCACCACTCTCTGTCTCCTGCCATTAAGCCAATTATGTATCCAATTGGTAAGCTCACCTTGAATCCCATGTGGCCTAACTTGATTAATTATTCTACCATGCAGAACCTTGCCAAAGGCTTTACTAAAGTCGAAGTAAACATTGTCTGTTCTGCCTTCATTAATGTTTTTGGTAGCTTCTGCAAACAACTCAAAAAAAGTTTGTGAGACGTTATTTTCCTCGCACAAATCCAAGCTGACTATCCCTAATCAATTTGTGCGTCTCTAAATGTCCATAAATCCTATCTTTTATAATCATCTCCAACAATTTACCCACAACTGATGTCTGACTCACAGGTCAAAAGACAAGAAAGAGATGCTGGTAACTTACAGTTTATCATACAGGTGAGGCTGGCAGTGAGCCAAATTTCTCAGAAATCAATGCTTGGACCGTTATCATTTTTTGTTCACAGTTGTATTATTGTCATGCTTGGGAGTGAAGTAAGTTGGATGGCAACATCCGACATTGCTATTGGGGATTTGGAATATAATAGATGGTTTTTATGGACTGAGGATTAGTTCTGAGGAAGGGTCACCGGACCCGAAACGTTAACTCTTTTTTCCTTCACAGATGCTGCCAGACCTGCTAAGCTTTTCCAGCAACTTTGTTCTTGTTCCTGATTCACAGCATCCACAGTTCTTTTGGTTTTTATTACTAAAAGTTATTGTTTGAGGTATACTTTGGAGTGTTGATGATATAATGTTTGGAGCCAGAAATTGTCCTTTCATGCTTGATTAGTTATTTAATCATTCGTCTTACATTGACAAAGCATCTAAAATTGTAATGATGATGAATCTATGGTTTAAAGCTGAGTTCACAGCAGCAACCTGTGGCTGAGTTGATATTATAGGTCAAAGTCAGGGCTAAGCATTAAGGAATAGTGTTTCCACTGTGGGTGCAATCAGCAAAACTACACAAATTACGCTGAAATTTGTGGAAGCTTTGAGGACTGTTTTCTTTCATATTCAAACTTATCTCATATGAATTCTGCCATGAACCAGCACATTGAACAGCATTTTATACTAATTGTGTTACAAAATTTTGCATGAAAAATATTTTCTAATATACTTAAGAGTGGCATCTTGGTACAGCTTGATTAAATGCAGCTAAAAATGCACTTAACTGAAAGAAGTAAGCATTTTGAATGTTTTAATCCACGATCTGTGGGTAACCCAAATTTAATGGCTGAAAATCACTTAGAAACTATACAGAATCATTTCTTATTTATACTAACATAGAGTAAATGATTTAAAAATAAAATCCAAAGTCTTATTTAAGTTTTACTGTGTTCAAAAGTACCAGCTTAGTGTTTAGAACTTCTATAGAGGTCTGTAAACAAGAGTAATTGGCAGAAAGTCACAGTGATTAAATGCTCCTAAGTTTTGTGGGGTGAGCATCAGACACAATGATTTTACTGAAAGTCGCATAAATTTGCATCACCCTGCTCATAATTTGTACTCTTAAATTTAGCAATCTTTTGTGTAGTTACCCCAATCTTGACCAAATTACGCAGAAAAAAGTGCAACAGAGCAGGTACTGATGCCTCTACAGTGATAATTGTTCACTAGCATTTCAAATTGAGAGGAGATAAACATCCAGCTTATGAAAGTATATGCTATCTTTTAGATAATAAATACTTTTAACCAACAATAGCTGATTTAAGAACATGACAACAAGCAGCAGAAGCCAACCAAGAGTAGATGTTGAATATGTTCTACCATTCACAGACAACAAGGTGCAGGGCTGGATGAACACAGCAGGCCAAGCAGCATCATAGGAGCAGAGAGGCTGACGTTTCGGGCCTAGACCCTTCATCAGAAAAGGGGGAGGGGAAGGGGGTTTGAAATAAATAGGGAGAGAGTGGGAGGCGGATAGAAGAGGGATAGAGGAGAGGATAGGTGGAGAGGAAACAAACAGGTCGAAGAGGCGGGGATGGAGCCAGGAAAGGTGAGTGTAGGTAGGGAGTTAGGAAGGGGATAGGTCAGTCCAGGGAGGACGGACAGGTCAAGGGGGCGGGATGAGGTTGGTCGGTAGGAAAGGGAGGGCCGCCTGGAGGGGGAAGAAGGGGATAGTTGGGAGGAAGAACGGTTAGGGGAGGCAGGGACGAGCTGGACTGGTTTTGGGATGCGGTGGGGGGAGGGGAGATTTTGAAACTTGTGAAATCCACATTGATACCATTGGGCTGCAGGGTTCCCAAGCGGAATATGAGTTGCTGTTCCTGCAACCTTCGGGTGGCATCGTTGTGGCACTGCAGGAGGCCCAGGATGGACATGTCGTCTGAGGAATGGGAGGGGGAGTTGAAATGGTTCGCGACTGGGAGGTGCAGTTGTTCGCAAACAGTTATTTCAAACCCCCTTCCCCTCCCCCTTTTCTGATGAAGGGTCTAGGCCCGAAACGTCAGCCTCTCTGCTCCTATGATGCTGCTTGGCCTGCTGTGTTCATCCAGCCCTGCACCTTGTTGTCTCGGATTCTCCAGCATCTGCAGTTCCTACTATCTCATGTTCTACCATTCAATGGGTGGTGAGTCTCTGAACCTCTGCTTAAACCATCTTTGCAGAAGAGAATTTTGATTACTTTTAAGACTGAGATAAATAGATTCTTGATAAGCAAAGGGGTGAGGTGTAGGCAAGAAATTGGAATAATCAGATCAACCATGATCTTATTAAATGGGAGAGCATGCTCAAGAGGTCAGGGTCTATTTCTGCTCTTAATGTATGTTAATCTGCTTGTTCAAAATGATCATGATTGTTTCTTGTGTCGTCTTTCCCACCCACTGCCCATAACCCCAAGGGATCAAAGCCCAGCTCTAGGCATATTAAATAATGGAGCACCCATAACCATCTAAGATAGAAATCTAAAGATTCACAACTGTCCCAGTGAAGGAATTTCTCCTCATCTCAGTCCTAAATGATTGACACCTTATCGTTTGCTGTGCCCCTTGTTCTAGATTCCCCATCCAGCAGTAACGACCTCTATCCAGTCTATCCAGTCTATCCAGTCAAACCCCATCAGAATTTTGTATGTTTCAATGCAATCCATACTCATTTTTCCAAACCTCCACAAATTATAGGCCCAATTTTCACAGCCTCTGATCATAGAACAACCCTCTCATCCCAAGACTAAACTGAGTGTTTCTAAGGTTTTGGAGTAGATTTGTGGCTTGGGTTGTGGTTGGTTGGCTCGCCGAGCTGGTTCGTTGTTGTTCCGCAGACGTTTCATTACCCTGCTGGTTAACATCATCAATGTAGCCTCCGATGAAGTGCCGTTGTGTTTTCCCGCCTGGTTTTTAAACTCTGGAGTCTGTTGAGCTGGGTTACCTCACTTCCGGTTTTCCTTCACAGTGGAGTGTATATGGGGTTGAGTTCTATGTGTTTGTTGATGACTTTCTTCGTGGAGGACCAGGCTTCTAGGAACTCCCGTGCCTGTCTCTGCTTTGCTTGAGATCCTGGGACAAGGGATCCTGCAGGAGTCCCAGGATCATTCTGCTATCCAGGCCACAGGTAAGTAAAACTGCAGGAGGAGACATTTCATGAGGTGGTAGTCATGTCAAAAGGGGCACAGTGTTCTGAGTAGCAAGAGTAGGGGGTGCATTTTTAATGCAGCGTACATTAATCAGGCACTGCGCCTTTTGATTAAGGAACCCTTCCCCAGAGGTGACAAGCCAGTTGTAAGGTTTTAGGAGCTGTGTATACCGTATGCTGACAGGCCCATCTGTTGCTGGATTGATACAGCAGTTGCAGGATAAGGTCCTTGTGCTCAGTAATTGGCCACTTAAGGGCCATAATCGATGGCAGGGTGAGAAGGTCAACCATGTGTGTTCTCACACAGAACTTAATTCCAGTGGAGGCAGGATTCGGGTATGACACCATCCCACCTAATTACACACTCTTTCCACTTATAAGCTCATTACCAGGAAGAGCAAACAATTCTATCCTAAAAATCTGATGCTGCACCATGTCAAAACTTTTAGGCAGGCCTTAAAGCTATCATTGAGAACTGGCAAAAGTGTTACTTCAATGTTATAATATTCTGCAAAAAGATTCATATGCATAATTTTTGAGACTGTTATTGGGACTGCACTGTGCCTTGAATTTGCTTTGTAAAACAGACCATGGGCACAGACACGACATCAATATTTAAAAGGGGAAGGTCCTGGTCATGTTGAATAAAAATAACTGCAAGTACATCATATCTTTATAGTCTTACTATTGCTGAGAATTTCCTTTTGGAGTTTCATTTTTTTTGTTTGCTATTTGTAGCATGAAATGGATGAAAAGCAATGTAAAGATAATCATGTTGCAGTAGATCTGGGCTAAATGTGTATCAGTTTCATAGATACCTCAAAGGAATAAAATAAACCTTGGAAGAATGGAAGAAAACTTACGATGCCTTCCAGATTTCCTTTGCTTCAGAACTAATGATCATACCTTCACCTTCCGCAGCCCTAAGGTCTTGAACTCATTCCTTAAACCTGTCTACCTCCCTTTTCTTCCTCTAAAGAATGTAAGAACGCAAGAAATAGAAGCTGGAGTAGGCCATCTGCCCTATCGAGCCTCTCTTGCCATTCAATAAGATCATGACTGATCTTTTCATGGACTTAGCTCCACTTACTTGCCCACTCACCATAACCCTTAACATTGACTAAATGTTTTGTGTGCTGTCCTAATATCACTTCATCTCAAATTTTGTCTGATGACCTACTGTCAAGAGTCAGAGATTTTACTGTAATAAAGCTGTGATATGAATTCAAGTTATTGTTGTGGTTGTCTCAGTTTGCAGTATCTGGTTCACTTGGTAAATAGAGACAAAGCAAAGCTCATCCCTAGATTCTGATTTCTGGTCAATTTTCACAGAGGAATGACACTGGGCATGGAAGTCAATATTAGCAGGGCCCTACATTTATCTGCACTCATCTCAAATCAAGTTGCAATAAGGGATTCCAGTGGTATAAATTAATTCATAATTTACAAATGTATCAAGCAGACAACTATTGATAAAGAAAATAATTTCGTAACTTTTCTTATGGATAGTCTGCAGCAAACTGAAAGGTTCAACAAACAGTTTTTGAAGGTAAGTTCCTTCAGGATACCATTGTTGTCACTGTAAGGACTGCAACGGAATTTCTTTCCCTTCATGAATCTTAACAGTTTGCAATCACTAAAGGTGCAGCGTATCTGCAACTATTAAAATAAGATTATAAACACCAATATCGCAGATTTATTTTAAGGCAACATCAGGATAATTTGAAAGAAAATGCAAAGTGCAAAGCTAGTTTCTTGGAAACTGTTGCCTTTCTCTTCAGCATTGAATCAAGGCATCATTGAGATGGCAAGGAACACCAATTTGTATAAAAAAAGCAGGGACCTGCCATCAGGTTCATTACTGATATACTTTGGAGATCATTAAAAATGTTATAATAAGTTGCTGGACAGAAAACACGTGCAATTGGATGGAATGCTAGTTTTACACCTTATCAAATATTATAATTGATGGGTTGGTTAAATTAATATTTCAGATGTCTAACCACCCCTCCCTATGGAAATTAGGGATAGTGTTAGCTCCAAGGAAGTGACATATAAATTGACAAAAACAAAGCAGCAAACCTGAGAATTGGGAGCAGTTTAGATTTCAAAGGAGGACAAAGGGGTTAATTAAGAGGGCAAAATGGAGGAAGAAAGTACATTTGCAGGGAACATGCAAACAGATTATAAAAGCTTCTATAGGTACGTGAAGAGAAAATATATTAGTGAAGGTAAATTAGGTCCCTAACAGACAGTAACCAGGGAAGTTATAATGGAGAACAAAGAGATGACAGATCAATTAAATACATATTTTTGTTCTGTTTTTACAAAGGACATTAATAATATCCCAAAAAATGTTAGGGAAACATATGAGTAGTGAGAACTAAAGGAATTCATTATCTGTAGGGAAATGGTGTTGGGGAAACTAAAGGTATTAAAGACTGATAAACCCCCAGGGCCCAATACTCTGCATTCCTATGTACTTAAGGAAGTGGCCCTTGAAATAGCGATGTGTTGGTGGTCGTATTTCAAAATTCTATAGACTCTGGAATGGTTCCTGTAAAGAATAATTATTCTAACCCTATTATTTAAAAAAGGAGGTTGCAAGAAAACGGGGACCTATAGACCAGTTAGCATGACACCAGTAGTGGGTAAAATGACAAGAGTCCCTTATAAAGTATTTAATAGCAGAGCGCTTAGAAAACAATGAGAAGATTGGACAAATTTAGGAGGGAAATCATACTTGGCAAATCTATTTTTGAAGCATGTAACAATTAAAGTTGATAAGGTGGAGGCAGTTGATGTGGTTTACTTGGATTTTCAGAAGGCTTTCGACAAGGTTAGCATGTAAAATTAAGGCATGTGGGATTGAGGGTAGTGTACTGACAAACTGGCAGACAGAAAACAAAGAGTAGGAATAAACAAGTATTTTTCTGAGTGGCAGGCCATAACTAGTGGGGTACTGCAGAGATCAGTCCTTGGGCCCCAGCTAATTATAATATATAGCAATGATTTAGATAAGTGAACGAAATGTGTATCTCCAAGTTCACAGATGACACAAAGCTGGGTGGGAGGGTGAAATATGAGGAGATCGTACAGTTGCTCGAGTGTTATTTGAACAAAATGAGTGAGAGGGCACATGCATGGCAGATGAAGGATAATGTGGATAAATGTGAGTTTATCCACTTTAGTAACAAAAATAAGAAAGCAAATTATTATGTGAATGGTGCTAGATTGGGAAAGGGGAGATGCAACAAAACCTAGGTGTCCTTGCATGCCAGTCACTGAAAATGAGCATGCAGGTGCAGTTAGTGGTGAAGAAGGCTAATGATGTGTTGGCCCTCATAACAGGATTCAAGTATAGGTGTACATATATCTTGCTGCAATTGTATAGGGCATTGGTGAGGCCACACCTGAAATACTGTGTGCAGTTTTGGTCTCCTTATCTAAGGAAGGATGTTCTGGCAGTGAAGGGAGAGCAGGGCTAAATGTAGAAAGTATGTTTCTGATAATTGGAGCCCAGAGCAGGGACTACAGTCAAAGGAAATGGGGTAGGCAGTTTAGAACTAAGATGAGGAGAAATTTCTTCATATCCAGAGTATTGAGCCTGTCCAATTCTCTGCCACAGAACGAGGTTGTGGAGTTAATATAGTTTTTAGGACTAAAGTGATCAAAGGATAGGGGGAGAAAGCAGGGAAAGGATCAGCCATGATCATAATGAATAGTGGGGTAGGCTCGAAGGCCTTCTCCTGTTCTTATTTCTCTGTTTCCAAAAATTGTTGTACTTTGTGCATAATTTGCAACTTTCACAGACCAAAATACATAAGAATTGCATAGGTTAAGGAAAACAACCACTCGCACCCAAAACCAGGGAAAGATAAAGAGTGCCTCATGTCTTGATTCCTCAATGCTGCACCTTTATCTAAAAGGATCCATTCAGTTGAATACATAGTATTAGCTTATGACTTCAGTTGGAAGCAACACTTGAGAAGCTCAGCTCCATTTAAGACAAAGCAGTTTGTGATCAGCAATTCTGCCACTGGTCTCAGAAAATTTTCCAGTGGCTGAAGTTTGTAATATCCACCCACAGCACCAGAAGGCCCCAACAAACTTTTACAGAATTTTCCACACCCGTTACCCAAGAAAAGCTTAGCAGTACTGTAGGAACACCATCAATCCCAAGTTTCCCTGTACAATGTCGCCTTCTGACTTGGACCTATGTTACTGTATCCTCATTACCACCTTGTCAAAATCTTGGAATTGCCCATATACCACCAATCTGGGGTCACCATCCTCATAAAGGTTGTAACAGTTCATGAAAATATTCCATGATCACCTTCTCAGGGCAGTAAATTCCAGCCCTATCCATGTCACCTTAAATCCATTTTAAAAAGTTGAAAAAAGTACAAAGAGCAATTCACTAGGCTGTCAATATAAGCCCATCACACAAATTCACTATCCACTCAATGCATCATGTCCTTTTTCCATAGTTGCATATTTCATTGACCAAAACCCATCCACCATGGGTTTCATTTCTCTGATTTACCATTACCTCTGGACATATTAAGTAATTTTTATGCATTTCTTAGCATTGCTTATCCCAAAACTTCACTTTGATAATACAGGTTTACTCCCACAGTCCAAAGAAGTGAAGGTTAGGTGGATTGGCCATGCTAAATTGCCCTTAGTGTCCAGGAATGATGAGTGGGTTAGGTGGATTAGCCATGGGAAATGCAGCATTTGTGGGGAGGAGGGGTATGGAATGGATCTGGGTGGGATGCTCTTCATGGTGGGGGGGTTGGTGTGGACTTGATGGACCGAATGGCCTGCTTTCACACTGTAGGGATTCTATGATTCTGTGCAGCAGATGGTCCTTATTGGTGCTCCCATGGCCTAATTAAAGTAATTGAATACAGTGCACCAGTGGGAAAACTCTGAGGTGCCTTTCTACATTCTTGTGCTAGGCCAAGATATGGCACAGGAAGTAATTTCCTCAAATCTGCTGATGTGGTGGCTGCCTGCCCAGAAAGAAAACCAGTTGAAAAAAATTGGACATGTACCTATTGATTGTATACAAGACAAATCAGACCAGTAGGTCTCATTTACCAGAGATAGTAGGAACTGCCAATGCTGGCGTCTGAGATAACAAGGTGTGGAGCTGGAGGAACACAGCAGGCCAGGCAGCATCAGAGCAACAGGAAAGCTGATGTTTCGGGTCTGGACCCTTCTGAAGAAACGTCAGCTTTCCTGCTCCTCTGATGCTGCCTGGCCTGCTGTGTTCCTCCAGGTTTCACTTACCAGTTTTACTGGTTTTCCATCGGAGTAGTGCTGCTGTATCAGATGTATTTTGAGCAGGGTGAATCAAATATCATGCAGTCTGAGAAACAGCGAGCATAATCTAATCTGGCTTTGCTTTCTTTTTGCTTCCACTATGCGCTCAGTCATAGTCTGCGATTCATCCTGTGACCCTTCAACCTCATAAACTAAATTCCGCAGGCTGCAGCTGGTAGAGCATGTATGAGGGCAGGATGGGTCACCAACCCCTACACAAATTTATTGAGATCAGTACAGGCACAATTGCTGAATGGCTGCCTTCTCTGTTGTATCACTTTATGATTCAATGAATTTCGTACATCATGGCTAAACTAACAGCTAACCTGCTCGTGATGTGGTAGAAGTTTCAAATATAGCATGAATGGCAAAATGACTCTTGGAGGTTGGTAAAGCAAGTACTACAGGCTGGTGACACAGAATGATGTGTTGGATATATAGAATGCAGGTGGCTGTCTTTGTGGCTATGGTGTGCCAAGCCAGAACTTATCTTAATCCTTTGAATTTTACTACATAACTACCACAGTGAATGCATTGCAATAAAATTTATCACGGCTGGAAGCATTAAAACTGATGGAATTTACAACCTGCTCCTGAGGTGCATTTGGAGGCAAGAGCATGAAACTGGAAGGGAGGTTGTGAGGTGGAGACTCACTACCTTCTTGCCTCAGTCCAATAAATCTAGGGCAGGAAGGCTCATGGGCAGTATTCCTATCCCATTACCAATGGAGGATGTAAAATAGGCAGCATCAGAGGAGCAGGAAAGTTGACATTTCGGGTTGGGACCTTTTTCTGAAAAAGGGTCCCAACCCGAAATGTCAATTTTCCTGCTCCTCTGATGCTGCCTGGCTTGTGTTCCTCCAGCTCCACACTGTGTTATCTCTGACTCCAGCATCGGCAGTTCTTACTATCCAAATTTAGGTGTCAGCCTTTTCCCATGTTGTTTGGGTGGATGCCTGCCAAGATTCTGGCAGGAATCTTGCAAAATGACTGAGGAAATTCTGCTCCTACAGAGGGAAGAAAGATCGAAGAACAGTTTCATCCCTTAACTTCAACTTTCATTGTGTATCATTTAATGTATTATTCAAGCCACCATTATGCCCAACATACAGATTCCATCATCTCTGTAAAGTGTGCTTTTAGATAGGCTTCCACTTATGGTAATTTCCAACTGACATTGAGCTCCTGCCAACAGAGCTACATCTGGCTGGGAATCTGCTGTGATTACGAAAGACCAATTTCAGGAAACCTTGCAAAATTGGCTTCACAGAGTCCTGGCAAATACCAAGTGTGGCATTTGATCAGAACTTTGGATTCCCAACCTACTCAAAGGAAGTAACTTTCTGCTTTTGAAATCTTCTGCAGTCTATATATCCAACACATCGTTCTGTGCCACCAGCCTGCAGTACTTGCTTTACCAACCTTGAAAATACCCCCAATAATTCACCCTTCTGGACTTACATTTTTCATTCATTGATCAAGAATTAAAAGATGCGTGCCCTGTTCTAATATGCCTGAAGTTGTAGATCCCAAGAACTTTTCAGGTATTAGTTGTTGTTCAGCTGAAAGCACACTCGGCTCTGAGTCATAAGGTAAGTTGTGCTATAGGCACTTGAGCATAAAGTGCATGCTGCATATTCCAGTGTAGTACTGAGCAAGTTCTGCACAGCCTGAGGTGCTACCTTTTGGTTGCAGTGTTAAACTGAAACCTATTTCCTTAGATGAAAATGAATGACCCCATGTCAGTATTTGATGAAGAGTCAGAGAGTACTCCCTTGTGTCCTGGTCAATTTTCATCTCTCAGCCAATATCACTAAAATAGATTAGTTAGTCATTATCACATTGCTGTTTGTGGGAGCTTACCATGCTCAAACTGGCTGCCTGTTTCACACATTATGACAAATACATTTCAAAATACTTCACTGGTTCTAAACTGCCCGGGGATGTCCTGAGGTCATGTAGATTAATGCTTTCTTTATTACATTGCATTACAACAAAATTGTTAAAATAGTTGTTGGAATTAGTCAAACTCAAAAGCTGTCATTATGTAAAAATATCATATACTTTAATGATCATCAACCTTTTTCCTCCCAAAGCTACAAGTGTTAGTGACCAATTATCACTGTATAAATATCAATTCTATCATCAAATGCTTAGCATTGACTTTGACCTGTGATATCAGTTCTACTATAGGCTGCAGCTGTCAGCTCAGCTTTTAACCACAGATTCCTCATTATTACAACTTCAGCTGTTTTGCCAATGCAAGGACGTGTTGGCAAGGGCTCTGATTGGTCAGGGACTTAACTGACTTAGCAAACTAGCATTGCAAATCAATATATGTACTTCGCTGCACAAAGATAAATTGTATAATTGACACCAGGAACAAGAAAAGGCAAAGTCCTAGTGATTAAATGTAGACAAAGACATTTTATGCTACGCAATATAAGCCACCAAGGCTAAGCATGCTTTTACAATACACTGTATGGCTTCATTCCAGGAATAATTTTTAAACCACAGTTCATAGTGTTTTAAGTAGGTCACACACAGCTTAGTCAGGAATACACCGTCAGCAACAGTCACCAAGAGCTGCAATGAGGATTGCAGGAGTAGCCAATCACAAGGCCAAGGGAAATTGAGAGTACAGTGTCAAGAAACTGCATTCTACAAACAAGCTGCAATGTAGTTCCTGCTTTGTTCAAACAGCTGAGAGACCTGTTTGGACATAATCAAGCCTTTACCCAACCATGTATAGCAGTGCAAGCACTGACTGCACTAACAGATGTGTTGCTAGCACAGCTTAAATATTAAACTATATGGAAAATGTGATCCTGCTTTGTGTAAAACCTGTGCTCATGGTTTTTTGAAGACTTTTTTAAAATTGAAAGTGGTATGATGGATCTTTGAAAGACAACATACTAAGGTCACCTAATATTATGCAATGATATTATGTAGTAACCCATGATATATTCAAAGGAGTATTTTTAATAGCACTAGTCAGATTGTTATATAACAAACATAATTTATCAGTGACAGAACATAAGTAAAAATAGTTTGGGGAAATAGCTTGTTGTGGAACACTAGCTGCCCATGGAGTGCCCATTAAGGAGAAGCCATCACAGTTTATCAGGCAGATTCCCCATATGACGGCAGGCCCTCCTGCTGCAGGCAAAATGCTCATTGAGTCAGAAACCCCCCCATTTGGGCTGCCAATGTACCATGCCATCAGGAGTACTCCTCTCCTGACACCAACCCTCATCATATGTCTAGCCCTCTTGCTTCCAATGGGCCTATAACTTGTAGCCTATTGATTCAAAAGGCAAAAGCAGGAGGCCTTGGTATCCAAGTGACACAGAAATATAGAAACACTTTCCATTTTGAAAGAGGCCATTCAGTCCTTCATGTCTATGCAAGCTGAAAAACATTTATCCAGTCTAATTCCAGTTCCCAGCTCCTGGTTCATAGTCCTCAATTGCATAACTATTTGTTATTAAATGCAATGAGAGGTTAAAAATGTTACTCCGCAACTCCCCTCTAATCATTCTATCAATTGCTGTAAATCCATGCTATGGATATTGATTGGCTTTTGATTGGCTATTGATTGATTGATTTATTGATTTATTGTTGTCACATGTACTGAGATATGGTGAAAAGTGTTGTTTTGCATGCTGTACAGGCAGATCATACCACACAAAGTAAATCAGATAGCAGAACAGAGTGCAGACTATAGTGTTGCAGATGCAGAGAAGGTGCAGAGAGAGAAAGAGAGTGAGAGATTAGAATTAACATTTGAGAGATCCGTTCAAAAGTTTAATAACAGCAGGGTAGAAGCTGTTCTTGAATCTATTCATGCGTGTATTCAAACTTTTATATCTTCTGCCCCACAGAAGAGGGTGGAAGAGAATACAACTAGAGTGGGAGGCATCTTTGATTATGATCGTTGCTTTCCCAAGGCAATAGGAAGTAGACATAAAGTCAATGGATGGAAGGCTGGTTTGTGTGAGAGTCTGGGCTGTGTTCACTGTGACTACAGTTTCTTGCGGTCTTGGGAAGAGTAGTTGCCAGACCATGCTGTGATACATCCAGATAGGATGCTTTCTGTGGTGCATCATAAAGATTGGTAAGAGTCATTGTGGACATTATTGACCTCTCTGCTAATGAAGCCCTCCATCTAGGCACCTCATAATTTTATACACCTCAATTAAATCACTCTTCTGTTTTCTGTGCTTCAAAGAAAACAACCCCAGCCAATCTAATACTTTCCCATGGTTCAAATTTTCCCTTTCTAGTAAAAACACCCCTAGAACCATGTTTCGGGTCTGGACTCTTCTTCAGAAACATCAGCTTTCCTGCTCCTCTGATGCTGCTTGGCCTGCTGTGTTCATCCAGCTCTACACCTTGTTATCTCAGATTCTCCAGCATTGGCAGTTCCCACTATCCCTAGAACCATAGACGAGTGTTAGAGAAAAAAAATCAATGACCTGACAATGTTAGGCATGGTTAAAAGAAAAGACATTCTTCTTTGGCACAATCAGTACCAGGTCACTGTTCTCATCTAAACATTGATAGCTGCACAGGCAGCTATCGCATTGCACTGTGGTTCAGGGTTAAGGGGTTCACTAACTTCTGATACTAATATGATATGAGGTTTCAATTCATAGGGAAATCTTGAACTAGGGCACACAGTTCCAGAATAAGGGAACACATAATTTAAAACTGAGATGAGAAGGTATTTCTTCTCCCACAGGGTAGGAAATAACTGGAATTCTCTTCCCTCAAAGTGTTGAGGAAGCTAGATCATTGAAAGCATTTAAAAAGGAGTTAGATAGACTTTTGAAATATTGGGGAGTTTAGCGCTATGAAATGTTGGCGTGAAAAAGGAGTTGAAGCCTGAGGTGGATTAACTATGAACTTACAGAATAGCAGGATAGGCTCAAGGGTCTGAATGGCCTACTCCTATTTCTTATGTTCAAATGAACCTCTGGCTGAGCAGCCCCTAGACATGACTGTTCAGACTACTGACCGCTGTGATTGCAGCTCCCAACTGACAATACATGGTTCCCCCACAAGACTGACCATGGCACAGCTGTAGAAAGACAAATCTTCTGACTATTAGTGTCCCAGGCCCTTGGATTGTATGCGGACTTTACCTGTGACTGACAGTACTGGGACCCCCTGAGAAAGAGAACAGACAGTGCCTTCATCCCCACCCCTCACTGGACTGAGGATTAGTCCCCAACAGTGTCCAATATGGCGAATAGTTTGGAATGCAGGCAGCAGGCACATACTGTAGTTGTTAGATCAATGTCTCAGAGTACTGTACATTAAGATGTCTCCCCTCATCCAGAACAGATCCGCAGTGACAATCATGACAAGCAGCCTGCTTGTGTATCTGCATAAAGAAGTACATCAATACAGTAGTACCAATAGCTTTTGACTCTGGTTGAAGCACCAATGTGCCAATGGTATGGCATTGCAAGACAAGGCAAGGATGCTGTGAGCACACAGATAGGCACTAAGTGCACACGTGCTAGCAGCCCTGAGGTGTAGCATGGTCCAATCCTTGAGCTGGGTGCCTGTCCTTGAGTGCAAAGCCTCTGTTGCAACCTTTCAATTCTAGTTGCTGATGTACCCTACAAACCATAAGTCTGTACTTGCTGAGCTATTGTAAGTGTATTGGAGAAGCACCATAATGGTCATGTGGGTTTGGTAAATGACATGGACAAGGGTTGCATGTGACTGGTGCCTGTGGCTTGTGCCCTGAGCTGCAGTATGAGTGAATGCAATATGAAGGCCCTTCAAAGCATGCAGGGAGCTGAGTTCATCAGGCACCCACTCTAATTTCCAAGTAATATTTTTTCAAAGCCTAATTTGTTTGATAATATAGAAAATTGATATTAATGGAGTGACTTCACCGCTGGTTATTGAGAAACCTGACTCATTGCATATCAAAAGCCATAAAAGATTTGTTCCCGATGTTGAGATCGGACTTGCCATACTTCATAGCCAATGCTATAAATCTTGTAATAGCATACACCACTTAAACCCATGTAAGCTTCCACCCATTGAGACCACATATTAAAATGCTGATCAAACAAATTGTTCCGTCCTGAGTATTGTAGTGCCTGCCAGGTGAGAGTGATGAGAATTCCACCACATTCATGACTGTAGTTTGTAGATGGTGGAGAGTCATTCAAGGGCCAAGAGTTGAGTTACTCTAGCCATTTACGATTCTTCAATCAAATACAAATGCAAAAAGCTAGAAATTTGAAATAAAAATGTGCCGGAAATATTCAGCAGAACAAGCCGTATCTATGGATAGAAAAACAGAGTTAAAAAAAACCGAAAGAACTGTGGATGCTGTAAATCAGGAACAAAAACAAAGTTGCTGGAAAAGATCAGCAAGTCTGGCAGCATCTGTGAAGGAAAAACAAAGCTAACGTTTCGGGTCCGGTGACCCTTTCTCAGAACTGATGGTGGCTGGGAAAATGTCAGTTTATATGCAGAAAATAGGGAGGTGGGTGGGGTATGGAGTAAACGATAGGATAGGGCGTAAAGAGAGAGAAAGACAGTTGGACAGACAAAGGAGTTGATAACAATCAGCTTGGCAGGGTGAATAGTTGTTAATGGGGACTATTAGTGACTAACAACAGGGGGTGTGTAATGGCAGGCTATGTGGTAACAAGGCCTGGTGTGTGGGGTAGGGGGCTGGGGCATGGGAGAGTTTAGGCCTTAAAATTATTGAACTCGATATTGAGTCCAGAGTCCAGAGTTAAAATTTCCAGACTTTTATCAGATCAGAACATTGTTTAACAATGATTTTTGTTGTGTAGTGAATTAGGACCGTAGAACAACCTTGTGGTGATATCAAGGGATTGCATATCATTGGGTACAAATACCACGATGTGAGTGTAGTTAGAACATTCAAAAAGGAAGTCTCTGGATAATGAACAGGTTCCATTCCTGAGTACATTTATAAGTCAATTTGAATGCAAATTGGAACACAAAATAGTATAACATAAAATATTTGTTCTTAGGTACAAATGAACGTTTGCATGTCAGATACTTAAAATCAATAATACTGTGGGCTCTCATTCATAATTAGGAGCTTTTGTATGTCAGATGTTCGTAAGTGGAGATCCCCCTGTATAAGACACACATGGAGAACATGGACATGAACACTTGAAGATGCACTTACAAGAGCTCAGCAAGCTTCTAATGAATACATTGCCTAACTAAAGAAAAGGAGTTCTAATGTGAGGTCACCAACCTGAAGCATTAACTTTATCATTCTCTTTATAGTTAATGCTGACCTGTTGAGTATTTCCAGCAATTTTTGTTTTTATTTCATCCAATGCCTGCTTTAACATAATTCACTCAATCTTGCAGAAATAAGTGATTCACAGTCAAAGGATGTATAAGAGTGCAAAATAAAGCTGACTACTCTGAGTAACAGGTCATGAAGCTAGTGGAAAGTACTCTGCTTTAGCTGTAGAAATAGAAAAATTAATGAATCAGTGCAAGCAACAGGTTCATGAATGAAAACCTAGACTTCACTATAGTCTTCCTGTGAAGCAGTTGTGTATTCAGCAAGAGTTCTATTCTGTGGAGTAATGACACATTGTACATGATGATGCAATAGTGATATCAGCAGTTAAGTGCTACACTCTGGAAAGACAGAAGGATCAGTCAATACCAGAAAATAGGTTGTACTACCTTGGTCTAGCAGGTACTACAGTGTGAATAAAGGAAGTTTTGCTGAAACCTACCAGAGTCAGGTTATAGTCTGAGGTAGAGTCAGGTCACAATTACTAAGAGAGAAATCCAAAGAGGATCCAAAAGTAGAACCCAAAACTACTTACCATTCAGTGTTTCCCTCACCCCAAAGTGCTACATTCAACTGTCATTAATTTATAAAGATACATCTGAGCAAAGGGTGCAATGGTTAGGAAAAGTAAGAAATTGGTGCAGGAGAAAAAGGCACAGAAAAGAAAAATTTCTCTGGTGATCTACAATAATCCTGTTGAGAACAAAATGAAGGAGAGAACAAGAAATATCCCCTGCATTACTAGCTTTCTCATTGTCAGGCACCAGGTCAGATCCTTCTACCAGGGTTCTGGCATAGGACAGTGATGTGCAGAACAAGATAAGATAGTGTTCGTGTACATATAGCACATGTGATGCACAGGGCATAACAGAGCTAGAGGTGGGGGGAATTGGGTCAGGATGTACTTACATGTGGAGGCATAGGACAAGACTGCAATTTGCTTCAGGGTGAAAAAAAACCTTTGAGAAAAATCTCACTGATCTGCAGACCCTCCAGTCTCCCAACAACTGACAAGTTTAAACCAGAAAGGTGTACCCCTCATCTGTGTGAACACGCTGTACAGTTTCGTCTTGATGTTGACAGACCTATAACATGAAAGAGCTTCATTGGAATCAGCAGCAGTTTCCTGCTCCAAAAGTTTCCTCATCCATGACACTGCACATTTGATCCCTGGTGGCAGTGGGGATAGATTAGAGATAACTCTGCATACTGGTTTTTAGGCTTTTGGGGCTAGGATCCCATTCAGAATTGTCCAAAATCATTAGTCCAGCAATATCCTTGACCAGTGTAAAACACATCCAGATGACAAAGAATAAAGGTAGCCTGAATAAATCCACAGTTCCTCAAAACGTCACCATGAGTAAAACTAACATCCAAGGATTGTCCTGCAGTTTCCAGATTTGAAGATTAATCTCTAGAACACTGCTGCAAACAAGAAGCATTAATAATATTTTTATTTTCTTTCAACACAGCTATTGGTTAGTTATGAAAGTATTGGATGATTTGTCTTCCAAAGTCAAGATTCATCCTATGGGTAATGAAACACTGACACTCCATTTGGCTGGAAAGACAGTGCACTGCGATGATGATATGTTAGATGGAGGTTGGGCAAGTGAAAAGAAGAAGCTACCTGATGGCACCTGATGATCCTAAGCAGCACATACTGGACTGTCGGCTTTTGTACCTGATGTAGTTAAGTGGCTAGACCAGACTAAGCTGCCCACTCAACTGTTCAAGAGATGCAGCCCAGTTAGTTCTTTCCAGACCATGAAAAGATGGTCACTTCAATTTAATGAGCCTTTTCCTCAAGAGCCAGCAATCAATTCTCGTGAGACTTTCCCATAGGTTACACACAGGAAATTTTTTTTAAAAATGATACTACACTGTAATAAGTGAGATGGTACATTTATCTCATGTATTTATGGAAATATCAACATAGAAGAAAGGGTCACTGATCTTATGCATATGAATTCATACACATTAAAGAAAGTTAAGGTGAAGTGGGGTCAAAGAAGTCTGAGATACTTAATATTTTAATTCACCAGAGCAGAACTAAATGTATAGCTGTTTTAGGGAGCCAGCATAGGTGGGCTGACCTATCACCTCAAAAGCAAGCTACTTTTTAAAAGAATCTAATAGATAGTTGTGTTTGTCTGACAAGTGTCAAGTGTCAAGCACTGTGTTCTAAAGGTTACATTTACTTATCTAAATTCCAGTCAACCTGGGTACAGGTTCACTAAGGGCAAGGTGTGGTGTGTCCGAGGGCTGCATGATAGCACTGTTGATTTTAGACTGGCTAAACCCTGTTGCTTCCCTGCACAGAGTGGGACATTTCCTTCTGTCTGTAACTTCATGTGGTCATCAACGGCTCCCATTCATCTTTTTCTGTCTGATGTGTATTATTTTGTGGCTAGTTCACTTAAATCAACCCTGCTGTCTCTTGTCTTAACATAAAGTTAGAGGCTTAAGTAGTAGGTACCTTCATGTATTCTGGCAGTGTCAACAGCCTGTAATATTATAAGCATATCCTTCCTGATTAAATCTTTACAACAGGCTGTGCAGAACCCCAAATGTGCTGATCTAGCAGCCTTTCATCTGTATTTTTAAATTTACATTTTCTGTCAGCAGTTTTTCTATCTTGTTGTGAAATTGTCAACAGGCTTACCTGACTTCTGCTTCAGGCCTTGAATTCATTTGGTAGCTCTGGTGTTTTGACTTCCCCTATATTTTTTCAAAACATTTGACTGGGTGTTGGCTGTCATTTTCATTCAGCCCATAAAAGCAACAGTCCTCTTCACTAGTCTTTCAGAAAACTTCTAAATATCAGTCTACACTATTATTCAAATGCCTGCAGAAATCACCAGCCTGTCAATTTATTATGGTTTCAAGCTGTGCATTGTTTCACTCAGTTTTTCTGTTTCTTCCTATTGCTAATTCAGGTTTATTTCAAATCTAATTCAATATTAAATTTATTTAAACCATGTGGGCTTTCTTTACTCACAGAATCGTGGTGCCACCATGTTACTTCATCTAGTTCCTGTATGTTAGAAGTATTCATACTTCAGACTCAAGATACTGAAATTTCATCAGATATATTTCTCTCTGCTTGCCAGGTGACTGGCAGACGGATAGTTATACAATAAATTTACCTCATATTGTTTAGACACTCAAAGGGTTGTCAATGTTGGGTAAGTTACTGCCGTTAGATTTGTAATTATGATCAGTTACCTGAAACTTGCTTTGCATCAAAATCAAACAGATATGAAATTCTGACTTGCAAAACAGATCCATGTTGAATAGTTAGGTGATTATGTATGCAGCTTTAAATCTTTTATCCCCATTTTTTACTTCTTTTTCCTTCACTCCATTTTTCTAATTTTTTTCCCCCTTTCTTCACTGCCATCTGACCACTTTTGAACGGCTGGGGATGTGAGACAAGCCAAATATTCACAGGGATAGTGAATGTCTTCTAAGTAGTTCTGGTTTCATTGCATTCCCTTACATCCAGAAAAAGATAATTATGCTACCTACAATGGATCACTCACATATTGTCTAACATTGACAATCCTTTGAGTCTGTACTGCTAAAAGCATACATTTCTTCAATACATTGCATGTCCAGCTACTGACAGAAAACAATTGAGCTGCATAAATCAAAATGGGGACAAAATACAAGTAACCTAGTTTGTCATGCAATGTCATATTAACCAATACGGACATTGTTATAGTATCTGTAACCCTTCTTCCAGGATTGTTAAATATATCATACCATTGAATTGACCCTGTTACGACAATATTCTGAACTGATTATTGCTGATCAATTCTGCACAGCTTTTTCATAACTGTTAATAGTAAGTGAGACATATTTCACAAACTTAAATTGCCTCCTCACTTTGGGAAACTTAAAATTTACTGTAAACCTCTTCCTCCCACCCACCTTCCTGCAAAAATGCTATCCCCTATTCCCAATT
>NC_063333.1:114102278-114121056 GCF_021869965.1 Rhincodon typus | reverse complement strand
CTCACCTTTACTGGCTCCATCCTCGCCTCTTCGACCTGTTTGTTTCCTCTCCACCTATCCTCTCCTCTATCCCTCTTCTATCTGCCTCCCACTCTCTCCCTATTTATTTCAGAACCCCCTTCCCCTCCCTCTTTTCTGATGAAGGGTCTAGGCCCGAAACGTCAGCCTCTCTGCTCCTATGATGCTGCTTGGCCTGCTGTGTTCATCCAGCCCTGCACCTTGTTGTCTCGGATTCTCCAGCATCTGCAGTTCCTACTATCTTTGCTCTCTAGAACTTGGTCTACAGCTTTTGAAATTCTGAAGACACTGATCCTCACCCTCATCCATCCCCAATGGCCCCTCATACTCTCCATGCCAATTCAGTGCCAACTCATACTTCTTTATCCAACACCAAAAGCCCTTTTATACTCTCCATGCCCATTTATTTCCTTCACTCAGCCTCATGGCACTTCATACCCTTTTCTATTCTCTACTCCCTAACAGTTTGTAGCACTCCTTCACTGATATCAGAGTTCCCACTTTTATTTGTTCAAGATTTTTTTGCAGCAGCCTCATAATTCCGCTATTGAGACTGAAGTCATTACCAAATCCCCCTCGGATCTTCCTTCACTTATATTAGAACAGGTACTGGATTATTCAAAACCACAAGACTCACCCAATCATCAATGTCTTTTACAACTTTTGTACATCATATATTTAATCATCCTCTGCTGGTTTTGTACCTGCTGACTCTCTTGCAGCCTCTAAAAATCCATTAGCTGTACATTTCTGACAGCATGCTTTATAAGGTATACAAAATAGCCTTTTCCCAAAATCATTTACACAGAATTACAGAATGCAGGATGACATGGACTGGTACCTGAATAGTGAAGGTGCAGGACCATTTAGGAAGGACAGGGAGCTAGGAAAAAAGGTGGAGAATTGGCTGTGTTAGGTATTTGTACAATAGAAAGGGGTGACATAAGCTCAGGAAAACAGGATGCAGAAATGGTATGGGTAGAAGTGGAAAAATGATAAAGGCACAACGTCACTTGCAAGAGTACTATTCAGGTCCAAGAGTGATCACATAGTAGGATGGATCATACAGGAAGAAATAATACGGGCTAATCAGAAAGGCATAGTGATAATCAGGAAATTTTAATTTACATATAGACTTGTAAAAGTCAGATGGATAAAGGTAGCCTAGATGAGGAGCTCATAGAACAGCATGTTTTTGAGCCAACCAGAGAGCTAGCTATACTAAACATGTTACCGTGCATATAGAGAAGATTGATTAATGATCCCATAGCAAAGGCACCCCTAGATAGCAGCAAATATAATGTGATTGAATTTTACATGCAGGTTGAGGGAGAGAAGGGTGGGCCCAGGACTGTGAACACTGTTGGAGATTAATGGTTCAAGTGATAAGTGACTTGGAGGTGGAGCATGTAGGAGGTGAATGAAAATTTTAAACAGTGCATCAGTTTAACCCTTTGTGGGAAAAACAAACTCAGCTGGAAGAGGTGGGGTGATTGTGGAGTGAAGGGTTAACTATACCTTTACTTTAAGAACAGCTACTCATATGCACATAAGGAGTCATGTTATAATGATGTCAGATCACACTGAACTGCGACCAAAGTCTAAGATTCCAGGGAAGTCCTCTCTCACCATCACTGATACGTGTTTCTTTTTTAATAAAGCTTGATAAGTTTCACTTAACTGAGTTCAGACCAGATCCTACTGCAAATGACTTTTCTCTTTGCAGTCTAATTGACTTTTTAAACATTGTCTTTTAAATATTAATCCGAGAGAAACTTTTTCACATCCTCCTCTAGTACTCATCATGGCCATGTAGTCGGTCATTAGTATATAGGAGTTAAAAAAAAAGACACTGCCTCGCTTTATGAATATTCATAACAGGCTAATAGTGATGTAGGCTTATGTTACTGGACTAGTAACCCCCAAGCCAGGCCTGTTAACAGCAAAGGCAAGTTTACATTCTACCATTGATAATTCGAATTCAGTCTTTGTTACTGATACCAGTTTATTTATTTTAATCAAAATGAAGTTATTGGATTGTCATGAAAACCAAATTGGTTCCCCAAAGCCCCTTGGGGAAGGAAATGCTTCCTAGCAAATAGGTGACTCCAATGCCACACCAACACATTTGATTCTGGATTTGTCTCTAAAGTAGCATAGGACTTCTACAGTTGAAGTAACAGGCTCCCACTGTTTCTTCATACCAATTAAGGATGAGAAAAATGCCTGACTTGCTTGTTCCACTTACATCCAGAAAAGAAACAAAACAGGAAAACATTTCCAGCCTTATATTTTTGCTTTAATTATTGATTTTTTTTTTGCAACAGACTTTATGTAAATTCCGGTTACAAGCAAATAAAACAGGAGACATAGGATTTCACAATATGTGACATGAGGTGTAAGGCTCATTACTACATACCCTGCTGTATTTGCAAATATCTGTGCTTATTGAAGCACTAGCTGCATACATCAAACAAGTAGCATCTGAAATGAAGACTTGGAGCCTTTTCTGATTTTGCATTGTTTCTTTCATTAGAAATTATCTTTCTCCAATTTTTTTTCCTTCTGTTCTGATCTATTCTAAGAAGGGAAACTTTATGGATGCAAACTCCCGTTGCAGAACTTCAAAGGAGCTGCTTAGAAACAAACATTTTATGCAGCAAGTTGTTCTGATCAGGAGTGCAGTGCCTGATAAGGGTGGTACTGGCAAATTCAATCATTACATTCAAAATGGATCTCGTCTGGAGAGACGAACTGTGGAAGGAACAGGCTAGGTAATCTAAGTAACAAAAACAAAGTTGCTGGAAAAGCTCAGCAGGTCTGGCAGCATCTGTGAAGGAAAAAACAGAGTTAACATTTCGGGTCTGGTGACCCTTCCTCAGAAACTCAGGCTGGGTAATCTAACAGGATTGTTCTTCTCAGGAGACAATGCAGCTTGATGGGCTGAATGGCCTCCTTCTGTCAGGTTCTATAATTGTATGTCGCCCTCCAAAATTTCATCTAAGCATCTAATTGTGTATCTCACCTAAGTCATGAATAACAAGTCACAGCTGATAGCCTATGGTTCCAGTTAATGCCTATGACAGAGTTGAAGGACAAGCAGGAGTGCAGTTGCTGCCAGTGCAATTCACAACTTTACCAGGGGGTGATATGCTGACAGAGTGGATCCCATTTTTTTTTTCACAACTGCTTTGATTTTCATCCATTTGATTTATATCTTTAAAGGATTTTTCTTAATACATTGCTGTCACACATAGATGCATCTGCTTTACGTTTACATGTTGGCAATGCCAATTTGGTTTGCTTGAAAACAACTAAGCTATAGATTCCATCATCACCTTAACAGTCCACAAAAGTGTTTCTGATATTTTGACTTAGCACTGGAAATCTGCATGATTGTTCTTTTGATGTTGATTTGTTGACAACCCAACTAAGAATTTAAAAATGTAACATACAAGAACTATGGTGCAGTGGCTGACACTGTCCAAATATATTATTTCAGTGGGTTATGTGGCACAGCAAGAAGCAACATCATCTCAACAGCTCACCAGAATCGAATTTCATTTCACCTGTGCTTCTAGTGTGAATGTTTTGCATTATTTTTCACCTCTGAATTTTCCAACTGTGATTTTTTTGAGACCTGTAATTTTAGTTGCAAGAACTGAAATGCTGATGGTAGAAATTCCTCTGGGTATTCCTTTTTCCCTGCTTATTTAAGAGGGAAGACAAAGAGGATGTTGAAAGTCTTGTCTGTACTTACTTGAGTCAGGTAGTCTGCAACTCAACAATTCATAACTTCACATCCAAATCTTCATAAACAAACTGCCTTTGTCAACTACACATCAAGAGAGAGGACAGACAATACTTTAAGCATCTCTTGCTATTTCACCTTTGGATAAGATCAACACAGATGGCTTAAAAGATAATGGCAATCATTGCAAACAACCCCAGGTGGCATCTATCAGATTGCACACCAACATATTGGCATTAGAGGCCTTGGTTGCAGTAGTACCCAGACCTCCTACACATCATTCCAAACCCTGAAGGGTTTTTCAGCTGGGACTTAAGACCATAAGACTAGGAGCAGAAGTGGGCCATTCAGCCCACTAAATTTGCTCCACTGTTTAATGAGATCATGGCTGATCCAATAATCTTTTCTCCATAAGCCTCAATTCCCCTACTGATTAAAAACTTGCCTTGAATATACTTAATAATCCAACCTCCTCATTATAGAATTCTACATATTCACTTCCCTCTAAAGGAAGAAATCCCTCCTCCTCACTGTCTTAAATGGGCAACACCTTATTCTGAGACTATATCTTCTGGTCTTAGACTGTCCCACAAGGGAAAACAACGTCTTCGAGTCCTCCATGTCAAATTCAATAAGAATCTGGTATGTTTCAATGAGGTTCTCTCTCATTCTTCTAAATTCCAATGAGCACAGGGGCAACCTACTCAAACTCGCCTTGTAAGAC
Organism: Rhincodon typus; assembly: GCF_021869965.1. Classification (NCBI taxonomy): domain Eukaryota; kingdom Metazoa; phylum Chordata; class Chondrichthyes; order Orectolobiformes; family Rhincodontidae; genus Rhincodon; species Rhincodon typus. The sequence continues at coordinate 114,116,563 of NC_063333.1, read as the reverse complement.
AGCCGCGCCATACTTGGGATCAATTCTGCTAATAGCAGTGGCCCCTGATAATACCTCTTGACTTTCAATGAGCAGACTCCCAGGACTGACCATGGCCCACCCCCTCGCCGTAGCCAACTTGAAAGGACAGACCTGACTGATGAGCAACTGGAGTCCTGACTGAGATGTGTACCTCTCCAACTGAGGTAACCTGAATCCCTGGACTGATTGTACCAGATCTGCAGGACTGACTGTAGACTACTTAACTGGACTGCAGGGAATCAGAACCCTGATCGAGACTGCTTGAAGTGGCCAACTGATCATGCCCAAGTCCCTGGACTGGGGTTGGAAACTGTCCTGGACTGACTATAGTAACACCCTCTGGCTGATGACTGCCCCTCCTTGACTTGGCTAAGGATTCCTCCCTTTGATTTTGAGACATAACCATTTAGTTGAAGCATATGCCAGGCATTTGCTGCATTAGCTGCTTTACAAGCTGCAGGTGTGAAATTGACATAGAACAGTGCTGTACAGCAATATATCCACCCCTAGACTGATCACTGTTGACAGTCATGACAAGCTGCCTGGCTTTATGTTTGTGCTAAAAGGCAAGGCATGGTAGAGATGCTGTGAGTCTCCAAATAGACAAAGTGAATGAGCGCTGAGAGAAAGCAAAGAGCCACAAGTTGTACCCCACTCCACTGTATAAGATGGTGCCTGTCCTGGCAGCAGCATTATGATGTAAGGGGTCATTCTGTTAGATTAGCTACTAATGAGATATAAATTGATGCAAATAGCTCTCTTGCTGTTCACTGTCAAGATTTTCATCTCGCTGTTCAAAATCTGGGTAGAAAGATCATTGACATCGAGAATCTATTGTTTCCCCTTTAGCCATCCGTTACCATTGCTCATCATTCAAGGCCTGACAAAATTCAGCCCAGTGTTACTGAAGATACGAGTGAGGTCTTGATCCAAGTTCGTGCTCTTTCAGGATCCAAAGCTGCTCCCGGCTCAAGTCAATGTGACATCACCATTTTGGGCAGTACTTAATGCACTCTTCAGCATTAACCCTTTCAGACCTTTACAGCCTTAAAAAGAACAGTTACAGCCACGGACAAAATTATGTCTGCTATCTCAGGTGTCAGCAATAATATAATAAAGCACTTATCCACCTTAAATTGGTGGAATTCTGTTTGCATGTTAAAACACATGTTTCATAATTTGAGCTCTAACAGATGTGCAATTAATTAAATTATTATGTTAAAGTGTCAGATGTTTGTATTTGACTTGAATACCTCAGCTTCTCCCAGACACCTGGCTTCATTGCATTGCAATGTTAAAATAGGGTTTGCTATTTCTTTTTGTCCAATCTACCTTCAGGGAAAAAAAGACCTGTTCATTTGTTGTATATCTACACAAACTCAATTCAATTCCTTTTGGGCAGGAAATGCCACTAGCCACTACTTGTACATGCAGCTTGTGTTTCCTGTTTGAAGAAGAAGTACATGTAGGACACATAGGCAATGCCCTCAGGTACTTCCTGCTCCAGGGTAATGTTCATAGAACTGATTCTACGCAAACAAAATTTTCCTTCTTAGTCCTTTATTCTTACCAACTTGCATCAACTCCTGAATCTCATTTGGCTGCAGAAAGAAGATGAATTTGATACAAGAGACAAAATTAAGAAATGATAAAAAAGGATGCAGCCGGTCAGCCAAAAGGGAATAGACAGGCTAGGAACTCAAACACTACCTAACTTACTATGTCTGCAGACTTGGTAGAGGTGGAAGTTAAAGTTGTGTTAGGCTTTGAGCATGCAGCAGATGGGTCAAGGAAGAGAGTAAAGCCTTAGAATGGGTGAAAGACAAGGCAGACTGAATGACTGAAGACTTGCAAGAGTGATGGAGCAAGAAACAAAAGATATGCCTCGAACAGGCTTGAAAACAAACAAAATAAGCAAAGAAAGGAGAACAAATCAAGCCATTTCCCTTGTCACTGGAAGACTAACTCTAGTTTCAATCTCTCCTATCATCCATTTTATCACAGACCTTCCTTATGTCCTTGTCCCACCCATTCCTTCCTTTATGTCTAATTCATCTTTAAATTTTCTCAGTTCAGATGAAAGGTCACAGACCCAAAATTGTTACCTCCAATTCTCTCCACAATGTGTCATAATCTACTGAATATTTCCAGCATTTTAACTTTTACTATCCTTTCATAGTGGGCAAAGTGAGCACAGCGGCTAGTTGTTTGGTGCTTCCTGGGTCACAGATGGCTTTGCATCTCTTTGTACTGGATCACAAGATGGCTCTGCAAACGTTACTGGTAACTGAAATAACTCCACTGAGGCTGGTATCCCGTTACCAAGTAACCTTTTATACACATGTGGACTGTCCTTGACATTGACCCAAATGCCTCAGGGCCAGCTCTCAGAGTGAACAGAACCTCTAACACTCTTGTTTACATCCATCAGCCAGGACTCCCTAATTGGGGATGTTAATCTGATCTGATAAGGAAACTCATTCTAGGATGACCACCTGGCTGAACTTGTTACAATCACTATGTAACTGTCTGAGATTTTCTGGCCCTGTACTTTTGCAGATACTTTGGGATTTATGCAAGGAAGGTGTTTGGGTGGCAGCATGTAGCATTGATGTGGGAGATACTTCATCTTCATCCAGGTCAATTCCCACCCTTACCACTAGACATATCAAGTGATCAAAGTGAGAGCAGGCTGTTGTACAACAATAAAAGGGCAATGAAGCCTACCCCAAGGTTGTCTCAATCCAATATCCCAACACATTTAAGTCAGGCAAGATCCTACAGCATTAATAAAGCAAGAGAACCTAAAATTTAGTTTAGGGTGACCAAAAACTGGGTGGTCTACAGAGGATAGCTACATCATGCATTTGTCATGCAATCAGTCATGAATTGCAGTTCTGTAAAATGATTGTGTGGGGATGGGTGACTCCGCAGACACCGAGAACTTGCCTATTGCCAACATACTTAATCAACGGCTGAAGCATTGGTACTCAGAACAGGCTTTTCTTTTGCATGGAATTCCTGCGCGCAGTTGATAAAGGAAGATTCTGCTTCACCAGTAAACAGTCACCTACTGCTGCACGGTCCCTGCTACTTACTCCCTCTCTCAGGGATCCCCATAGTTATTTATTGCTTTACTTGCTTTTTCCTTCTGTACAGCATCAATTAAATCCTCAGGAATAGAAGGATTCTTTGTTGCTCCTCATGGCAGTTTTAAGGAGTGGTGAGGAAAAAGGATCAGCTGTAGCTATTTGTTTTTCCATCTTCCTACATATTTGCAGGTTCAATTAAGACATTCAAGAGAGCATCAAGAGGTTATTTAAACAGTCACAATATTCAGAGTAAGGAGGAAAATGCAGGAGAATGACACTACGTCACAGTGCTCATTTAAGAGAGCCAGTTCAGACAGAATGGGTTGAATGGCCTTCTTGTGCCCCGTAACAATTTTTAACAAATGTTGTTGAGAAAACACAGTCATTACCTGAGAAACTCCTGTGGTGATGTCCTGAACCTGCAATGATTGGTCTCCAGCAACCACAACAATCTTCTTTTGTGCTACTTTGACTCCAGCCAATGAAAAATTTCTCCCCAATGTCCAATGACTTCAGTTTTGCTACAGTTCCCCGATGTCACACTTGATCAAATTTTGCCTTGACAACAAGTGCAGTCATTCTCACTTCACCTCTGGAATTCATCTTTTGGCCATATTGGAACCAAATCTGTAATAAAGGTCTACAGAATCCAAGTTCCGTACCCATGAAGACGGCTTCAACTGTGATCTTGCGTTCAAGTCGTGCCACATGGGACCCCACCACACTGCTCTGTATGTGTAAAATCTTCCTTAATGTCCTGTTTTGACATCATCACCTTGATTAATTGTTATGATCTCTCTATCTTAATTAGTTTGTACAGTTTTGGATTAACGTTTTACTTTGGTTAGACTCTCGGCATGCAACTCTTATACCTATCATGTTACTCCAGTCATTTGGTTTGTTTCCAGCACCACCTTATTTTTAATTTTTCTGTAATCTCACTGCCTCATTTAATCCCATTATAGGTCATCCCTTCGCTTATTATTCAGCTGTTGACACTTTTCTCACTCCGTCTAATACTTTTCATCAGTTGCAGAAACTTCTTAATCGACATCCCACTCACACCATTTGTATGATCTTTTGATCTCTCTGCCCTTGATCTCTGTCCGTAAATTGTGTTCTGTGTGCTTCTCTCTCACTTCACCTGACAAAGGAGCTACGCTCAGAAAGCTTGTGATTTCAAATAAACCTGTTGGACTATAACCTGGTGTCATGTGACTTCTGACTGAACCCAAACTGAACGTTGATGAGCAGGTTATTGTTGATAGATGCTGTTGACAGTGCTATGATTAAAATTAGCTTGACAGGGTCGTACTGGAGATTGGATTTATTCGGCTATTTATGGACAGGACATACTTTTTAGGTAAAAGCCAGTGTTGTAACTGTATTAGTACAGTTTAGTTAGACATGCAGATAGTTCTGTAGCATTGTCTTTGGTACTACAACTGGGTTGTTGACAGGCCTACATCCTTTGCCATATCTCGTGCAGTCAGCTGTTTCTTGATATTTGTGAAGTGAATCTGTGATGGTGGAGATCAAAATGATTATCCATTGAACGTTACTATTTGAAGATGGCTGCAAATACTCCAGAGTCTTGTATTTTGCATTCATAGGCTGAGCTCCACCATCAATGAGATTGGGGATGCAGTGGAGAATAAATGTCAAATACATTTGTCCTGCCTTTTGATTCTCTCACCATCTGCCAGAGGTTGGGTCAGTAGTGGTGGTATAAAATCACTTTTTGGTCACAGATATTGAAATTCCCCATCCAAAGTACGTGCTGTTCCTTAGCTAACCTGTGTTTCTTCCAAGTGGTGTTCAACATGTTTCATAAGCAGAGGGATGGTGGTTGACAATAATCAGCAGGAAGTATCCTTTCCCCACATTGGATCAGAGGCCACAAGATTTCGACTCCCAAGTCAAGATCGATTGAGGGCTCTCAGGCTGTCACTCCCTCTCAACTGACTACCACTGTGCCATCTTCTCTGGAGGTCCTGCCCTGTGGATTAGACAGGATATACCCAAAAATGCTGATAGAGGAATCTAAAACATTGGCTAAAAGGTTTGCATCTGAGAGTATGACTGTCAGACTGATGCTTGACTAGATTGTGGGAAATCTCTCTCAATTTTGTCACAAGAATAAAGAATAGTACAGCTCAGGAACAGGCCTTTTGGTCCACCAAGACTGCATGACACATGATGCCTTTCTAAAAGAAAAACCTGGTGCCTCTACACTGTCCATATTCCTATATACCCTGCCTACTCATATCTGTCAAGATGCCTCTTAAGTTTTGCTATTGTATCCACCTCCACCAACACCTCTGGCAGTGCATTCCAGGCACACTGTACAAAAAAACCTGCCTCTGACATCCCCTTTAAACTTATTATCTTTTACCTTAAACCTACATCACGTTTCCAGGTGTTAGAGAGGAGAATTTGTGGGGTCAGCTAAGTTGACTGGAGCTGAAATATTTCATATTAGCTGTCTGTGTGTTTACTCTCTTTCTCTACGGATGCTGACAGATTTGCTCAGCATTTTCAATATTTTCGGCTTTTAATTTCAAATTTCCAACAGCTTCAGTATTTTGCTTTTGTGCCTTTGTTAGGCTCAGTGTTGTGTTACTGTCAGGCTGTTCCTCCAGTCTACCTAGGCTTTTTGGTTGCAGTCTGATATAACTGAACAGCTTCCTAACTTCCTAAGCAATTTTGGAGGGCAGTCAAGAGTCAACTATATTGCTCCATGTATGGTTGTTGACTTGCTCACCGAGCTGGCTTGTTTTCATTCAGACATTTCGTCACCATGCTAGGTGACATCATCAGTGGACCCTCCGATGATGCAATTTTATTCTACTCCGCTTGGAATTTATACTGTCTGGTCCGTTATGGTGTGTACCGTTATGCTATTCACCATAACGGACCAGACAATATAAAATTTCAAGCAGAGTAGAAGAGCATTGCTTCATCGGAGGCTCCCCTGATGATGTCACCTAGCATGATGTCGAAACGTCTGAATGAGAGCAAGCCAGCTCGGTCAGCAAGTCAACAACCTCACCCACAATCTGAGCTACAGATCTTTGCCAAAACATTTGCTCCATGTATGCCAGACTGAGTAAGGACAGCACATTTAATTCCAAAAATGTCATTAGCAAACCATATTTCTTTTTACAGCAATCCAGGAGTTTCAATGGTCACCATTTCCAATTCCAGATTTATTTAATTAACATAATTCAAATTCCCCCAATGCTCTGGTGGGATTTGAACTCATCTCTGATCAGCGGTTCAGGCCTCTGGCTTGGTAATCCAGTAACATAACCAATATGTTAAAATATCTGGTAAATTAATTACTTGCAGTAATTAATTTTAATAATTAGTAGTGCAAACTGGGGACCTTGGCAGCTGATTTTCCAATATATGCTTCCATTTAAGATTTAATTCTAAGTGAAGACTTAATTGAAGTTAAAGTTGGATTGGTTACTCATAACCCTCGTATTGATGCACTGTTTATGCAACGGAATATTTTGACTTGTCCTTTACATATACTCAGGACTTTCTGGTAATGGAAACTAAGTGTACTGTGGAATTATAACATTCCCTCTGCAAATTTGATATGCTTAACTCCCAATAGCGGAGTGGTGTGTAGTTGCTATTGGTAACATTGCTTAAAAAAATCTTGAACTGCTTTTGCAGAGAATGATCACAGAATAACTGGAATGGCTTTGTACTGGATCCATGTGGTAACACTAAAAAAAACACTCACTACCTGTAACAGAGTTACCAAATCTCCTAGAAACTACTTACCACTGGACAAAAGTATTTTTCAACAACTTTCCCTAATTTCTCTTCTAACTCCCTTCACACCATCTCTGATCTCACCTCATCCATGAGATTTACTTTTGTTCTCTCAGGCATACTTGCACTCAACTACTGACTATTCAACTTGCCTTCCTATCCCCCAATCTTAACCAGTACTGTTAATGGTTTCTCTTCAGGTGTTGTTCCTCTCTGCCTTAAATCACAGCCTCCTCAAAGAAAAATCAGTTGACTTCAACATCTTTTGCAAACTACCATCCCATCTCCAAACGTATTTTCCTCTGAAAAGTCTTTGTCACCTCCCAAACTCATTCCCATCTTTCCCAGACTCCACATCTGATTCTCTCCACTCAGGTATTTGCCCCTGCCACAGTAGCAATACATCTTGTATCAAAGTCAGAAATTATACCCCATGTGACCATAACAAAAGTTGGGGCTGATTTTTCCCCATTTATTGTCTAAATGACATTTTCAGCTACTTTCGTGTTAGGTTTTCCAATGGCCCATGACAACTTCTGTCAGGCACTCTCGTACTGCTCACTTCAGTAATTATGCATTAAAATAAAACATCCCCAGGAATGCAGGCAATCTGAAACAAAAAAAAATGCTAAAAAAACCTAGTTCCTCTGGCAAATCTATGGGAGAGAATTAACTAAGTAAACTTTTCAAGTCTAGTGCCCCTTCTTCAGTAGAAGTTCTGACAAAGGGTCACTGGACTTGAAGCATTAACTCTGTTTCTCTCTCCACAGATGCTGCCACACCTGCTGAGTTTCTCCAGCACTTCCTGTTTTTGTTTCACTAATTATGCATCTGGGCACTACAATGTCTTTCTCATTCAGATTGCTTGGCAGTAACAATGAAGTGTTTGCTGCTGTTGGCCTCCTCCAGTGTTCACTCAGTGGGCACCAAAATCAAGTCCCAGCCTAAAACCAGTTCAAATGCTGCAAACCAGAAACTGCCCTTCAAAGTGTGGTGCTCAACTGTATTATAGACAGAGATCTACAGCACAGAAAGAAGCCCTTTGTCCCATTGCATCCGTACCAGTCAAAAACTATCTAGTTAACTATTCTAATCCCATTTTCTAGCACTTGGCCCAAAGCTTTGAAAGCCTTGGCATCACAAGTGCACGTGTAAATACTTCTTAAATGCCAATTACAAAGTGTTTCTGACTCTACCACCATTATGAGCAGTGAGTTCCAGATTCCCAGCATCCTCTGGGTGACAACGATTTTCCTCACATCTCCTATAAACCTTCTGCCCTTTGATCTACGCTCCCGGCCATTGAGCACTCCATCAAGAGGAAAAGGTTTAAATAAAAAAAACAAAAGAACTGTGGATGCTGTAAACCAGGAAACAAAACAGAAGTTGCTGGAAAAGCTCAGGAGGTCTGGCAGCATCTGTGAAGGGAAAAAAAAACTGAGTTAACGTTTTGGTTCCAGTGACCCTTCCTCAGAGGAAAAGGTTTTCTCGTCTGCCCTTTCTATATCCCTGACAAATTTTATACATCTCAAACCATGACCCTCTTAGTCTCCTCTGCTCTAAGGAAATCAACTGCATTCTGTCCAATCTATCTTCATAACTGAAACTCTCCAGCCCAGGCAATATCCTGGTAAATCTCCTCTACACCCTCTCTAGTACTATTATGTATCCTCCTATAATGCGGATTCCAGAACTGCTTGCAATACTCTAGCTGTGGCCTAACCAATGTTTTATACAGTTCCAGTATGACCTCCCGGCTCTTAAACTCTATGCCTCACCTAATAAAGGCAAGTATACTACATGCCTTCTTGACCATTTTATCCCTCCATCCTAACACCTTAAGGAACCGGTGTACATGCACATCAAGATCACTTTGATCCTCAGCGCTTTCCAAGGTCCTACTATTCGTCATGTATTCCGTTGTATTGTTTGTCCTTCCCAAGTACATCACCCCACATTTAACTGCATTGAATTCCGTTGTCACTGATCAGCCCATCTGATCAACCTGTTTATATTCTCTTGCAGTTTAAGGCTAACATCCACAGTATTACCAATGATATCAATCTTTACATTGTCTGTGAATTTACTGATCAAGTCTAAATCATTTATATAAATCACAAACACTAAGGGCCCCAACACTGCTCCCTGTGGGCATCCAGTCAGAAAAATACCTTTAACCATCACCCTCTGCAGTGTTTGAAAAATTAGACTTTTCTTTCCCTCAATATTTACAGTCTAATATTTTCCTTCCCACTGCATTCTCCCAAATTTCTTGCCATTGTCCACACTGCCCGACGGCTGGGAAACTTCTACCCAAGCTTTCACTTCTTGTACTTCTAAACCAGCCTGCAGCCATTGACAAAGTTGACCACACCATTCTCCTCCAATGCCACTCCACTATTGTCCAGCTACGGGACAACACTCACCTATTTAATTGTAGCAGAATTGCACTTCCAATGATTTCTCTTCCTGCTCCTATATTGTTACCTTTGGTCAACATAAGGGTTAAATTTGGCTCCTTTCTACTTCTCACCTACGTGCTGGCCCCTCAGTGACAACATCTGAAAGCACAGTATTAGTTTGCATATGTGTAATGATTCCCAGCTCTACCTTAACTCCCCCAGTGATACTAAATTAATTAGACTGATTAGCCAGATCCAGTACTAGATGAACAGAAATGTCATCAACTAAATACTGGGAAGATTGAAGCCAATGATTTCAGTCCCCACTCCATAATCCATTGTCTAACAATTGATGGGGTGGCACGGTGGCTCAGTGGTTAGCACTGCTGCCTCACAGCACCAGGGACCTGGGTTCAATTCCGGCCTCAAGCAACTGTCTGTGTGGAGTTTGCACATTCTCCCCGTGTCTGCGTAGGTTTCCTCTGGATGCTCCGGTTTCCTCCCACAGTCCAAAGATGTGCAGAGTAGGTGGATTGGCCATGCTAAATTGCCCATAGTGCCTGGGGATGTTTAGGTTGGGTGGGTTAGACAAGGAAATGCAGGGGAATGGGTCTGGGTGGGATGCTCTTCGGAGGGGCAGTGTGGACTTGTTGGGCTGAATGGCCTGTTTCCACACTGTAGGGATTCTATTCTATGAAATTCTATCCTTGTCCATGGCAACAGTCTGGAGATTAAACCAGGCTGTTCACAACCGTGCTGTCACATTTCACTCCAAGAGAAGTTTCTGACCTCACATTTGCACGACGATCATCTATTTCCATCGCTGTAACATCACCTGATTTTAGCTTGTTCTCAGATCAACTGCTGCTGAAACCTTCATCCATTTCTTCATTACCTCTAGAATTGGCTGTTCCAATCTTACTCCCACTCCAATCTCACTAATCTTCTGCATTAGACAGTCTGTAAATGTGATGTAATCAAAACCTCAGCTGCATGTATCTTAACTCATAGTAAGTCCATTTCCCCTACTACGTCTTATTCTCAGATTTACAGGGGATCCTGGATTTTTGAACATTTGATTTCCAAATGCTTACACTTAACCCTTACATGATTTTAATTTTTAAAAGATTCGACACATGAACATCTCCAACACAAAGAGAAATTCCTGGAAACACTCAGGTCTGGTAGCATCTGTGGAGAGAAAGCAGAGTTAATGTTTTAAGTCGAGTGACCCTTCTTGTAGCTAGGAAAAAGTTGGTATATATACTGAAGATGGAGCTCGAGGAGGGGTACATGATTGGCGGAGATGAAGCCCAGAGACAGAGAGAGAACAACAGGCAGACAAAGGAGTGGGTAAAGTCCAGCCTGGGAGAATGAATAGCTGCTAATTAGGACCATTAGGTGCTGATAATGGGATGACAGGTTTGGTATGTGGGGGTTGGAGTAGGTCAGAGAAGAAGATATGCAGGCCGTCAAATTATTGAACTCAATTTTGAGTCTCGAAGGCTGCAGAGCCCCCAAGCAGAAAATAATAGGGTGTTCAATAATTATATGGCCTGAGCATCTTCTCCTACGTCCTTACTCCACCCCACACACCAGGCCTTACCAGCACACGGGCTGCTACCAGAACCATTCCATTTTCAGCTAATAAACTGCAAAAATATGGATGACACCAGCCAACAATAACACATACTTTTCTTTGGAATAAAGTAGTGCATTCTTCTACATTCATTCAAGCAGTTGGTAGGCCATGTTATAACATTTCATCTGGAAGACAGCACCCCTGACAGCGCAGCATTCCCTAGCTTTTCACTGGAATGGCAGCGTTGAGTCAGCCTGAAGCCTTGTTACTCAGAGGTGACCGTACTACCAACTAAGCCATGGTTAACATCAAATCATCACTTTCTTGGTATTATGACAGAAGATTACTGCACATGTAAATTTACATTGCTGTAACTTGGCTTTCTCACAAAGTAGTGCAGCTCTAAAGCTACAGCTTGTCACTTCAAGTAGTTTGAAATACCATTGTAAATGTTGTGTTTTCTTGAATTCAGAGTTGTTAGATTCCCCAACAAGCAAATTCTACAGTCCTTCATACTGGGGTTGATACAGACTCCATGTTTTACCACTATCACACCAGGCTTTAGCAATTAATCTCTCTTGACATACAGTATTTCATCTTTTGTACATACCCTTTCTTGTGTGCCTTCAACTTTTTGAAAGTAATCTGAGAAATCCCTTCGAAAAGTAGAAACACTTGTTAAATTACCCTCTTACCATTGTCCTGCCTGTGACCCCTTGCCCAACTAGATCTACAATATTTTCAGAAACTATTTTTAAAGTAGTCTGGAAATAAAACCTGAACACTTCACAGTTATAAAAAAGAGCAACCGTTAAGTGGAACAGCTATTGTCCAAACTCCATGGTGCAACACCAAAATTGGAGGTGTATTGGACAGCAAAGAAGGCTACCTTGGAGTACAATGGGATCTTGATCAGATGGACCACTGGGCTGAGGAATGGCAGATGCAGTTTAATTTAGATAAATGTGAGGTGCTGCATTTTGGAAAGGCAAATCAGGGCAGGACATATATATTCAATGGCAAGATCCTAGAGAGTGTTGCTGAACAACGAGACCTTGGAGTACAGGTTCACAGTTCCTTGAAAGCGGAGTCGCAGGAAGATAGGATAGTGAAGGCGGCATTTGGTATGCTTGCCTTTATTGGTCAGTGCATTGAGTATAGGAGGTCATATTGCGGCTGTACAGGACATTGGTTTGGAACCCTGCAGCCCAATAGTATCAATGTGGACTTCACAAGCTTCGAGAACTCCCCTTCCCCGAACGCATCCCAAAACCAGCCCAGCTTGTCCCTGCCTCCCTAACCTGTTCGTCCTTTCTCCCACCTATCCACTCCTCCCACCTCAACTCCCACCCCCACCTCCTACCTACCAGCCTCATCCCCACCTCCTTGACTTGTCCATCTTCCCTGGACTGACCAACCCCAACCCTAACTCCTCACCTACACTCACCTTTACTGGCTCCATCCCCGCCTCTTTGACCTGTCCGTCTCCTCTCCACCCATCTGCTCCTTTATCCATCTTCCATCGGCCTCCCCCCCCTCCCTATTTATTTCAGAATCCCCTTCCCCTCCCCCATTTCTGAAGAAGTGTCCAGACCCAAAACGTCAACTTTCCTGCTCCTCTGATGCTGTTTGGCCTGCTGTGTTCATCCAGCTCTACACCTTGTTATCTCAGGACATTGTTTAGGCCGCTTTTGTAATACTGTGTGCAATTCCGGTCTCCCTGCCCTAGTGAAGATGTTGCAAAACTTGAAAGGGTTCAGAAAAGATTGACAAGGATGTTGCCACGATTGGAAGCTTTGAGCTATAGGGAGAGACTGAACAGGCTGAGGCCATCTTCCCTGGAGCATCTGAGGAAGAGGGGTGACCTTACAGAGGTTTATAAAATCATGAGGGAGATGGATAGGGTGAATAGCCAAGGTCTTTTCCTCAGGGTAAAGGAGTCCAATCTCTAGAGGGCATAGGTTAAGGTGAGAGGGGAAATATTTAAAAAGGACAAAAGGGGCAACTTTTTCACGCAGAGCTGGTAGGTGTATGGAATGAGCTGCCAGAGGAAGTGATGGAGGCTGGTATAATTACAGCATTTTAAAAAGCATCAGGATGGGCATATGAAGAGGAAGGGTTTAGAGGGACATGGGTGAAATGGGACTAGATTTATTTAGGATATCTGGTCAGCATGGATAAATTGGACTGAAGGGTCCGTTTCCAGGCTGTACAACTCTATGACTCTATTCAACAGATGAATGAACAAGATCACGACAACCCTAACTTCATTTTAATATTAGTTAGCTCCAAGATTTTCGAACAGAATACAGTCTCTTACTGATGATCTAGATATGCAATCTTAATTCTTCAATTTTACAAATTTGCATAAATTTTAATATCTCGGCTATTTACGTAATCAGAGGGCTCCACAGGTTGCAAGTCGAGGAAAGAGGTTTTTTTCTTAGAAAGGTGGGTAACCTGTAAATGGTAATGTACAGTGGGGCTGAATTGTGTTCATACAGAAGTACACAGAACATTGACATGTAGGTGCACAGAGGCCAATGGAATTTGGACTTTATAATGGTGGGATTCGAATATGGGGGTTGGATCAGCCTTGCTATAATTGCAGGACTTTGGTAAGATCACGCCTGGAATACTGTGTACAGTTTTCATCCCCAAACTGGAGGAATATACTTTGAGGCTGTACAGCAAAAGTATATTAGACTTATAAAATTAGAAATTGCTGAGAAAGCTCAGCAGGCCTGGCAGCAGCCATGGAGAGAAATCAGAGATAATGTTATGGGTCCAGTGACCATTCTCAAAACTGGGTTTGTTCTGAACTGGACAGGAGATAGTAGGAACTGCAGATGCTGGAGAATCCAAGACAAGGTGCAGGGCTGGATGAACACAGCAGGCCAAGCAGCATCATAGGAGCAGAAAGGCTGACGTTTCGGGCCTAGACCCTTCATCAGAAAAGGGGGAGGGGAAGGGGGTTCTGAAATAAATAGGGAGAGAGTGGGAGGCGGATAGAAGATGGATAGAGGAGAGGATAGGTGGAGAGGAAACAAACAGGTCGAAGAGGCGGGGATGGAGCCAGTAAAGGTGAGTGTAGGTGGGGAGTTAGGGAGGGGATAGGTCAGTCCAGGGAGGACGGACAGGTCAAGGGGGCGGGATGAGGTTAGTCAGTAGGAGATGGGGGTGCGGCTTGAGGTGGGAGGAGGGGATAGGTGGGAGGAAGAACAGGTTAGGGAGGCGGGGACGAGCTGGACTGGTTTTGGGATGCGGTAGGGGGAGGGGAGATTTTGAAGCTTGTGAAATCCACATTGATACCATTGGGCTGCAGGGTTCCCAAGCGGAATATGAGTTGCTGTTCCTGCAACCTTCGGGTGGCATTGTTGTGGCACTGCAGGAGGCCCA
>NC_063333.1:114008998-114092278 GCF_021869965.1 Rhincodon typus | reverse complement strand
TGCTGCTTGGCCTGCTGTGTTCATCCAGCCCTGCACCTTGTTGTCTCAAAGGTTATGGCGAACGGGCGGGTAAGTGGAGGTGAGTCTCAAAGAGATCAGCCATGATCTTATTGAATGGTGGGGCAGGCTCGAGGGGCTGGATGGCCTACTTCTGCTACTAGTTCTTATGTTCTTATATTCTTATGTTCCATGACCTGTCTTAAATGAGCAGCCACTTATTTTGAAGAGATGACGCCTAGTTCTAGATTCCTAGCAGTTCTCAGGATCGTAAAAGTTTCAATCAAGTCAGCTCTTAATCTTCTAAGCACGAGAGGATACAATCCTAGCCATGTCCAGCCTTGTGGTTTCACTAATGTCCTGTATAACTGAAACATAACCGTTGTACTGTGCAGGGACCTTCACTCCAGCATTTGATCCATGGATACTTTCATTCACTTGGAAAGAGTCACTTCACCTGATGAAGGAGCAGCACTCCAAAAAGCTTGCGATTTCAAATAAACTTGGACTATAACCTGGTGACATGTGACTTCTGACTTTGTCCACCCCAGTCCAACACCAGCACTGCCACATCACATGGAGAAAGGGGGAAAGGGGGCTGAAGGATCTTGATGCCCCACCCCCATGTCACTTACCTACCCCCTGCAGGTGACTCAAAGGTGAAAAAGGTGCCATTGCACATGAACAGTGAAAAAAGTGATAGACAGGTATCCCAGGATTGTCATCTCAGAACACTCCAGAAGTGCCTTGCCACACCATCTCTCCTCTACCAAGTCAATCAGGTCAGACTGAGGAGTTTGCACCTGCACCTGTGAAAGAGGCCCCTAGCAAGATAGAGCTGTCTAGACCCAGATCCAACAGAAGACATCCACCAAAGTCATCTGAGGCAAGATGGCAAAGAAGTCAGCAGGATTCCTCAAGCTCAGCTGTGGCATCCAAGCTAGCACCAAGATATAGTGGTAGGAAAAGACAGATTAAGAATATTGAAGTCACTGTGGTCATATTGCTACCAACCTTCTGTACAACATGACGTAATTATAGCTGTGTGAACCTCAGTCCTATATAGTCTCTTTCAGTTTGTCAATTTGTTCAGATTTCTATTTATATTTCCCTTATAGACTATCTTGAGGGTCACTGATCACTGTACACGCTCACAGGCAGATCATGTGGAGCAGTGCAAACAGTGCCAAGGCTGCCATTTTTTTTTGCTGCCTTCCAGGAGGAACATAACCACCGAAAAAAGAAAAAGGAACCTAAACTAGGTGTATGGGTTTCAAGAATCAATTGACATAATTAACATCTCTGTATCTCTATAATAGAGCAATGTCCTTTACAAATTGAAGCTTAAGCCGCATAAGCACAGTCCTCACGTAACTGGGTATGGCTCCGAACAGATGCTGTGGCCAGGAAAATGAATAATAGGTTATTGGTTAAAACAGAACAATTTAACTTACTATTAAATGATAATTTAACGACATTTTAAAAAGCTACAAAACAAGCATTCCCTCAAGGACAGGAAATCCTCTGCCCCACGATTGGCTCAGAGTTCTGATTGTCCACAATCAGTAGAGGAGTAAACATTTGAGAAAGTTGGAAGTTGTGCAGAATATAAGCTTCTTGACAGCTCCCTGGATAATGAGTGCACACCTGCAGAAGTTGTTTTTTTCTGGTCTCAAACAACCTTGACATTGACGGAATGAAAACCTCTTCAGGAATCTGTGTGGATGATGCTATAGAACTCTGAGTCTCACATGTCTTGCTCCTTGTATCTGAGCAAACTAGTGATTGCTGCATATCCAACCTTGAACATCTTAGAAACCTTGGAAACTACAGCCCATATAATTCATAGGGGCTGTGAATGCTCCTGCACGGCTGCATGTAGAATAACACCCCAACAACACCATCATTACTATGTGGAGAAAAAGGAAACCTAAGTTTCAAAGTTAAATAAATCATGTGACATGACTAGGATGCTGGTGTTAGGAGTTAATGCTGTTATTATGCAGGGAGTTCTTCTCTTCATTGCCAAACCCTTAACTGAGTATTCACGTTTCAGTTTCTGTTTTGATTCCCTCATTTGTGTGTGTTTGTACTGTGCAACAACATGTGCAAACAGATATCATGGCCTATCTCATTTATGCTGCACATTCTGCCAGAAGCCTTCTTTTAGCAAATTGGTTTAGAAGACGTATCTGTCTTTCTTCATTTGAAATATAGAACAACAGGAGGAGGTGTAGATCATTTGACCCTTCGAGCCTGCCCCAACATTCAATATGATCATGGCTGATTATACAACTCGGTACCCTGTTCTCACTTTGTCCCCATTTCCTCAGATCCCTTCAGTTCTAATAATTACATGTACATCTTTCTTGAAAGTCTTAAATGTTTTGGCCTCAGCAGTTTCCTGTGGTAGAGAATTCCACAGGTTCACCGCTCCCTGGGTAATGAAATTTCTTTTGTCCTAAAAAGCCAAACATTCATCTGCTCTTTCTCCTTCACAACACATACCCTATTACATTTCCAACCTCTAACAAGCAGTCCCCACCCTTCCTTGAATGCGTTGTTCCTATTAATGTGATCAACACCTCTGCATCCCAGTTCCCTTCCTCCAATCCACAGGATCCTACCACACCCTTTAAAGTTTCATTCCCTGAAGTTCATTTCTTCATAACCCACCTTTGTTTTGAACCTTTTGAGTCAAGCCTCCTTCAAGTTGCACCCCAATTACCTTCCACAGTTAGGCAGGTGGTGCTGGCCGGTGATGCCGTCTTGGGCAGAGCTTCACCCTTACACTTTAAATGATAACATAAAGAAATGGCTTGGTTACAAAGCAGCCAAGGAGATTGGAGAAAATAAGAGTTAAGTTACTAAAGTTAGTGTTTCCAATTTCTGCCTTCCAAGATTGTGCCTCAGATCATAATTCCAGTGGGCTGGTGTGTTAATGAGTATTCTTGCAATACTGACAAATGCAAAAGATGATTCCAATCACCCATGTCAGGAAAGCTGACTCACCTGAAAAGGTTCCGGAAACTTAAACCTGCCATGAGGAAACTGGATTTTTGCCTCCCATCCAATTAAGCCCCACTGCCTGGCCTCCTAAAAGCACCAGATGGACCTGAAAGTTTCCATGCAAAGTGTGAGGTTTACATGCAATCAATGAGGAAACCAGGAAAGAAAGGAGAAAGGAATAGAAGAATCATGCTGTTAAGTGATATAAGAGAGGATGAGAGAAGGCTATTTAGAAGCATAAATATGGTTGGATCTGCTGAGCCAAACAGAATGTACAGCCACGGTAACAATCCATGTCATTGATTCTAGACCATTTCCTTCACCATGTCATGCAACATTCCATCCAAAGCTTCAAAGAAAACCATTAAAAAGAATCCAAACATTCACTGCTTAGCTGGTACAGACTCCTTCAACATGGGTGGCCCTCACCCTCTGCTGTCCCGAGCCTGATTTATGAATGCCAACTTCTCTTCTGCAGTCTTCTGACTGTTCGGAAAATTTTTCTATTGACCTCTCTCGACTGCTCCATAGCCACACTGCAGACCATACGTTGGAGAGAATTCCACAAGTGACTCACTGATCACAAATTTAACCATCCCGGGACCAGTGGAAACTGTGCATGAGAATTTTTTTTTTTGAACTGCACTGTGTACGTATAGATTGCAAGAGCTGTCTGTTATCTGTTTAAGTTACGTCTAGGATGTGTTCAATATTGTAATTATGAATCACTGGCAGATAAGCAGGTGATTGGAGGCAGCAGCAACAGAGGCAGCTTGTTCCAGCAAATCGGTGAAGCATGTCCCAGGACGAGTCTGACCAAAATCCCAGACCAGGGCTAGGCCCAGGAGAAAAGACTTTAAAATCTGGACTTTTTCCTTTTCTTTTGTACCAAGGACTTTAAATCTGGATGTTTTTCTTTTGGTTCTATTACTTTTATTACTTCTCATTCTTTTTAAATTACAAAATACTAAACCAGAATTTAAGATGGAACTTTTAGAATGGTGACCTTGTACACTTTTCACTGTACTCCTGTACTTGAGTACATGTGACAATGAAATCTAATTCTAATTCTACTGTTGGGCAGTAGTTTCTTACATTTGCATCATATAATGACTCAGATTCTCCCACCTCGTAACTGGACCAATGCCAGCATCATCTGGGGCTCTCCCAAAGAAGAGGAGCTGACAGAATTGTAAAACAGGAAGTTATCATTTAACCCATCTAACTTGGCCCAAACTCACGATAGCCAGAGCAACACACTCGAACATTTCACTGTCTCTCCTTTCCTAGTCTCCCACAGCAAGAAAACAAAAAGAAAAAGAGAAAAAAAAAAATGTACGCTGTACAATTCCTCCCCATCCCTTAGATAATCAAAATCAGTGCAGATCACATGGATCAACTGTTATCTGTTTATCCACCAAACTTCAATATAACAGTATCTATTTCAGCCAAGTTCCCTCTTGAAGCTTGCAGGGTCAGCTCCCAACACATCAGCTGGCAATACATCCCAGAGTGTCACAACTTTCGACGGTTATGCAGTTAACATCCAGTCCATTTCTCCTCTCAATTTAAATTCTCATTCCATGGTCCTCCCTAGTCTATAAAACTGGAATAATCAATCAATCAATGGAAACACTATTCAGCTGTTGAATTATTTTATAGATATCTATCAACTCAGCTTTATATCTATGCTGCTCTAGCACAAATAAATCAAGATCTTTGAATAACCGAGTTTAAGCTTAGAATCGTTCTTATAGCTTCCCTTTGAAACTATTCCAAAGCCTCTATATCACCCACTGAGGTAGTCTTGTAGCACATTAGGTAATCACCATGCCTCTGAGCCAAAGTGTCTGGGTTTGAATCACCAAACAAGACTTGGTAACCAAGACACTGCATTCATTGAATGGTCCAATAGGTGGATTATCAACCGACAAGTCATTGCATCATGCTAATACCAAATGGCAAGACTGTGACAGAATCCTGATCAACCCTGTGATGGAAAGGAAATTGCAGCCTCTACCATTATTCATAGCTCCAGACCACAACATGCATGTTTCCTATAGCATCTTAAACTCACCAAGTGATTTGTAATATAGCACAGTACCATCTCACTATGTAGCACAACTATAATTTAGCACAGTTAGAGGAGGAAGAATTTAGGAATCTATGGGTTTAACTTTAGAAATTTTGAGAGGAAATCAAGAATGGGAATAGAGCTGAAGAGGAGACTGAAATTTTGGAAAAGCAGAGAATCGGAGCACAAAGAGAGGTGGAGGATGAGAGGAGAAATGAAGGCTGAGAAATGAGGGTGCAGCAAGTGATTAAAATATTGGATGTGCAATCAGGTGATGTAGGATTGAGGAACAGAGTGCTTGGAAGATTGGACCTCAAGTAGGTGGGGCAGAAATAAGAAGATTCCAGAATTTTCTGCAGAGCTGGGAGCAACAAGGGCAATGCAGTGAATGGGTTCAATACCAATAGAGGAGCAGTCAATAATGGGGAGCCCTGAGGACCTTATTTTGTATAAATAGTGGAGGAACATTTTCACCAATTGGCCAATAGTTTCCATTCTATAGTTCTCTAAGAGCAGTCATAGGAGGAACCAAGGACAATAGAAAGGTCCTTGAAAGGATTCTAAAATTACTAAATAATCAAAGGGGCAAGGAAAGAAAAGAGGAAATAATTGCAATAACTATCACTAGGGATAAAGTACTAGGGAAACTAATGGGGCTAACAACTGATAAATACCCCCAACCTGATGAGATGTATCCTAGGAAGTATCTACAAACATAGTGGAGGTACTGGTAGTAATCTTCTAGGAATTCTTAGATTCTGAAAGAAGTCGCAGAGGACTGGAAAACCATCAGTGTAATATATTTAGGTAAAAAGGGAAGGAGACAAAAGAAACAGGTAGCTAAAGCCAAATTGTTTAAAATCTGTTATTGGGAAAATGTTAGAATCTAAGGATTTAATAGCAGAGCATTTAGAAATATATAATGTGATCAAACCTTGTCAGCATAGCTTCAAAGAAGAAATCATGCCTGAAAAAGTTATTAGAGTTCTTTAGAGGAGATACCAAGCAGGACAGATAAGGGGAAACAGTTGATGTAATATATTTGGATTTCCAGAAGGCATTTGATAAGATACCACAAATTAAACTAATAAACAAGATGAACGCATGATGTTGGAGGTAGTATATGATCATGGATAGAAAATTGACTAACTAATTGAAGACAAAGAGTTGGCGATAATGGGGATATTTTTAGGGTGGCAACCTCTAACTAGTGGTGTGCCACAGGGATCAGTGCTGGGACCACAATTATTTACAATATATATTAATAACTTGGATGAGGAATTTCAATGTATGATAGTCAAGTTTGCAGATGACACAAAAATAGGTGGAATGGCAAGTCATGCAGATGACAGAGTCTGTAAAAAGATACGGAGAGGTTAAGCACATGAGCAAAAAAATTGGCAAATAGAATAGAATGTGGAAAAATGTGAGGTCATGAACTTGGGCATGAAGAATAGAGGACCTGAATAATATTTAAATGGAGAAAGATGGTAGAAAGCTACAGCACAAAGGAATTTGAGAGTCCTTAAACATAAAATCACAAACACATAGCACACGAGTTGTCAGCAAGTGAGAGGGAAGGCAAATGGAATGTTGTTTCAAAGGGAAAGAAAGGATAAAGTAAGGAAGACTTGCTAAAAGTCTACGAAACATGATTTGGACCACACCTAGAACACTGAACAATTTGGTCCCTTTATCTAAGGAACAACGTGCTGGCATAGGAGGCAGATTTGCTGGCTTAGTCAACATGAAATGAAATGAGGAAAAAATATATGAAGTCTCTGTTGAAAAGTCAATAGTTAGATGATAACATAATGGTTAGAAAGGTCTTGATCTTTTTTGATCTTAGTTTTAATGTTTCTGTGTCTGAAGGAATATCTGTGTTTTTAATTAAGTGCTGTAAACTCATCTGTTACAGAGTATCTGAGTGAAGTTCTACTCAAAATAGACCAGAACATCAGATACGTAATCTCACTATTTATTATTTTTTTTATTCATTAACAGGATGAGGGCATCACTAATTAGGCAGCATTTTATTACCTATCCCTAATTGCCCAGAGGGCAGTTAAAAGTCAACCACATTACTGTGGATCTGGAGTCACCTTTAGGCCAGACCAGGTAAAGATGACAGTTTCCTTCCCTAAAGGACATTAGTGAACCAGGTGGGTTTCTCCAACAATCAGCAATGGATTCATGGTCATCATTAGACTCTTAATTCCAGATTTTTTTTTTTTTTAAATTGAATTCAAATTCCACTATGGTGGGATTTGAACCCATGTCCCCAGAACATTGTCTGGTGTTCTGGATTAACAGTCCACCAATAATACCACTAGGCCATTGCCTCCCCTTAGCTAAATGAAGAGTGCTAATCACAGAATTGTGCTGTGTAAATATCTTAAGATTGACTGGTTCTTTTCCTAGGAAAAACAAGCAAATCTTAATGAGTGATTGATCAAACCATTTGTGAAAAATATGACATACTTGTGATGTTTGCCAGTAGTCAAACTGATTAAATTGCTGGATACTGAACAGTGTCAAAGTTTGATTACACAGCCTGTCTGGTTGGTAAAAGGGGTATAAGAAAGCTCATCTCAGAACAGTTGTTAGTTAGCTCAGGAGGGATCATCTGATCAAAGATGGGATGTTGAGATGGAGCAGGCTGATCACCTAGTTTGGGATGATTCTCAGACAAGTCCATATAAACCAGTTCATTTGCAATTGTAGCCATTATAAAGGGTCAGGTCGTGATGTATTAGTACTTTGCTTTAATAAGTACCCATTCTGCATATCCTGTTGTTAGGAATGCCTTGGGTTTTTGATATTCAGAATAAACCTGGTAGAGTAGGGAAAGTGGGTATAAAAGCCTACATCCCAGGCCTGCATTATGAGGAGAGATTGAGGAGGTTGGGCCTGTACTTATCAATGTTTATAAAAAAATGAGGTGACCTTATTGAAACACACAAAATTCCTGGAGCTTGACATGGTTCACATCCAGAAAGGTTATTTCCCTGTATGGAAAAATCAAAAACTAGATGGCATAATCTCGAGTAAGTAGTCACCCATTTAAAGACAGTGATGTGGAATTATTTTCAGCAGACAGCTGTAGAGACTGAGTTAGCAAATATATTCAAGGACTGAAAACAGACAGATTTTTAATCAGCAAGAGAGTTAAAGGTTATGTGGAAAAGGCATGAAATTAGAGTTAAGGACAATCAGATCAGCCATGATCTCACTGAATGGAGGAACAGACTCAGTGGGCTGAATGTCATACTTCTGCTCCTATATCTTATGATAGACTATAAGATTGTAAAGTCATTCACAACAAGGCTAAAACTTAAATTTAACTTAGAAGGGAAGAAACAATTGAAAAGGTGAAAATACAAAGTTATAGGAGAGTATGGGGTTCTAGGAAACAATGTGAACACTATGTCAAATGGTCTCTTCCCATGACAGAGAGAGAGAGAGAGAGCGAGAGAGAGAGCGAGCCTTTAAACTTAGGATAGAATGGAGATGAGGTCCTTAAAGCACTAATCTCAGGATTTGCCCTGTTGGAACCAAGTCAGATCCATACTGGCCATCTTGCCAACCAGCTCCCTCAGGAGTCTCAGGCAGCGTGCATCTCTGTATGTAGTCCGAGCTATCAATAGAGACGGTAGAGGCTCCAATTTTATTCCCATCACGTGGCTGACATTAATTTTCTCATCTGCTCTTGGTGCACATTGGAAAGATTTGCAGACTGATACTCGGCTTGATTTGCTGCATGATGAACAAACTTTCTTTGATCACCAAGTCCTGGGGACACACTTAGCCTCAGAGACAAGTAAACCACCTACTTTTCCTCTTATACAAATAGAAAGCACAAATAGCAGCTGTACCACAACATTCCTGCTGGTGGTGCTTCGGAGAATGATTCTCACATAGAATATTCCATGGAATTTACAGCACAGAAACAGGACATTTTGCTCAAGTGATTCATACTGGTGTTTATGCTTCACACATATACCTCATCTTAGTTTTTAAAAAATATTCTTTGATTCTTCCTTTCCCATGTACTTATCAGTCTTCCTTATAAACGTATCTATGCAATTTTGCCTCCTCTACCCCAGGCAGTGCCAACTTCCATATTCTAGGAACTTTGAGCAAAATCAATACTGCACAGAGATATTTAATTTTTAGTTTTGAATATGACATTTAAATTTGTATTTTTACTTATTATGGATGACTTTAGAAAGAAATTGATCAATGATTTAATTGACTTTTTTATTCCTTCCATGTGTCCAAAATTATTTATTAAAATTTAGTAAATATCAACATAATTACACCAACTACAGTGATATTGGCACATCTGTTGAACTCTGGAATGCCCTCTACCTCCCTACATTTGAAGAGTTGCTGATCAAAATCTAATGATTCAGAGTATCGAGAAACATGGAGCTTGGAGGGGAAGGGGAGGCGACTGGTGGTGGAAAGAGGCTAGACAGAACTGAAGTGAGGATTAACTACAACCCAATTTAATACCCAAGAGACTGAATGACTGGCACATGTTTGCAATGTTCCTGCTCCTGCTCCATTTTGCTTTCAAAACTTCCTAATAGCCCAAGCCTCTGATCATCTCTTTTCTTTTTCTAACTTAAAAGTGCTGGATCAATGACATTTATTTTCATTTTTTAAATGAATAACAATTGGATGGCACAGTTAATTGACAATGGAGTGGCCTGTAGTACTCAGAAGGGAGCATCAATAATTAATGGGGTGGATGGGAGATTAGTGTTGTGAGCCAGTGGTGGAGTGGGAGAGGTATTTTATTAGCGGAGATTTGTTCTAGAGAGTGACTTAGGCTGGAGGTTTCTACGTAAGGCCTGACGAGGCACTCCTGCCCTCCTGGATTGTAAAGCGTACTAATGTAGCAGGCCTCAAGCATTGCCTTGGCCAGTCAGTATCTCCCTCCTCCTACGTTGGAACAATTAGAGACCTAAATTTCAAAAGAAATTAGGTGAAAACCTAAGTTGTATCACAGCTGACAATTTCAGGGCACAACTCTGGAATGTTAAATTATACTCCAGCCTTCCTTTACACAAACTCCATCAGTGACCTGATTTACATAGGTTAAAATTTAACGGGGTGGAAATAACATTGGGCTGGAGTGGGTTGTTATATCCCCCATGGTCCTCACCACAGCGAGGGGTACGGTTTAATTAATGCTATAGTGTTAATGGTAGCTCAGTTGCTAGCACTTTCACCTCCCAACTAGTAGGTTGTAGGTTCAATGGAAGTAAAATACTGCAGATGCTGAAAATCTGAAACAAATGCTCAAGAAACACAGCCCGTCTGGCAGCCTCTGTAGAGAAAAAAAAACAGAGTTAGTGTTTTAAGTTTGATATAGCTCTTGTTCAGAAAGTGAAGGTGGTATGTTCAAGTTACATTCCAGAGACCTGAGCACATGATCCAACCTGCCATGTCAATGCTGTGCTGAGGAAATACTGTGTTATCATTTTCCAAAGGAAAGTTAAACTAACGTTGTCAGTTCTCCATGGTGGGAGTAACAGATTGTGACACTTAGACAAGGGGCACTGGAGTACTGTGCAGTGACCTTGCCAATGTTTACCCCTCAACCAATATCAATCAGAAAATAACAAGGTTATATGGTCATTATCATATTGCAATTACAAGAGTTTGTCATGCAAAAGTTTCCTACATCGTAACTGTCACTATACTTCAAATGGTACTACATTAACTGTAAAGCACTTTGGAAAATCCTGTGATTGTAATAAGTGCTATGTAAATACAACTTTCTTTCTCAAAATATAGCATGTTGCGATCCCCATGGAGATCATTAACTTGTACGAAGCAATTTGATTTTCCAATGAATGACCGAAAGGTTAGCCACACAAGATTTCAGGTTTTAATATTTTTACTGTAACAAAAACTACACACAACACTGACTAAATACTATTTCAGTCAGCAACTTTTGTTCTATAATTGGGTGATCTTTTCTGTAGCTTGCATTTAAGATTTGAAATCCTACTATGGTTTATATTTTACTCATCTGTCAAGTAAATCATTCGCCAGGAACCAATCCAAAACTATCCTATCCTCAGCTCCTTTCCTTTTCCCTTTTCAGTCAAATAATTTCTCCTCCTCAAACTGACTTTGGGACAAATTGGAGATCCCTCACTCTAATCAAAAGGTAGGTAAAGGAGAGGCAATGGCCTAGTGGTACTATCGCTGGACTTATAATCTCGAGACCCAGATAACATTCTGGGGACCCGGGCTCAAATTCCACCACAGCAGATAGAATTCAATAAAATACTTGGAAACCAAGAATCTAGTGATAACCATGAATTGGTTGTCAAGGAAAAACCCATCTGGTTCACTAACATTCTTTAAGGAAGGAAGCTGCCATCCTTACCTGGTCTGGCCTACACATAACTACAGACCCACAGCAATGTGATTGACTCTGAACTGCCCTCTGTGCAATTACAGATGGGTAATAAATGCTGCCTAGCCAGCAATGCCCTCATACTGTTAATGATTAAAAATGAAATGGTCAATCTCTGTTTAAATCTCTTCAAACCAACTATGAGCTCTCACCTACAGCTTGCTGGGTGAACAATAGAAGCCTACTGCCTCTATTCTCTCTACGATTCTCAGAGACTGTCCATATCTGTGTAGCTCATCAAGTTCTAGGAGATTCTGGAACCTAATCTTTTAATTGGTTCCTAAAGCTCTTCAACTCAAAGCCTATCTGCATGACAAGATGAACCACACAGACCTTTGTATCCCAGCAGAATTGTTAATTAGTTACCTCTAGACTGCACAAACTTCATTCTAATAACTTCCTTGGGACTTGGAAGTGAACAATTACTGTCAGTATCTCAATTTAGATGACTAATTTCAATTAACACAATCTGGGTCCCCCTTTAACAACAACTGAATCACCCAAGCTTATTGTCAGGCAGAAATTAACAACATTTCATTTGAGCCCTTCATTCCACCATTTCAATCTAAATTAGAAAGACAGTCTAAAATGTTGTAGTCTAACAAACTTCATATTTGTAACATGTGAAGCTGCTGCAGTGAACCAATACCAGAGGAATCAATTTTTAATTGCAGTAAACTGTTCCCATTTAACTGGTAAGACTTAAACCAGCTGCACAAATCAAGATGATAAATGAATCATCTTAAAATATTTATTGAATATATTATGAAGTAACCCTCTTGAATAAGCTAAAATCATCTCTAAGGCTGCCAAATGAAAACTGGAAATTTGCGATATAGAAAATTGTATGTATTAGCCCTTATTCTGATCCACTTTACACAGCTCATTAGAATTGCAGTACGAGTGGTTAAATCTGACTGTGTGATATACAAGTAGTCATTGCAATTATCATCATTGGAAGTGATACAATGTCATATGATCTTGCTCCCTGGGAGACTCATAGCAAGTTGAAGCTACAATAAAGAAGTTTCTTAATGGTAATTAATGTTTTACTTACTTCAGCAGATTCAGTGAGTACAAATGTTGGTTCACTTCAGTCAGAAACAGGGCATGTTATATGGGGAGCAAAGAGATCGTAGAGCAATTAAGTATATATTTTGGCTTGTATTCACAAGGAAGGGCACTAATAACCTGCCAAAAAATGTTGGGGAACACACAGTGTAGTGAAAAGGGAGAACGGAAGGAAAGCAGTATTAGTAGGGAAATGGTGTTGGGAAAATTGATGGGATTAATTGCCCATTAAAAGGGCCCAAATATCTACATTCCAGAGTATTGGAGGAAATGGCCCAGCAATAGTGGGCACATTGATGGTCTTCTTTCAAAACTCCATAGTCTTTGGAACAGTCCCTATGGATCTGGATAATGGATTCAGAAAGACAAATAGTTTGCCACATTCATATTTTTCTTATCATTAGAATTAAGAGTTGGTGAAAGCATTGAAAGGCACTGAAAGAAATGATCATCTGAGAATTAATTAGCTTAATTAAGAGTGCTCAAGTTTGCATCAACTCTTTACTACCTGCTCTTCTGTATTGGAACCAGCTGTTTTTTTGTTTCGGAACCTCGTTCCCTCAAACATGGTACGCTGACATCTGAATTTATAAAGCCTCTCAAGTCCACAAGTTATTCCCCTGCAAACAGCATTTTTTGAAAAAAAAATTTGTTACACCAGGACTATCATATCACATTTCATCCTCTTCACTCAAGTTATCATATACTGCCTGTTTGCTTGAAGTGAAAGGGTTGTAGATCATGCAAATCAGGAGCTAGGCAAGTGATTAAGAAGTACCACTGAGAAAATGCTAAGTGCCTTTGAAAATGATCATAATCTATGAAATCATTTACAATTGGTGCTGTTAGAAAACAATGTCTATTCTGCCTCACTGAAAGCACTGACACAGGAGATTTCCCCATGTCTATTTAAGTTTTAAGATTTACAATAATTGGTTTTCTCTTACTAATTGTATTCATAAAATAAAGCTGGGGATGTGTCTTGCCATACAATTTAGTGCTGAATTTTTTTTGTCAAATGAAAGTGCTCTAATAAAATTATTATAACACAGGTTACAGAAATTTACACCATTGCTTTCAATTACGAATGATATCAAAGTTAATCACACTAGTCCCTGTTTCACTTTAATGTTGTTCATAAAGAAGGATTCATACATCAGTTTAAAGTTTTCATCATGATGTTGGCTCACTGGAACTGTTCCCGCCAACCTCTGTTCTCATCTTTAAGGCCTTGTTCCCATTATTGGGGACCTCTTCAATTGGCTTCTCTTCTTCCAAGTCCTTCCTCTTATTCCTGCTGATGTACTCACCTCCGAGTCTTGAACCCCCTCTTGCCACAACCTCCAGTTCCTCCCTCAGTTCTTACCTTGAAGTCCACGCTATCTGGTGCCGTTACTGCAAGGACCTCTTGTTGCTCCCCTTCCCGCTCACAACCAACACCCAAATTTCCGGGCCTTCACCAACTGCTCCGTGCACCGACCAAATTCTACCACTGTGGTCAATCCAAAAGCAGAAAGATGGGGCGTGTAATTTATTTGTATTTTTACTGTATATCGTATTTTAATACTTTAAAGCAATGTAGACATTTAACAATGAATAGAATTTCAACATATAATATTTTAACTTTTTATCAGCTGAGAAAGGACATAGTGATAACAACAATATCTCTGAGATTTTTACTGACCCTGTAAAAAGATGCTATTACACACCTCTGGAGCAGGTGGGACTTGCATCCAGACCTCCTGGCTCAGGAGTAGGGACTCTATTGCTGTACACGAGGGCCTTTGGATTCCTTATCTAGTTATTTTAATTGACTAATTGGGGCATGTTATGTCATTGTTTCTGTATGAGATATTTTCCTAATTGACCTCTTCAGAGATATTATTAGATACGTCTGGAGCAGGTGGGACTAGAGCCCAGGCCTACTGACTCAGTGTTGGGGACACTACTACTGTGCCAGGGAAGCTCTCCTTTAGCTCTTATATATTTGATTTATTTTAGTTTGCAAGATCTTTTGGCTAGGATTGTATGACGCTGCACATGTATGATTCAGTTTTTCAGCTTGATGTTTTGGGAGAGAGAAATGACTAAAATGAACTCCTGTTATTACACTTTATTCCTATGGAAACAAATAATTCATTTTAAAGTAAAAACTAGAGATCTGAAATAAAAACAAAAAGTGCTGAAGAAGTTTTCTTCTTTAGCTAGTAAACAGTCATTGTGGAAACAATAACTCTTTCTCATTCCACAGATGATACCAAACCTGTTGAGTTTCTCCAGCACTTTCATAATCACTTAAAATAGTTTCAGTTAAAGTTGTGGTTTTCATGAATGAAACTAAAACTTTAAGTAAGGGCTTACTGGCATCCCTGTGGCATTGTTCATATGTTGATCAGGATCTAGAGTACACTTAATGCTATCTATTGGAGTCCCACTGCATTCTGACTATCAATGACATGTCACTAGAATGTAAAAAGTTAGCAATGTAATAGGTTTTTACCAAGCAAAGAGACAGGTAAGAGGGTGTGGGGAAGGAAAGAATAAAAGGAAAATTCTGCAATATGGTGGAAGGTAGGAGAGATTAAATGGCAAAAAGAATGATTGCACACCACAAAAGAACTTGCAGTGGAACAAGTTTAAAAAATGTCTGGAGGTGGTGTAAATGAGAATAGTAAATAAATTACGAACAGCTACTGTGTGGAGAAAACAATTAAAGTGGTAGTTATTTGGAAAATGTTGGACTCTAATGAATATGAAAGATTGTAATGTGACTTATTGAAAGATAAACCTGTTGGGCTATAACCTGGTGACGTGTGTGATTTCTTACCTTATTGAGAGATAAGGTGCTGTTCCTCAAGCTTCCATTGAGCTTTATTAAATCAGTGTGGAAAGCACAGGGCAGAGAAAGGGTCAGGTGGGAGTGGAGCACGAAATTAAAGTGATAGATGATCAGAACCTCAGGGTCATGTAAATGGAATGGAGGTGTTCGCAAAACAATTTCTCCAGCTTGCATTTGGTCACCACAATGTGGCTGTTTCAACTGCTTGATGAGGAGAGAAAAGGTTAAAGGGCAGATAATTCATTCATTGCATCAGATGACGCCAAAAGAAAGGGAGGAATTATTTGAAATTATTTGTAAAATTGAGCAGGGTATCAAGAAGAATTGTTCCCTTCAGAATGGAGTTCTGAAATGGGAGTGAAAGGGAAAAAGATTTTGTTGTTGCTGGAACTAGTGAAGGATGACTATTTGAATTTGAATATTGATGAGTAAACAGCAAAGACAAGGGAGCTCTATCTCAGTTTGTATAGGAAGAAGTAGGAGTGGCAGCATAAAAGAGGGAATGAAACAGACACCTCTAAGGAGTCCATTAACCAGACTACTAAGAATCCTTTGTTGAAGAGAAAGGATCATGAATTGTAAGCACAGGTATTGCAAATCACATAGTCAGATTAGATGAAATGAAGACACAGACACAGGGGAAATAGAATAGCATGAATAAATATTTTGCTTCTGTCTTAGGTATACAGGATACAAAAATTTCCAGGAATTCCTGTACATTTGGAGTTTGAAGGAAAAAAGGTACTTGATGAAATTATAATAGGGCAGCAGTACTGAGCAAACAGATGGAACTGGCGGTATGCGAGTCTCTAGACCTGATGGACTTCATCCGAAGAGCTTAAAAATATTGCTAAGAAGACTGATGTAAGGAACAAAAACAAAAGTTGCTGGATAAGCTCAGCAGGTCTGGCAGCATCTGTGAAGAAAAAAATCAGAGTTAACGTTTCGGGTCTAGTGACTCTTTCTCAGACTCCTCTGAGGAAGGGTCACTGGACCCAAAATGTTATCTCTGATTTTTTTCTTCACAGATGCTGCCAGACCTGCTGAGCTTTTCCAGCAACCTCTGTTCTTGTTCCTGATTTACAGCATCTGCAGTTCTCTCAGTTTTTATGACTGATTTAAGGAGTTTATTACTACATGCTTAGAAAAACTTCAGGTAACTTCAGGTAAATCAGGGATAGTTGAGGGAATTTGTGCGCAGAGTCAGAGGAGGTAGGGGAGGTCCTTAATGAATACTTTGCTTCAGTTTTCACCAGTGATAGGGACCTTGACGTTTGTGAGGACAGCATGAAACAGGCAGATATGCTTGAACAGGTTGATGTTAGGAAGGAGGATATGCTAGAAATTTTGAAAAACATGAGGATAGGTAAGTCCCCTGGGCCAGATGGGATATACCCAAGGTTGCTACAGGAAGCGAGGGAAGAGATTGCTGTCCCTTTGGCGATGATCTTTGCATCCTCACTGTCCACTGGAGTAATACCAGATGATTGGAGGGTGGCAAATGTCATTCCCTTGTTCAAGAAAGGGAATAGAGATAATCCTGGGAATTACAGACCAGTCAGTCTTACTTCTGTGGTGGTCAAATTATTGGAGAGGATTCTGAGAGATAGTATTTATGATTATTTGGAAAAGCACAGTTTGATTAGAAATAGTCAGCATGGCTTTGTGAGGGGCAGGACATGCTCACAAGCCTTATTGAATTCTTTGAGGATGTGACAAAACACATTGATGAAGGCAGAGCAGTGGATGTGGTGTATATGGATTTTAGCAAGGCATTTGATAAGGTTCCCCATGGTAGACACATTCAGAAAGTAAGGAGGCATGGAACTCAGGAAAATTTGGCTGTTTGGATACAAAACTGGCTGTCCAATAGAAGACAGAGGGTGATGGTAGATGGAAAGTATTCAACCTGGAGCTCGGTGATCAGTGGTGTTCCGCAGCAATCTGTTCCAGGACCTCTGCTCTTTGTGACTTTTATAAATGACTTGGATGAGGACGTGGAAGGATGGGTTATTAAGTTTGCCAATAACACGAAGTTTGGTGGAGTTGTGGACAGCGTGGAGGGCTGTTGTAGGTTGCAATGGGACATTGACAGGATGCAGAGCTGGGCAAAGAAGTTGCAGATAGAATTCAAAGCAGAAAAGTGTGAAGTGATTCATTTTGGAAGGTCGAATTTGAATGCACAATACAGGGTTAATGGCAGGATTCTTGGAGGAACAGAGAGATCTTAGGGCCCACGTCCATAGATCCCTCAAAGTTGCTACCCAAGTTGATAGGGTTGTAAAGAAGACGTGTGGTGTGTTGACTTTCATTGGCAAGGGAATTGAGTTTAAGAGCCACGAGGTTATGCTGCAGCTCTATAAAACCCTGGTCAGACCACACTTGGAATATTGTATTCATTTCTGGTCGCCTCATTATAGGAAGGATGTGGTAGCTTTAAAGAGGGTACAGAGGAGATTTACCAGGATGCTGCCTGGACTGGAGGGCAGGTGTTATGAGGAAAAGTTGAGGGAGCTAGGGCTTTTCTCATTGGAGTGAAGAAGGATGAGCAGTGACTTGATAGAGGTGTACAAGATGATGAGAGGCACAGATAGAGTGGATAGCCAGAGACTTTTTCCCAGGGCGGAAATTATTATTATGAGGGGCATAATTTTAAGGTGATTGGAGGAAGGTATAGGGGAGATGTCAGAGGTAGGTTCTTTACACAGAGAGTGGTGGGTGCGTAGAATGCGTTGCCAGCAGTGGTAGTGGAGTCAGATACTTTAGAGACTTTTAAATGACTCTTGGATAGGCACATGGATGATAGTTTAATATAGGGTATGCAGGGTAGTTTGCTCTTACTAGGATAATAGGTCAGCACAACATCGTGGGCCAAAGGGCCTGTGTTGTTCTATGTTCTATATTCTAATTGGGAAGAGTTGGCATGATTTTGTGAAAGGGAAATCCTATTTAGTCATTTTTATTTAACTTATTTGAAGCGGTAGCTTGAGCTGAAGATAAAGGGGAGCCTGTGGTATACCGTATTTAGATTTTCAGAAGACATTTGAGAAGGTTCCACTTAAAAGGTTATTGCAC
Source organism: Rhincodon typus (assembly GCF_021869965.1). NCBI lineage: Eukaryota > Metazoa > Chordata > Chondrichthyes > Orectolobiformes > Rhincodontidae > Rhincodon > Rhincodon typus. The sequence goes on along the minus strand of NC_063333.1, from coordinate 114,073,774 downwards.
AAAGTAAGAGCTCCTGGTATAGAGTGTAACAGACTAGTATGGGTAGAAGATTGGTTGGCTGGTAGAAACTGAAGTTTACATTAAAAGGATCTTTTTCAGATTTGCAGGATGTGACAAGTGGAATCCCATGGGGATCTGTGTGGAAGAAGCTGAATGGTGTAAATCATCCATTTAATTGAAAAAGTTCAGAGACACACCAAGAAGAGAGGCAAAATGTTGCCAATCCTCCACTTTATGAAATGGCAATTTAAAGAGTCTTTACTTTAAGTTAACTGTACATATCTTAACAGTTAACTAACTTAAAGATAGTATAACTAAAGAAGCCTTAATTTGAAATAAAGAAGAAAATCTTGTGAAGCCTTTATCTTTATAAAAACACATTTTTACAGTATAAATCTTTATGAGAACATGTTATCTTGCTCTTCCAATAATTAAAATGTAATTACAATTCCAAAAAATTTATTATAGTTGGATGTTCTCTGAGCAGCTTTATAGCAATTGAATTGAAACCATAATTCAAACTTAGAAGATGAAAAGTTGAAGATGCAGTAAAATTTAATTAACTTTAAGAGCTTTCAAAATTTAAAGTGATCAACTTAAACAAAGAAATGGGGAAAGTTATTACATCTCCAGGCAGGTTCAAGGTTACCGATGCTTCAGATTGACAATTAAATTGTCAGCCTGCAAAATAAATTAATGAGATACAGAATTGATTAATGTCAACACACTAATTCACAAGCAGAACACATTATAGTTCACTTCTTTATTTTGTGGCATGATTAGCAGACTGTTATCAACAGACAAAACATTGAAGAAGATACTGATGCCTTTCATATCTTAATTATTTAATAACTATTTTAGTTTAAAAACCTATCGTATAGTAAAAACCCAGTTTCCAGGAGAATATATTAACCGTATCAACAATGATTTTTAACCATTGTCTGAACCTTGTGAATATGGAGCATTACAACCAGAACTAATTAAAGACAGAATTATCATTGAAATTTCTGGTACAACTCTTTCAGATCCTTTGCAATTGAAGATCTCACACTGGAAAGGCCAATTGTGTTAGAAGCCGAGAAAAAACCACAGAAAAATCTGGGACACTGAAGGACAAATATATGCTCCAGAAAACCATCAGAAATTATCAACTTCATAGGTACAAACACTCCAAATAATCTCATGATAAACCAATGCTAAAAGTATGCAAATATTTTGATGCTAGGAATCACTTTCAGAGATGTGGAGAAAAAGTATACATTACAACAGCAATGTTCAGCTCGATAACAATGCCACTTGTGCAAGAAAAGCGGAAGATATTTAAAATATGTGCAAAAATCTGAAAGAATGCTTCAACAACAGAAACAATGCTGGTTATATCCATAAAGAATTGAATGCTTGACCAACATGACAGCCAGAAACAGGCTTAATAGGTCTTGCAAGAATGTTTGCTGAACCCAAGCACAAGTGTACACCAGCTGAAATAAGCACTGTTGGTTTTTGCTTTCTCTTTAATATACACAATAAAGAAGGCATAATTGACTTCACAGGGTTGAAAGAACTCTTTACTTATCTTCCATCGTAAGAGAATCTTTAGCTCGTGAAACTGTCAAAAACTAGGAAAACCCATCAACGAAACGACAACATGACAGGCTTGGAGATTTACACCCAGATCTATCTTGCAACATAGATTCATAGAGATGTACAGCACGGAAACAGATTGTTCAGTCCAGCTTATCGATGCCGACCAAATATCCTAGGTAAATCTAGTCCCATTTGCCAGCATTTGGCCCATATTCTTCTAAACCCTTCCTATTCATTTACTAATCCAGAAGCCTTTTAAATGTTGTAATTGTACTAGCATCCACCACTTCCTCTGGCAGCTCATTCCATACATGCACCACCCTCTGCGTGAAAAAGTTACCCCTTAGGTCCCTTTCAAATCTTTCCCCTCACCATAAGCCTATGCCCTCTAGTTTTTAACTTCCCCATCCCAGGGAAAAGACCTTGTCTATTTACCCTATCCATGCCACTCATGATTTTATAAATCTCTATAAGGTCACCCCTCAGCCTCCAATGCTTCAGCGAAAATAGCCCCAGCCTATTCAGCCTCTCCCTACAGCTTAACTCTTCCAATCCTGGCAACACCCTTGTAAGTCTTTTCTGAACCCTTTCAAGTTTCATAACATCCTTGCTGTAGCAGAGTGACCAGAATTGCACACAGTATTACAAAAGTGGCCAATAAAGGCAAGCATACTAAATGCCTTCTTCACTATTCTATCTACCTGCAACTCCACTTTCAAGGAACAATGAACCTGTAGTCCAAGGTCTCTTTGATCAGCAAGTCTCCCCAGGACTTTATCATTAAGTGTATAAGTCCTGCCCTGATTTGCCCTACCAAAATGCAGCACCTCACATTTATCTGAATTAAACTCTATCTGCCACTCCTCAGCCCATTGGCCCATCTGATCACGATCCCGTTATACTCTGAGGTAACCTTCTTTGCTGTCCACTACACCTCCAATGTTGGTGTTGCACCATGGATATTGGACAATAGCTGTTCCATTTACGGTTGCTCCTTTTTATAACTGTGAAGTGTTCAGGTTTTATTTCCAGACTACTTTAAAAATAGTTTCTGAAAATATTGTAGAACTAGTTGGGCACCTCACATTTACCTAATTTAAACTCCATCTGCCATTCCTCAGCCCATTGGCCCAACTGATCACGACCCCATTGTACTCTGAAGTAACCTTCTTTGCTGTGCACTACACCTCCAATTTTGGTGTCATCTGCAAGCTTACTAACCATACCTCCTATGTTCACATCCAAATCATTTATATAAATGACGAAAAGCAGTGGACCCAGCACCATTGGTCACAGGCCTCCAGTCTGAAAAACAACCCTCAACAACCACCCTCTGTGTTCTACCTTCAGGCCAGTTCTGTATCCAAATGTCTAGTTCTCTATGTATTCCATGTGATCTAACCTTGCTAACCAATCTACCATGTGGAACCTTACCGAACGCCTTACTGAAGTCCATATACATCACGTTCACCATTCTCCCCGTATCAAGCCTCTTCATTACCTCTTCAAAAAACTCAATCAAACTAGTGAGACATGACTTCCCATGCACAAAGCCGTGTTGACTATCCCTAATCAGTCCTTGCCTTTCCAAATACAATGCTACCTCACCACATTAACCACCCTCCAGTTTTCTGTCACATCACCTGTGGCTATCGTTGATATAAATATCTCAGCAAGGAGCCCAACAATCACTTCCCTAGCTTCTCACAGAGTACTAGGGTACAACTGATCAGGTCCCGGGGATTTATTAATCTTTACGCACTATCTTCTCTGTAATATGCACATTTTTCAAGATGTTGCTATCTATTCCCAACATTCTATATGCTCCATATCCTGCTCCACATTAAACACTGATGCAAAATACTCATTTCCCCCATCTCCTGTCGTTTCATACATAGGCAGCCCTGCTGATCTTTAAGGGGCCCTATTCTCTCCCTGGTTACCCTTTTGTTCCTAATGCATTTATAAGATCCCTATGGATTCTCCTTAACCCTATTTGCCCAGGCTATCAAAGTTGACAAGAGAAGTCTACTCCTCACCCTTCAACACTCATGTTTCATCACACGTTTTGAAGAAATCAAATATTTTGCGACATGATGGTGGTCTAGTGTCAATATTGCGCATCTTCAAAGCAAGTGATGTTCAACAAATAAAATAGTCACCAGTCTTTCCGGATCTCAATGTTCAGCATTTTCCTATGAGCAGAAGAACACCTACTCACCCAAGTCTGCATAATGGTAAACTTGATATACCTTTGGAAGTAATCGTATAATGGGCTAAACATTGGAAAGAAATTTGGTGGTATGGGGGAGAAAGTGTTGCATGAGACAGTTGGCCTGAAAGGTTAACTCAGAAGCCTTTGTATAGTTCTGCCGACTGAGATGCACATGATTAGCTTCTCCCAAAGACAGTTCTGTTGCAGTTGTTCCAGTTTCAGAGTTTCACATCTACTGATCCAAGTTTCATGGTTTTTAAGTCCTGTATTGTTGTAAGACTGGATTACAAAATGTTACACATACAACAAAAAAGGCAGATGTAACTTACAGGTGCCCAAGGCACCATGTACGTGTGAAATAATGGAGGGATTCAATTTAAGAACAAGTCAGTTGAAGAGAGTGGAGATGGTTGTGGTCTCAATGGGCTTTTGTTCATGTAGGAAGTTGACAGCCTTCCTGATGAGGCCTGGTATGGAAGGTGGTATAGAAGAAGTTGATGGCCACAATAAAAATAGGACTAATGAGACCAGGCAACTGGAAGTTGTTAAATTGGCAGAGGTAATCAGAACAGTTGCTTGTGTATGTGGGATGAGACTAGGTCTGGGGAGAGAAAAGCAATGAAAAGCTGTTTAGTGGACAGTAACAAGCTAAAATGATGTGTCTGCTAAGATAGTACTGCTTGGGGATCTTGGCAATGAGGTAGAAGCAGATGGTGAAAAATTGGGAGACTGTTCTGGAAAGATCTCAAGAGGAGATGAGGCCAATGACTTGTTATTTTTTTCCTTTATTCATTCACAGAGTTTGGGCTTTGCAGCATTGACTGCTCATGCCTAATTGCCCAGAGGGCAGCTAAGAGTCAACCACATTGCTGTGGGTCTGGAGTCACATACAGCCCAGATCAGGTAAGGATGGCAGTTTCCTTCCCTAAAGGACATTAGTGAACCAGATGGGTTTTTCCCGACAATTGGAAATGGACTCACGGTCATCATTAGATTCTTAATTGCAGCATTGGTTGTTGTGGCAGGATTTGAACCTGGGTCCCCAGAATGTTGTCTAGTTCTCTGGATTAGCAGCCTAGCGATAATACCACTAGGCCATCCCTTAGAATGGGGGTTATGATCCTGGAGTCACATAGTAGGCTGTCCAAAGATCAAGCACATCACTTATATCAGCAGACCTAATAAAGTTCTGGTTAGCCTGGAAAGAATAGGATACTGCAAGTTCAGAGAGCTGTAGGTTGGAGTGATTATGTAGAGTAGAAACATAGAAATGGCTGATATCAAACCAGCTATTTTCAACAAAAAGATTGAGAGGTATTAGGCCAAAAAGTACGGTTCAGATAAAATGAGCATTCTGAAGATGGTGGAAAGTTTATAATATGCAGGGAGAAGAAATCCTAACTAAAGGTATAGGTGTGGAAGGAAATATCAAGGAGGGGGAAGAAGAGCTCATCATTTTGTTGTCCTTAAAGTTCATGACTCAGTATAGGTGTTGGTGAAGGGTTAAGTGCTAAAAAGGAACATCAAGAAAAGAATCCCTGCTCCTCCGTAAACAGTAACATGGCTTCCTTGTATCCACTTGAGGAGGCAAACCAGTTTAATAATTCATCAGAAAAATGGCACCTCTGATAGCCGCACAGAAAGGTGTTAGTTTAGATTATATGCTCAACTCGCTGGAATTTCAGGAGTGAGAATGTTACTGCTGGTTGGAGTTCAAACTCATAATCTAGTTGAAGTGTTCAAACTCTCTGAACAGAAAACAACTCAAGCCCCAGACTCCAGAGAGAAGAGCAAACAGGATTTGGAAGTTTCTTAGACACACCAGGGTTAATGGGTAACTTTCCTTTAACCTCATAATAATGTTGTTGTTTCTTTACCAACTTGTTCAGGAATGTTATTACACACCCCTAGAGCAAGTGGAAATGAAAGTGGGTCTCCTGGCCCACAGTTAGGGACACTGCCAATGCATCACAAGAGCCCACCACCCAGCACCCCCACAGCTGTAATGTTAATGTCTTATGAATGTAAGTTTTGAGTCTAATTTCCTGGCATAAACAAAGAAATAACACAGCCAATAACAAACCTGAAGATAGTAGTTGAATAATTTGGTTAGTTAGATTTGTCACTTTCTTGTTTCCACGTTTCAGTTTTGAATGGCAGAGATCTTTGTTTTGCACATAATGGATAGGATATTTGAGCTCATTATTATTGTTAACTGACAGATTATTGATTATTTTAGCACATTGCAACTTTGCTGATGCAATACTCTATAATCAAGTGCATAATCTATGAAGTTGATTGCTACAGGTTATAAACACGTGGTTCAACCCTACACTTGGTAATGTTCAAATCTTTGAAGTTACCAAATACTGTCTTCCAGCAAAGCTTTTCCATTCAGCCTGACTTATTGCACATAACAGAATTAAATTGAAAATTCAGGAGAAGAAGGTTGTCACTTGAACAAAGTTCCTACACCCTGATTATTTTGGTTTACTTTAGTTCATGTTTGTACAAGATGAAATGGTCTGATTTTTAGTGTCTGTCTCCCTGCAAATTGCAAATACCTCTCGTTATAGTACTAACAAACTTTTCTTTTGATCTATAATTTTGCTTGAGGCTTACTCTGTTTGAACTTGCACCCTCTTGTTCTACGCTTGCAGTCCAAGTCATAAACTACTTATGTCAATATTGCCTGCCCCTTCAGCAATCTAAATTTGTGATTCATGTATTTGGCTCCTTTTTGTTTAATCCAATAAAATAGAATTTAGTTCTGAGTTTCTTTTGGTAACTCATCAATACGAGTTAATGTTTTGCCACATAACAACAGCCTTGCAACAATACCAAACTTGTGGGACGTATAATTCCTGGGATAGAGATTGTGAATTGATTAGGGATATTGGCCATTACCCCAGTTAGCTTGATGTGACAATGTTGTCCCACAAGGATCTTGTGTTGGGGCTTCAAGTGTACATTTCGTTAGCAGCTTGAGTGAAGGAATAGAAAGCCATATATCTAATTTATTGGAAACACAAGACAGCATGAAAGGAGTGTGGACAGGAGCAGAGGAGATATTGATAGGTTAAGTGAATGGGCAAAACTGTGGAGTGGATTTCAGTACAGGCAAATGTGAGGTCATCTGCTAATTGGACCTAAAAAGGAGAGAACAGGGTCCATTATTAATGATGAAAAGCTCAACAATGAAGGCCTAAAAGGATCTGAGGTTCAGGAATGTAGATGTTTAAAGTGTTACGAACAGGTACAGAAAATAATCAGAAAGTCTGATGGAATTCTGAACTTTGTATCAGGAGGACCACAATGGAAGTGGATTCAGCTCTGCTTCAGGTGAACATTAAAGCCCTGATTTGACCAGACCTGGAATACCTCAACCAATTCTGAACATCTCACCTTTGGAAGGATATATTGACCTTGGAAGAAATGTATTGAGATTTACTAGAATGATACCTGAGCTCTTAAGGGTTAAGCTACAAGGAAAACATACCTAAGCTAGAGTTTATTCCTTGGAATTCAGAAGGTTCAGGTTTCATTTGATCAATATTTTCAAGATATTAAGGAGGAAAGGATAAATAAAGAGAAACTATTTCTGCTGTTTGTGGAGTCTAGCCTAGTTTAAAAATTCAAGCCAGACTTTTAGAAGTGAAATTAGGAAACAGTTCTATACACAATGGACATGAAAAATTTGGAACTCTCTTCTGCTACAAGATCAATTATTAGTTTTAAATTTAATATTGATAGGTTTTTGTTAAACTGATATGTTAGGCGATATGGAGTGAAGCTGGGTAAATGGAGTTTAGCTGCAGATCAGCCACGGTCTCATTGAATGATGGAAGAGGCATGAGAGGCTAGATGATCTACTCATGTTCCTATATTTACTTGTATGGTTGAAAACATACAGCCATCCTCAGATTGAATGTATAATCCATACTTAACATTCCAACTCTCCCTAAAATGAATATGGGCCTACCTAAAGTCACTTTTAATAAATTTCCATTTGTCAAGTGAAGTGAATTCATCCTTTGATTTTTAAAATATCAACTCTACAGGGGCATTGGTGAAGAAACAAAATCAATTGCCAGTTTAATGCATGTAAGATTAATGTCAACAAAGAATTGAAGATGACCTGGGCTGGAGTTGGAGCATGGGGTTGATAGTAAAAGTTGATCATATGAAGATACAAAATAGGAGTAGAAATAGGCAATTTGGCTCCTTGAATCTGCTCTGCCATTCAATAAGGTCATGGTTGGTTAATTCTGTTTTGAATTCCTCATTCCCACTTACCCCTGATAACCTTTGATTCCCCTACCAAACAAGAATCTATCTACCTCATCGTAAAAATATTGATTAATCCCATCTCCACTATCTTCGGAGGCAGAGAGTTCCAAAGCTGCACAATCCTCTGAGAGAATTTCTCCATATCTTTGTCTTAAAAGGGCAACTCCTGATTATTAATAGTGTTCCCCTAGTTCTGGACTCATCCACAAAAGAAAACATTCTTTCAATGTCCAATTTGTCAAGATTGTAAAGCGTCTTGCATATTTCAATCAAGTCACCTCTTAGAAGACCCTAAGCTGATCAATAACAACAAATGGTGGGGTGAGGGATTAGAAATGAAAAAAAAATGCTTTTATTTATAATAAGAAGTGCTGGAGAAACTCAGCAGATCAGGCAGCATCTGTGGAGAGAGAGAGGCAAGTTAACATTTCTGGAGTAATGTAATTGTGCTTTGAAGTAGGTTGTGAACAAATATCAAAATGGATTTTTTTGAAGAGTCTTTTTGTATTTCCTTCCTCTTCAGATCTCCTCATAACTTACACCATCCTAGATGTTGGTGCAGAGATAACCAATCACTCCCAGGTCTCTTTAAATACCAGTCCACCACTGTATGCAAATAATTTACTAATAGAGTGGGATGAGATAAGGTGGAAAGATACTCAAGTGAAGCATAAAAAGGAGCATTGACCAGTTTGGTAGAATGCTATGTTTCTGGTCTTTAATTCTACTGTTTATTTGTCCACAGGGTGTTGACGTCATTGGCAAGGTCAGCATTTCCTACCTAATTGCCCAACTGAGTGGATTGCTTCAACATCCTGAAATGAAATAGCACAACCAACATTGTTCTGCATTGTGTTGCAATGCAATGATTCTGTAATTAAAAGTGTAGAATTCTGAAAATAACAGCACTGTCACAGATTGATATGGAAACTTCACTTATGGTTAGCCATTTCTGTTGGTCACCCTATATTATGAATTCACCACAAGAACAGACCATTTGACACATTTAGTCATGTCATGTCTATGCTCCATTTGAACCTTCTCCCAAACTTCCTCATCAAAATTTATCATCCCTGCTCCCTCATAAGCTCATTTGAATTTCCATTAAATACAGCTATGCTGTTTACCTCAGCCACTTCCTGTGGTAGTGAGTTCCATATTCCCATATTCGCTGGATAAAGAAGTTTCCTCTAAATTCCTGATTTCATTTCATGATGATTATTTTATATTGATAGTCTTTTGCTTTCTTATAGTGGCAAAACTCTTTCTGTAACTACCTTAGAACAAACATCTTATCAATTTAAAGATATTTATTAGTTTATTCTTCAGCCTTCTCTTTTCAAGAGAAGAGAGACGCAGCTTGTTTCTCTTCCAGAAATATACTTTATTCTTAAAACTTCTAAAATACATAATGTAATGACAACGTTGAATTTTCATGTGAATACTGTATTGCTACAGTTGAAATTACAGTCAATATCTACAATGTTCATGTGTCAAACATAAAGCCCAACATAATATTGTAATTTGGAATGTGCCAGTCTGCAACACTCTGTGACAGACAACATCTTGCACTGGAAAACCAACAAGTTTTGGGCAGAACAACAGCATTTTTTCATTGAGTTATGACAGGCCTTCAGCCACAGACGATGCTTATTTCTGTGTGAATTCCCAGAGATAAACTTACAAACGGATATGGATAGATAGGTAAACGGGCCAAAAAATGGCAGATGGAGTTTAATGTGGATATGTGTGAGGTGCAATCTATTATGGTTGGAAGAATAGAAAGACAATTCATTCACTAAATGGAGTCAAACTTCACAGTGTTTCATTGCAGAATGATCTGGGTGTCCTGTTGCATGAATTGCAGAAAATTAATATAGAAGCGCGGCAAGTAATAAAAAAGCAAATGGAATTTTGGTATTTATTGCTAAAAGATAGAATATAAAGGTAGAGTAGCATTGCTACAACTGTATGGGGCATTAGTGAGACTGCACATATAGTATTGTGAACAGTTTTACTTACTTGAGGAGGGATGTAGTTGCATTGGAGGCAGTTCAGAGGAGATAGACAAGATTAATTCCAGAGATGAGGGGTTTGCCTCATGAACAGAGATCAAACAGTTCGAGTCTATACTGTGGAATTTAAAAGAATGAGAGGAGATCTAATTGAAACATAAAAAGGATTGTTGGCCCTGATGGAATGCATCCCAGGTACTAAAAGAGATGGCGGGAGAAATAGCAGGTGCGCTGGCGGTAATTTTCCAAAATTCGCTGGACTCTGGGGCACTCCCAGCAGATTGGAAAACAGCAAACGTGACACCACTGTTTAAAAAGGGAAGTAGACAAAAGATGGGGAATTATAGACCAGTTAGCTTAACCTCTGTAGTGGGGAAGATGCTTGAGTCTAATATCAAGGAAGAAATAGCAAGGCGTCTTGATAGAAATTGTCCCGTTGGACAGACGCAGCATGGGTTCATGAAGGGCAGGTCATGCTTGACAAATCTTTTGAAATTCTATGAAGACATTACAAGCGAGGTGGACAATGGGGACCCAGTGGATGTGGTGTACCTAGATTTCCAAAAAGCCTTCGACAAGGTGCCGCACAAGAGGCTACTGCATAAGATAAGGATGCATGGCATTAAGGGTAAAGTATTAGCATGGATAGAGGATTGGTTGACTAACAGGAAGCAAAGAGTGGGGATAAATGAGTGCTATTCTAGCTGGCAGTCAGTGACTAGTGGTGTGCCTCAGGGATCGGTGTTGGGACCGCAATTATTTACAATTTATATAGATGATTTGGAGTTGGGAACCACGTGTAGGGTGTCAAAGTTTGCAGATGACACTAAGATGAGTGGCAGAGCAAAGTGTGCAGAGGACTGTGAAACTTTGTAGAGGAACGTAGATACATTGAGTGAGTGGGCAAAGGTCTGGCAGATGGAATGCAATGTAAATAAATGTGAAGTCATACATTTTGGTAGGAGTAATAGTAAAAAGGGTTATTACTTGAATGGTAAAAAGTTGCAGCATGCTGCTATGCAGAGGGACCTGGGTGTCCTTGTGCATGAATCACAGAAGGTAGATCTGCAGGTACAACAAGTAATTAGGAAGGCAAATGGAATTTTGTCCTTCAATGCTAAAGGGATTGAAATTAAAAGCAGAGAGGTTATGTTGCAGCTGTACAAGGTGCTGGTGAGGCCACACCTGGAGTACTGTGTGCAGTTTTGGTCTCCTTACTTGAGAAAGGATGTATTGGCACTGGAGGGGGTGCAAAGGAGGTTCACTAGGTTGATTCCGGAGTTGAGGGGGTTGGCTTATGAGGAGAGACTGAGTAGATTGGGATTATATTCATTGGAATTCAGAAGATTGAGGGGGGATCTTATAGAAACATATAAAATTATGAAGGGAATAGATAAGATAGAAGTAGAGAGGATGTTTCCACTGGCAGGTGAAGCTAGGAAAGAGGACATAGCCTCAAGATTAGAGGGAGCAGATTTAGGACTGAATTGAGAAGGAATTTCTTCACCCAGAGGGTTGTTAACCTATGGAATTCCTTGCCCAGTGAAGTAGTTGACGCTACTTCAGTAAACGTTTTTAAAGAAAAGGTAGATTTTTTTTGAACAATAAAGGAATTAAGGGTTACGGTGAGAACGCGGGTAAGTGGATCTGAGTCCACGAAAAGATCAGCCATGATCTTATTGAATGGCGGAGCAGGCTCAAAGGGCCAGACGGCCTACTCCTGCTCCTAGTTCTTATGTTCTTTATGTTCTTGTTAAAAAGATTGACAATGTAGATATAGAGAGGATATTTCTTCATATGGGCAGTCTAGAATGGGGGGGTCAGTTTTAAGATAACATGTAAAAGATTTAAAACAGAGATGAGGAGAAATTACTTGTTTGAAAGGGCTGTGAATCTATGGAATTTTTACATAGAATCCCTACAGTATGGAAACAGGCCCTTCGGCCCAACAAGTCCACACCAACCCTCAGAGCATCCCAGCCAGACCCATCCCCTTATAACACACATCCCTGAACACTATGGGCAATTTAGCGTGTCAAATCCACCTAGCCTGCACATCTTTGGACTGTATCTATGGTGGATGCTGGGACATTGAGTAAATTTCAGAGAGAGATGGACAGATTTTTAATTACTAATGGGTTAATTATTAATGGTTTAAAGGGTTATAGAGAGCAGGTGGGAAAGTGGAGTTGAGGCCAAGCTGAGATCAGCCACGATTGTATCAAATGGAAGAGCAACCCCAAGGAGTTGAATTGTCTATGGCACTTCTGTTCTTATGCTTTTACGTTACTATGAATCAGTGTATAAAGCACAGAGTCTTGCGTCACAGACTGTTTGGATGAATCTCAACAAAAATCACTGCATCTTTTTTCCAGACCTGCTTTGTAAAGGCACTTTGCTGGGAGGAGATGGATAAAGGCTTTTCCTATCACAGCTAACTCTAGGGCAATGTATGGCTGGGAGATTTTGGTCAAGACAGAAAGGATTTAACGGGGAGAACTCTTCTTGCAACCAGCCAAGCTACATCCTGATGCTTTTTTGCAAGTTCTGGCAATGAGGTATTCTACCATATAACCTTTTAGCAGTCAGCCCTAGGAAACATTTGGTAGGACCAACCGTCCCCTTTTCCTGCAATGCCTTTAGGCATCTAGTACTCGGCTACAAATGCCATTGCATGATAAACTTGTGATCAAAGGAATTTTTCTGCAAATGTTTCCATGTTGTATAAATGGTACGGTTTGATCCGACCGTTTAGAGTATTCTGTCGCCAGATCCGTTTGCAACTACAGGTGTAGTGTAGTTCAAAAATGACTTTAAACCTTTTTTTGAAAAAAAAGTTGCCCTTCACAGAACTGAAAAATAAATTCATCATTCCCTTACTTCAAATCCAATTCTCAGATAATAATATATCACAAATCTTTAGGACAATAATTATTATATTTTCCATGATAACAAATAGCTCTTCAATGCTGCTAAGTCCTATTTTAACATGTTAGCAAAAAAGGAAATTAAGCAGTTAAGTTACAGGTTTCCATCAGGTTTGTGCTATTAATTTTAAGTATGAAAACCCACATTTTGCCTGATTGACAAAATACAGACCACTGTTGTAGCTAAATTAAATCAATGAAGGAGTGTGGCCAGATCCCTTTGCAACACTAGGTGCAGGTGCAGTGTAGTTCAAAATGACTTTAAATCTCTTTTATAAAAAAAACTCTCCTTCACAGGACTGAAAACTAAAATCCATGTAGTGACATTTGGTATTTGCATATTGAGGTGTCCACATGCCTACTTTTGTTTTAGTATCAATAATTGCTCCTTGCAATTTATAGCACATGCCTCGGCTCTTCCCATTTATCTCTTCAGCGCCTTCAGGTAATCTGATCTGATCGTTAAGGGGACAAAGGATCGATTGGCCTTGCTTTGAAAGAATATGGTCTTTCTGGTGTTGAGTTTTACCTTGGCCATCAAGGCTAGTTTGAACTATTTGTAGATGCTCATCAATCTGTGCTTTGACATCAGATCCAAATAGAAAACAGTGATGTCATTCTCATTTAAAGAGGCTTTGACCTGAATGACTCCCTGAATGCCACCCTTCTATGCTTGTGTCCTTCCTGGTCGACTCACCAAAAGTTTTAATACAACTCGTGTGAGCGAGGACACCCCTGCCTGACTTCAGATTGATTGGATTGAAACTGCAGTACTGATGTTTGTGTACAGCAGCTACATCCAATTGTGAATTCACACTTTGGAGAGATATTCATCATGTAGGTGTATAATATTATGCCAGATAGTTTTGCACTGCTCATGGCTACAAATGCCTATCAGAGATCATCCTTTGGTATAGTACAGGTCTAATCAAGATAAATCATTGACTTCAGAGCTGACTCAACTCGATTGGGACAGAATGGCCTGGGCCAAAGCTCTATAGTCCACTTTCAGAAGCAAAATGCATTGTCAGTTTCTAATTTCCTCCCTGTCCTCTTACACATGTAGGTGAGGTTGATGATAACTTTCTTCATGGATTTCAGATATGCTATTAATGAGAATATTCCTCCCAGTTTGTTGTCCACTTAGAAATTGTGTTTTTGATTCCAAAGTTTAAGCTGCAAATATAAACTGTGAACAATAATGGTTTCAGCACTGATCCATGTGGGGACTCACTTCCATCCTTCTGCCACTTGAAATAATGAACTTTTTTCCCAGTACTTTCTGTCTTGTAGCCATTTACATTTCAGGATTCATTAACATCCTTACTTCACAGGTTTTCTCTCTCCTGCCATCTTATTTAGGCACAATGTCATTAAAAATGACTTTCATTTGCTACTCAAATTCCTTCATTGATTTAATTCAATTACAACAACGGTCAATCTTTTTGTCCAATCAGGCAGAATTTGGGTTTTCATACTGAAAATTAAAAGTCCAAAACTGAAGAAAGCCTGTAACTTAACTGTTTAACTTTCTCTTTCACTAACATTATTTTTAATAGGACTTATCAGCATTAAAGAGCTCCTGTCATCATAATTATTGTCCTTAAGATTTGTGATATACTATTATTTGGGAATTTGGATTTGAAGTGGGAGAACGCTGAATTTTAGCTTTCAGTTCTGTGAAGGGGAGCTTTTTTTTAGAAGGTTAAAATCATTTTTGAACACAAAAACTACCACTTGGAGCAACCTTTTGGTTACTTGCCCCAAAACATAATTTCTATGAAGTTACTTGACATATTTTACTGTGTAAGATGTGTAAATGAATGTAACGTGTTGAATGTAACATACAGTCAGCACCTATGAAAAATAAGGAAGGTATCCTGTGATGTTTCAAGAGAATGGATGCCTCAATATGTTAGACTATGATATTGCTACACTATGACTTTATCAAAGTTTTCCACTTAACAGGAAACACCAATGGTGCTGTAGTGAAAGTGTCTGTTGATCAGTATGATATTAAAATCCAAGCTGTGGCTTCTGTCTGCTAGTTTTCTTTTAATATTTGCTTATGCTTAAAATATGCAAAGATCATTTTTGTTTTTGGAGTTTAATAATAATCCCAAATGAAGAGTAATTACAAAACACAAGTCAAACAGTTGACCTATGTGGTTACTCATTGCTATGTATGGTAAAATGAAATAATTTAAGTAATTGTTAAGATAATTCTGTATTATAAACAATCTAAATTGCTTTCTATTGGCTGTGTTTCTAAACCACTCTAAAAAGAAACAGTGCCCTGGTGGTTTTAATTTATTGTTCCTTAAGGATCTTAAACATTGCAACCACCATTTTAAAAAAATACGTTGATACTGATAACCATCTTTTAAAAACAACGTTCAACAGAATGAAAACAAGTATCTGCACCAGCAGAAAGTTTTCCTCACCTGGTAGCTCATAGTGAATATGGAGCTCCAAATAGTTCTATGAAAGAATTTTTTTTCCTTTATCAATAGATCTGTTTGTTGCGTCACTTGTGTGAAAAGATTTGTTATGTTTGCAGAGGATTTTGTTAGAAATCTGTAGAAGCATTGACCTTTCAGTCTCCAAGACTTCATTGTGTAAATGACTACTGATAGCTTAACTTTTAAATCAGCAGTGTCTTCAAAGTAGTGAGACTATTCCGATTTCTGTTTAGTGTTCTTTTGTTTCAGCTTGTTTTGATGCTCAAAATTAAGCTTTGCCATGGTGTTATGCAATTCAAGAAGCTGTATGGTTTGGTTCTCTTGATAAAAAAAAGTCCTAAGTTTTTTGCCATAGATTTCTGATGGGATTAATTTGTAGGCTGTTTCTGGTATTTTTGTGTGCTAACAATTTTTGTAGGTTGTTTATTGGGAATTATCCAATTTGTACCCAAGTGTTTCCTTTTCCCTGGAAAATATATATTAGCTACTTGCCATTATTGAATTACAACTTCCTCAAGCAGAATGTCTCCTAGTTGTTGGCAGCATGTACTTCTTGGACAGTTGCAAACTCAGGTGGCCTGCTTTGCAAACTTCCTTGTCATAGGTTGAAATATCCTATTGTTACTTTGATAAGCTATTGAAAATGGACAATGTTATGGCATGTATTGCAATCAACGTTGTTGGCTGGGCAGTGTTATGTTGTGAGTAAATCACCACAAGTTACCTTTCATTCAACTAGTTATGAAGAAATCTCTCAGACAATTAAGTACCGAAAGAACGATTTAAACTTGATCACATGTAGCAACCAAATTAAGACCCCTCAAGTCAGCAAGGTAAGCCTCACAATAAAACTTGGCTGTTACTCAATTTAATGGTGGAACTTAGCCAGATTCCACCAACAGTGTCTGTCTCTGGAAGTGTCCAGGTTTTGATCCCTGTGCAAATATGTTCTCTGGGTGAAGGCTGCATGAACAAAACTGCATTGGCACCTGATAAAGGTAGGGTTCTGGTGTTAAATTCTTATACAACGTTTCATCCTTCAGGTTATTAGTGATGATTCCTTAAGTTCTTTCATCCACATTGCTGGAAGTCTGCAGCTTTCCTTCTTAACAGAAGTAGCTTCTTTGTTGCTTGTTATATTTGACCTTAGCTTTGAAAGCATTGCTTTCCTGTGATTAACTCCTTAAATTCTTCTCCAGGGCAAACCTTGTCCTTTGTGGCAAAAAAAAAATCCAGTACTTAATCAGGTGCCAATGCAGTTTTGTTCACGTAGCCTCCATTCCTCCTCTTGCCAGACATGGAGAATTGTTTTCAATTCCTGCATAGGTTTATCCTTGTCTTTATTGGTTTATTCTATCTAGAGTTATTGCTCCCTCTTTCTGTGTGTAACAGTTTATCTTTTGTTGATTGATTCAATCCATGAACAGTTATTAAAATTCTGAAGCTTATAATATCACAGTTAGTACCGATGTGGAGTTTCCCCACACAACATGGATAAGAAGCAATGGCAGGTGTGGCATCCTCTTTCAAATTGTGACTGTTGTCTTCCTGGTGTACTAGCCCTTTGATTTACAAAGTGAACTGTGTCAGAGCCATTTGGCTGATCACCAGAAAATTCTCTATCCTCTTAGCTGGGAAGTCTGTTCTGTTTGTAAATTTCAGTCTGTTTCGGGAGCTGCCTGGTCTGTAGATCTTCTCTAGTCTGTAAAAATTCTTATAGGGCTTCAATCCTGTACACTCACTACAATGTGATTTCATATGAACTTTTCGTTCAAGTTTCCATAATAGCAGTAATCCATGAGGTGGTATAAATCCTTTATAAAGGATTCACTGGTTTCTGGGCTTTTATCTGTGCCAATTAATGTGGTTTTGCCTTTAAAATTGAATAGAAGTCAAATGCTTTAACAACATAATCGAATGTTGAAGCTTCTTGTGCTTGGCTTGACTGGCAAGAATGGCATCAACATTGCCACCAATTGCATACATCAATACACAGAATTTGTCTTTGTCTGGCTTGCATTGAAACCTGAAACAGTGCAGTATCTGGTTATTGTTCAGCCTGAAAGTAGGATTTAATGAGGTAGGAAAATAACTGAAAAGTAAGACCCCTAAGCCTCCTTCCAATTCCATTTTGATTTAGCTTTCTCCCTTATGTTTGGTGTTAAATACTAAATAAAACCCAAAGAACTGCGGATGCTGTAAATCAGGAACAAAAACAGAAGTTGCTGGAAAAGCTCAGCAGGTCTGGCAGCATCTGTGGAGAAAAAGTCAGAGTTAACATTTCAAGTCCAGTGACCCTTCCTCAAAACACAGAATTCTGAGGAAGGGTTGCCGAGCAATTAGAAACAAAGGTGATTTAATGGTGGTGGCTAATAAGTTGAAAATTGCCACAGGTGATTTGATGGTGGGAAAAGCCTTTTGGTTGTGTGTGTTGCACTTGCAGATATAGAAAGAAAGAAAAGAACCTCTAAGGCACTAAAGTCTGTAATGCTAGTGAGTATAGAAATAAAATTGTGAAAATGAACACATGGCTGACAAGCTGATGCAGGAGACAGGGCTTTAGATTTCTGAAGCTTTGGGACCGATTCTGGGGCAGATGAGACTTGTACAAAGAGGATGAAGGACCTGTATATGGAGGACAAGGAATTCAGTTAAATTACAAACAAAGCTGGTCATGGGATGTAGAAAATTGGTAAATGAAACCAGAAAGCAGCAGAAACAACATCTCAAATCAACTAGGGATAAATTATATAAGTGTTAAAAAAGCAGAGTTAAAACATTCTATTTGAATGTATGCAGCATTCAGAACAAGATGTGAGTTTATGACACTTGCAGAAGTAAAAGTGTATTATTTAATTGCCTTTACGGATATATGGCTGTATCATGACCAAGACTAGCAACTGTATTTTAAGGTAAATTTGAAATTTAGGAGCAAAAGGTCAAAAGAAAGGAAGATGGAAGTGGTACTGATAATAAGAGACTGGGTCAGCATTTTGTGATAGAGGATCTCCAATCAGAACAACAGAAGTAGAATCAATGAGTGGAATCCAAGAAACAGCAAGAGACATTAATCATTAGTTTTTAGGCCACAAAGCAATAGTGATAATATAGGGCATGATATAAATCAAGAAATTTGAGGTACATAAAGCAAGAGGAATGCAACAATCATAGATGGCTTCAATTTACCTCTAAACTGGGTAAATCTAATGAGCACTAATGTTGTGGAAGATGAATTCCTGGAATGTATTCTGGAGAGCTCTCTGGAGCAATATGTTAGGGAACAAACCAGGGTACAGGCTATTTTAGATCAAGTATTATGCTGTAAGAAAGGGCTAATGAATAATCTTGTAAAAGAACCATTAGGGAATTGTGACCATAATATGATTATAATTTTCCATTTAAATTTGAAAATAAATAGTTCAGTCTGAACCCAGAGTTCTAAATCTAAGCAAGAGGAATTTTGAAGATATAAAGAGGAAGAAGTCTGTGCTGGATTGAAAATCACATTAAGATATTTGATGACAGAGAGGCAATGGTTAATATTTAAAGAATTAATGCTTGGTTTTCAAAACATTTTCTTTTAAGGCAAAAATATCCAACAGGAAAAGTTAGGTAGCTATGGCTAAATCATTTTAGATCCAAGGGAGAGACTTATAAAGTTGCCCAAACGCAGTCATAAACTTGAGAATTGTGAGAATTTTAGAATTCAGCAAAGGAGGGCCTAGAAGTTGATGAAGAAAAATAGAATATGACTGTAAAATAGTAAAAGTATAAATATGAATTGTAAATGCTTCCATATTATATAAAAAGAAAAATGTTCACAGAGATAAATGTGGGTCCATTGCAAGCAGAGACGGCAGAATGTATAATAGGAAATGGAGAAGTGGAAGAGACACCAAATAAGTACTGTGTGTCCATCTTAAGATTCAAGGGTCTGGTGACAGTGTAGATTTGAAAATTAGAATTGGTTTTAAAAAATATTATTAGCGATTATAGAACTAAAAGTTAACAAATTCCAGGATGCATCCAGAATGACCTTCACCACAGAGTGTTGAAAGAGATGGCTGCAAAGAAAGTGGAAGCATTGGTGATTGTCTTTTAAAATTACATTGATTCTGCAACATACCTGCAGATTGGAAGGCTACAAATATACCCCTCATGCTTTAATAAACTAGAGACAAAGAAAACCATCAGGTAATTACAGACCTGCTAGCCTGACATCAGTTACAGGCAAAATGTTGGGATCTTTTATCAAGGATTACTGGAGATTTAGGAAATATCTAATTGGACAGAATCAATATGGATTTATGAAGGAGAAAATCATGTTTGAGGAGCCTGAATTTTTTGAGACTGTTATTAGCTGAACTGATAAGGGGAAACTAATGGATGTGGTGCATTTAAATTTTCAGGGGAATTGATGAAGTTCCACCCAGGAGGTTAGTAAACAAAATTTAAAACTTATGGGTTTGGGGGTAATATTCCAGCATGAATTGAGCATTGGTTAACAGACCAAGAGCAAGAATAAATGGATCACTCTCACATTGTCAGGCTATGACTAGTGGGGTACCACAAGGGTCACTATTTTGTTGTGAGCAATTCACAATTTATTGTTGTCTGGAACAGGGTGTCTCTAAGACCCCACAGACTCCTCAAACAGACTCCCAAACAACCAGTTCTGAGGAAGGGTCACCAGACCCGAAACATTAACTCTGATTTTTTCTTCAACGGTGCTGCCAGACCTGCTGAGCATTTCCAGCAATTCCTATTATTAATTTACCCAGGCACCTTAGTTTGTATCAGGAAAGGACTACACAGCATGAGTCTGCAATAAGTGAACTACTTTGTAACTTTATTTTAAGATAACAAAGTTTAAGAGTTAAATTTTACACTTTTAACAACTCTATTACTTGCTATTCGATTCTTTAGAAACTTGAAATACTGACCAGATACTCATAACTTTGCTGGTCTGACAAATTGTTTAGTCTGTTCCTCCCTTCA
The DNA here is from genome assembly GCF_021869965.1 of Rhincodon typus. Taxonomy (NCBI): domain Eukaryota; kingdom Metazoa; phylum Chordata; class Chondrichthyes; order Orectolobiformes; family Rhincodontidae; genus Rhincodon; species Rhincodon typus. Next base: position 114,053,283 of record NC_063333.1, on the reverse strand, counting down.
CGGATTGACTCTCTCTCATTCTCACTCTCTCTCTCTCTCTCTATCTCTCTCTCTCTGGTCGGAGGGTGAGCTGCTGCGGTCTCTGCTGTACCATGATGTGCCTCTAGGTAGGCTGGAGAGTGGGAGAGTACCTCAAGCCCTGCTGGGCTGGGTTCTTATACCCTACTGGTTACCTTACGGAACTTTCCAAGGACTTGATCAGTCAGAAGTATCAAATTAGTTGGCTTTATCACCTTGAAATGCCTTTTTTAAAAAAATAGAATCTCCACAGTATGGAAACAGGCCATTCAGCCCAACAATCCACACCAACCCTCCCAACAGCATCCCACCCAGACCCACGCCCCTATCCTATCCCTGTAACCTACCTTTTCCATGGCTAATGCACCTAACCTACACATCCCTGAACACTATGGGCAATTTAGCATGGCCAATCTACCTAACTTGCACATCTTTGTGACTGTGGGAGGAAACCGGAGCACCCAGCAGAAATCCCCGTGGACATAAGGAGATTGTGCAAATTCTACACAGACAGTCAACCAAGGCTGGAATCAAACCCAGGTCCCCGGCTCTGCGAGGCAGCACTGCTAACCACCGAGCCATCTTGCCACTCCTAATGGCTCTCGATGGCTTGCTTAACAGTGACCCTTTTGATGTATTTGCTGTTGGAGCCTGGATGTCTGTTTCTTCCCACAGAATATACGCCTGGTCTTTTGTCCTACGGAGGCATGTCTGCCCCATGTATAACACAGTGTGGAGCTGGAGGAACACAGCAGGCCAGGCAGCATCAGAGGAGCAGGAAAGCCAATGTTTCAGGTCAGGACCCTGCTTCAGAAATGTATCTTCTATCCCCATGTATCTTGTGTTGTTTGTTTGTCAGGAAGGGTTGAATTGCCCTTTCACACTTCCTCATGTGTTCTGGTGCCTCTCTGGTTTCAATTGTCTGAGCTTGGATCTTGCAAGGACTTGCCCCCAGGCAGAATTGTCTCTTGTGTCTGTCTTGGCTTAGACTGAATGGCGTTCTCCTGCACTAGTGTTCCTATGTCAATATCTTATACCCAATACATGGCCTGGTCAGGGACTTCTGCAATTATTAGAAGGACTAGTAAAGACCAGCCTCTTTCTGACCTTGGTAGATTTACTGTGTGTGCTTTAGAGACTAAAATGCTGTTTCCCTTTCCCTCTCTTTTGCACAGGCTTTCCCTCTTGATGGTCCATTGCTTTAGTGTCTTGTCTTGTATGGTGATCTGTTTCTATAACATTTTCTGATTTACAAGAATATATTATTCTCTGTGTTTTGGCCAACTTTGATGCCCTGTTTATTTCAGTTGCTATGCCTGTATTTCTAGCCTACCCACTTAATGATTTTTATCTCACTTGAGCAATCGCAGACTGCTACACTATGTTAATGATTTAGATGTGGGGACCAATTATAATATTTCAAATTTGCAGATAATACAAAAGTTGATTGTAAGAAGAATATAAAAAGGGGATTCAAGGGGATTTAGACAGACTGAGTGGCAATATCATGATAGATGGATAAATGCAAGGTTATCTACTTTGAAAAGAAGAACAAAAGTGCAGAGTATTTCTTAAATGGTGAGTGATTGGCAACTGTTTATATCTAAAGGGATCTAAGTGTTCTTGTTCATAAATTACTAAAAGTTAGCATGCAGGTAGAGCAAGAAAATCTTGCAAAATGTTTCCCTTTATCATAAGAGGATTTGAGAACAGGAGCAAAGAGATTGTGCTTCAGTTGTATAGAACAGAGAATGCACTTTGAGTATTTTGCGTAGTTCTGGTCACGTTTTCTAAGGAAGGATGCACTTGACATAAAAAATGCAGCAAAAGTTCGTCAGGTTAATTTCAGGGATGGTGGGACTGTCCTATGAGGAAATCTGAATAGATTAGGCCTGTATTCTCTGATGTTTAGGAGAATGATCGGTGAGCTCATAAAAACTGACAAATTTTTTATGGTGATAGACAAAGTATGTACAGAAGGGATACTTCTCCGGCTTTGAGGTCTAGAACCAGAAGACTCAGTCTTACAATAAAAGGCAAGTCATTTAGGACTGAGATGAGGAGGAGCTTCAGTCAGGGGTTTGTGAATCTTTAGAATTCTCTACCCCACAAGGCTATGGAAGTGTAATAATTAAGTCAGTTCAACAGATTGGTAGATTTCTAATTAATAATGATGTAAGGGGATATGGGAGTAAAGTGGAAATAGAGCATTGAGGTAGATGATCAGCAATGGTCTAGAATGGTGGAGGAGTCTCAAGGGGCTGAATGGCATTCTTCTGTACTTGTGTTCCTATGTCAATATCTTATACCCAATACTCAGCCCAGTCAGGTCCTTCTGCAATTTCTAGAAGGACTAGTAAAGACCAGTTTCTTTCTGACCTTGGTAGATTTACTGTGTGTGCTATAGAGACCAAAATGCTGTTTCCCTTTCCCTCGTTTTTGCACAGGTTTTCCCTCTTGCTGGTCCATTGCTTTAGTGTCTTGTTTTGTGTGGTGATCTCTTTCTATAATGTTTTCTGATCTCCATGAATGTATTATTAACTGTTGCTTGTTGATTTTATTTTTGTGTCACTTGCCACATTCTGCACAATGGGCTTTCTCCTATGCAATTCAACTTTTGCACAGGTTTCCCCTTCTGCACTTTGGTGTTTAAGTGGGTCTGCTTCCTGTCACTGCTAAATTTCTGTTTCCCGGCATCTCTGGGGTCTGATCTCAGGTCTCGTTTTGTGCTTCATTCATTACACTGTCACTGCAATTTTCTTCAGGTACTTTGTGTTACCTGTCTCCATTTTTGCTCTTGTGTCTTAAGACAAGGTCTACATTCTTGTGAATTCACATTAATAAGCTTTATTAAACATAACAATTTTCAAAGCATGATATGTCAGGGCATCTTTCGAGAACCTTACAATCTCAGATTGCAGTTTCATATGATCTGACACCACTATGACAGAGCTCCTTTTTGCCTATGCTTAGTAGGTATTCTTAGAGTAAAAGTATAATCAACCCTTTACTCCACATTGCCCAAGGTCAGGAGCAGGAAAGTTAAACCAGTACTGAAAATGAGTTAATAACCTCATGAGATCTAGCAATCTAGATGTCTTACAATACTCAGCTGGCAGCCATCACTCTGTCATCTGCCTAGTATTCTCCTGCACATCTCTGACTAACATACTTTATTATTACATACATTCTTTTCTCTCCAGCTTCCTTCTCAAATCTCCATCTCAACAGAAAATGTGAACACTCAACCTCATCCTATTGCCTTTTTGACAACCATTTCTTACAGTCACCTTCCTCAGAAGTCTACTCTCCATCCTCAGACCTCATTTCAATTTGCACACTCCTAAATTCCAGCCTTTTCTTACTGCAGGAGAAATTATTCCACAACTCCAGGGAGAGACAAAGAACTCCCAGAAGTGGACTGTCGGTATGGTATACTACTGGTAGTTTTGATGGCAATTGTGAAAGATGTTAAGGCATTGGTGTAAGGAATAAACCCTTGCTGGTGACTGAATAAATTGCTCCTTAGGATTACTTTACTATTGCAGAAACTGCAGTTGAACCTGTTATACCAATTCCTGGAGATAAAAGCAGAAAAATCTAGAAATAATCAGCAGCCCAGTCTGTACCTGTGGAGGAACAGAAGATAGCAAATAATTATTCAGTTTCTGTTTTTGATTTCTAACATCTGTTGTGCATTTTTTTTCTTTTCAACACATTTTTCTTAAATTTTAAGTTGAAAGTAGACCAATACAATTAGTATAAAACAAAGAACTGTGGATCCTGGAGATCTTAAACTAACAAAAACAGAAATTGCTGAAGAAACTCAACAGGACTGGGAGTGTCTGTGGAAAGAAAACAGAGTTACCGTTTTGAATTCAGTGATCTTTCTTCAGAACTGAACATAATTAATATCTATTTTTGAGAATGTTTTTGTTGCCATTTGTCTTATCTACTGTAATTACATGTTATAGAGATGCTGTCAGGGAACATTTTGCAGTGGTGTATGGTCATGTCACTAGATTAGCATTTTAGAACTCCAGCTCAAGGAACATGGGTTAAAATTTCACAATGGCAGATGTGAGATTTGAATGCAATAAAAATCTACCCAAATGGTGACCATGTAACCATTGTTATTTATAAAAATCTATCTGAATCACTAATGTGATGTATATCTGCCATCCTTTCCTGGTCTGGTGCATATTTGCCTCCAGACCCAAAGCAATGTGGTTGACTCTTAACTACCTTCTGGGCAATTAGCGGTGGACAATAATTGCTGGCCTAAATAGTGACACCATGTCCAATTAACACATTCAAAAAAAGTTAAATCAAAAGTCAACAAACTGAAGTCTTCTCTTAGTCCTGTGCTCCCAGAGTCCACAACCATAGTCAGAAGGCACTGGTCAGAGATTGAGTAGAATGGATCTATTTTCTCTAGTATTTATTTGAACTACAGATGATAGATACATAAAGACTATTGTCTTACATGGAAAAGCATAACATTCATTCAGGGCCTGATGCTGAAAAGTGGTTTTGCTGCCTGCAAGAGTAGAAGTAAACTATAGTCTACAGGGTGGCTGGAAATTTGGGGCAATCTCATGTTCATTGGCCCTAAAAATCATGACATATTTCAAAATGAGAAGCAATTGTGGCTTTGCCCTTTTAAATAAGAAATACCACCTCCAAAAGCTGCGGGGCAATGAGGGCTAATAGCTGATCAGTCCCAGCAGTGTCACTAGGAGTGGTGGTCATTATTGGAAGTGCAGGAGGCCTTGGAAGACACCTGTGGTGCTGGTAAATGGGATTGGGGGCTTATTACAGTCAATTAGGCATTCCCTGTTAGCGGAGGACAGTGCTGGGGAGGTCAGAGGGAAGGGTTTACAGGAGGCAACATCCTTGCCACTGGAAGGTCTTTCATGAACTATAGGCTGCCTCATCACAAAGAAGTCCCTGACCTGCCTGTTGTTGGTAAAATGGGTACAGGACCTTAAAAGACCATTAATTGTCCACCTTAGGGTCTCAATTGGCCTAAGGGGGAGCATGTTGCTTGCCAGCCTCCCCATCACTGGCAAAATCTCAGCAGTAGTAGGTAAATGACAGGCACAACAGCTCCTGAAATCCCACCAGTTTTCTGCCTTTTGGAATTTTCTATGGAAGTTGGAGTCTTGGGAGTTTTCTATAGGAAAACTAAGGATGATCAGTCACTAAGTATATTCAAGACTATGATTGATTGATATATGAACACTTAGAGAATCAAGGGTTTTACTGTTTAACCAGGAAATTGAAACTGATTGAATGGCAAAGTAAGTTGAAAAAGCTGTACAGCCTACTACTCTTCCCATTTCTGATATTTTTATGCAAGAACCTTGATTCCATGATTCTGCACTGTCTGGGAGAACAGGAATTGGAACTTCAGTTCCCTGAATTTTATAAGTTAAACACTGGTTCACGCAATATGAGGAAATGTGTTTCTAAACTCGAGCTTCACAAATAACTGGAGCACATTAACATGGAAAAACCTTTATCTGTATATATAAGAATTTCCACTAGTACTCACAGAGGGCACTTACAAAGCATCAATCTCTCGCCACCTTATGGTGATTCTGAGTTACCACACAACAGGAGAAACGTGGTATCCTCAGTAAGGAAAGTAATTTTGCAGCATCTGCTTCCAAGTGTCCCCTTTCCCCAGGTTAGCAATTTAACTATGCCTGTACTTACAGGCCACATTTTAACTGTGCATGATATAAAATATCACTCTAAGTGTCCAGTATATTACATTTTACTTTAAAAGCTGATACACTGAATATTTATAAGGAAATTCAGACTGTCTTTCAGATGGTAAAATATGAAGAGGCCTGAAACATGATATTTAAGAGTATATTTGAAGAGCAAGTATCAGCATGGACATGATGGGAAGAAGAACGTTCTTGCACTGCTACTTCTAGGTTGGTCAAGGCCAGCACATACAAAGTAACGCCACCACCTGTAAGGTACCCTCCAAGCAAAGTGTTATCTTAGATTGGTGTTCCTTCACTGTCATTGGGTCAAAATCCTGGAACTCCCTTCCCAACAACGTTGTGTGAGTACTTATCCCTAGTGACTACAGCAGCTCAAGAGGGCAGTCCACTATCATTTACTCCGGGCAATTCAGGATGTGCAATAAATGTTGGACTCTCCAATGATGCCTTCATCCCATGAAAGAATTGCACCATTGAAGAAATATGCAGAACCATAAAATGCTGAGTAGCTTTTAATTTGATGCAAAACACCTACTGCTATCCTCAGTTGATTTTTTAAAAAATTGTCTTTATATGGTTTTATGTGCAACAGCTATTCTACAAATGGAATTTTTCTCACTTTTCTTTCCTGGGTGAAGCCTTATTTTCAAGGGTTTGCCAAGAATAGAATCTGTGAATAGGTACAATCCCACATTGTAAAACCAAAACAAGGAATTACAAATATCATATACCCCATTGTAACTCAGATCTCTTGAAGTATTACATTTCATTGAAAGCTTGGTGCTCTGTTGTAATCTATTCACTTAGCATTAGCCCAAACAGGGATGAATCTTCCCAGCCCCGAATAATGTGGGCATTGGCAAGTCGGTTGGGAAATTATGGTGAGGAATATGGTGCCAAACTAAGGGCTGCTAAATGAATAGAACACAAACATCCACAAGCCCAGGACTAGCATCAATCTCCAGCTGCTGTGGAGCTGACCTCTACTGTGGAGCTGGAGGCATAGGGACCCTCATGATGTAGTGAAGATGCAGGAGAGCCACAGTCACTTGTCTTCCATGGAATGCTATGCTGATGAGAGAGGAGGCAGTGCTGCTATATTCTCTCCAGAGAGAGTGGCCAAAAGGGCAGGTGATGCAGTTCAGCCTATCATCAACACAACGCCTCCTTCCTTTCACTGGAGCCAACGAGAGACATAGGATCATAGAATTATAAATTACAGAAGAGTCCCTTTGGCTCATCAAATCTGTTCCTCCAAAAATATGCTACTATCTATACTAGTCCCACTTTCCCACACTAGGCCCATAGCCTTGAATGTTATGATACTTTAAGTGCTCATGGAAGTGCTTTTTTTTAAAAAGTTATGAGTTATAATTCCTAAACTACCCTCCCAGAGAGTGATTTCCAGACCCCCACTATCCACTGGTTGTAAAAGGTTTTCCTCAAATCCCCTCTAAACCTCCTGCCTTTCACTTTACTGATCCTTTGTCTAAGGGGATTAGCTGTTTTCTGTTCACCTTGTCCATGCACCCTATGATCTTATACACCTCTATCAGCCCCCGCTCAAACTTTTCTGCTCCAAGCAAACAACCCAAACTTATCCAGCCCCTCTTCACAATTGAAATGATCCATCCCAAGCAACATCCTGGTGAAACAATCACATCCTTCCTATTGTGGGGTGACCAGAAACGCAGACAGTATTCCAACTGTGGCCTCACCACAGTTCTGTACAGCACCAACATGAACTAAAATAAAACAAAGAATGGTAGATGCTTGAGATCTGACATAAAAACAGAAATTTTTGATGAAACTCAGCTGGTCTGGCCACATCTGTGGAAAGAAAGCAGAGTGTCCTTGCAGCCAACATCCTGGGAAGGAGCAGATAAGGTGTCTATCCTGAGCTGGTGAGGGTAGCATCAGCAGTGAAATTGATGTTACAGAGAAGCTGTGATGTGATTGGTTGGTAAGGGACTCACTTTAGGGACTAGCCTTAAATAGCTGCAGATTCAGAAAGGAGTACAATTAGTTAGGGCCTGTCCAAGAATTTTTTAACAATAAATAAAACCTAATTAACTATATTAGAAATGGTAGTACATGCTCTTGCATGGTGTGGGAACTGTTGAGAGCTGCAGTGATCACATTTGCAGTAGCTGTCTGCAGCTTGAAGAATTTTGGCTCAGAGGTGATGAACTAGAATCTGAGCTTCAGACACTGGCACATCTGGGAAGGGGAGAGTTACCTTGACACTGCGTTCCAGACAGTCACACTCTGTAGCTTAAATATTTCAGATTTGGCCACTGAACAGTAACAGGAGGGTGTGACAACAATTGAGGCAGTTAAAGGGATACTGAACATAACACTGGAGGAGTCTTAGCTCTTGACCCTGTCCAACAGGAATGAGGAAAGTGTCTGCAGGGAGGATGGTCAAACTGACCACTGTACTGTAGTGGTCCAGGAAGCCATTCAAGTTGGGAGAGCACAAAGAAAAGTGATAGTGGGAGAGGATTTTAAAATTAGGGGTACAGATAGCATCCTTTGTGAGGAGGATCAAGAGTTCTGCATGGTGTGTTGCCTACCTGGTGCTAAGGTGAAGGACATCGCAAGTTGGCTTGAAAGAATACCAGAGAGGGAGGAGGAGAATCCAGTTGTTGTGGTCCGTGTTGGCATATTCCTGTATGGGGAATATCAGGGATTTGGATAAAATCAAAGAAAACCCTCAAAGGTTGTAATCTCTGAATTATTACCCGAGTCATGTGCAAATTGGCAAAGAGATAAGAAGAGTAGGGAAGTAAACATATAGCTAAGAGGTATAGAGAAGAGGGGTTCCTTTTCATGAGGCACTGGCATCCTCATTGGGACAGGAAGGAACTATACCTTCGTGATGGGCTCTATCTGAATCGATCTGGCACCAGAATCCTGCTGGCAAGGCTAAATAAGGTGGTCACAAGGACTTTAAACTCATTAAAGGTGGTGAGGGCTCAAGAGGGGTTATTAAAGTTTCTGAAATAAGTAACAGGTCAGAGAGTACGGAAAGGGTCAGGAATCTAACTTCAGGCACAGCAGATAAGAGGACAACCAGGAGAAGAGGGATAGTAAACGTAAAACTGAAGGTGTTGTACTTAAATGTCCGTGGTATATGAAACAAGGTGAATGAGGTCATACTGCAGATTGAAATTGGCAAGAACAATGTGTGGGCATCACAGAAATATTGCTGCAAGGGGATCAGGGCTGGGCACAACCTCTGAGTGAAGGGACAACTATATAGAGCTGGGATGAGAAGGAATTTCTTCAGCCAGAAGTTGGTGAATCAGTGGAATTCATTGCCACAGAAGGCTGTGGAGACCAAGTTATTAAGAGACAGCTTGGAAAGAGCGAGACAGCGATAGCTACGTTCTTGATTAATTAGAGGATTGAAGGTTAGAAGGAGAAGGCAGGAGAGCAAATTTGATGGACCGAATGGTCTAATGCTGCTCCTCATATCTTATGTTATTATGGTTCCATATTCCATGTAAATACCCTATTAATCTGTCTTGCCACCATCAGGGTTCTGAGGACAAATACCCGAAGACTCCTCTGAGCTTCCGGCTGTTATGCCATCCATTGAGTACTCTCTTGTCTTGCTCCTTCTTCCTGATGAAGGATTTTGGCCCGAAACGTTGACCTTCCTGCTCCTTGGATGCTGTCTGATGTGCTATGCTTTTCCAGCCTCACACCAATAGACTCTAGACCTTCTTTATCAGTTTCCCATGTGGGACCTTGTCAAAGGCCTTACTGAAATTCACATGAACTGTATCAACTGTCCCACCCTTACCAAACACTTGATCACCTCCGCGAAAAATTCTACCAGTTCGTTAGGCATGACTTCCCTCTGACAAAGCAATGCTGACAATCTCTGATCAAACCTTACCTCTCTAAATTGAGATTAATTTTCTCCTTTGCTATTTTCTCCAATAGTTTCTCTACCACTGATGTTAGAGTCATTGGCCTATGGTTCCCTTATCTATCTCTACCACCCTTTTTATAAAATGGAACAACATTAACTTTCCTCCAGTTGTCTGGTGCCTCTGCTGTGGTCAGAGACATTTAAAATTTTGGGCCAGGGCCCCTGTAACTTCCTCTCTAGTCTCCCACACAGCTTCGGATGCTGCTCATCCCGACTTGGTGATTTGTCCACTTTCAAATCAACCAAAGCCTTCAACACTTCCTCTCTTCTCCATATTAAACTTCACTTTGTCTACAACTTTGTACCGTGTACCAGAAGGATGGCACTACCTGATCCCTGGAATCTCTGCCCCAAACAACAGGAGGACAAATCAAGGCTAAGTTATGGATAATGGGGATCCATGACACCCACAGCATTGTGATAATGAGAACATTCTTCAGATGGAACAGCACCTTCAGAATCCTACAGGGCAGCATCGGGCAAAACAATGCAGGAAGGACTTCTTTTTGACCTAAATGATCAGAGGATTAGATAGGTTGGACAGTGGGAGCCTTTTTCCTCGGATGGTGGTGGCTAGCACGAGGGGACATAGCTTTAAATTGAGGGGTGATAGATATAGGACAGATGTCAGAGATAGGTTGTTTACTCAGAGAGTAGTAAGGGCATGCAATGCCCTGCCTGCAAAAGTAGTAGACGCGCCAACTTAGGGCATTTAAATGGTCATTGCATAAACATATGGATGATAATGGAATAGTTAAGGTTAGATGGGCTTCAGATTAGTTTCACAGGTCGGCGCAACATCGAGGGCCGAAGGGCCTGTACTGCGCTGTAATGTTCTATGTTCTAAATTTCTTGAAACAAAAACAGAAATTGCTGGAAAAGCTCAGCAGGTCTGGCAGCATCTGTGGAGAGAAATCAGAGTTTACGTTTTGGATCGAGTGACCTTTCCTCAGAACTCTCCAAAACATTAACCCTAATTTCTCTCCACAGATGCTGCTGTTAAGCTTTTCATGTAATTTCAGTTTTTGTTTCTTATTTATGGCATCCACAGTTCATTCGGTTTTTATGAAATTGTTTAAAGTTATCTTCTTTCAGTGATTGAAAATGTTTAATATTGCTGAGGCCAGCATTTGTGTAATTGCAACTACAAGTGCAGCTTAATGCCTTGATCTTTCTGTTTAATTCATCTACTTAATACAAGTTATGGATACAAATGAATGGAAACCCTCATCATCCAATGCTCCCTCATTCAATAGTAACAAAGTTTCGTCCTGGTATAGGTGTTATGGAAAGAACAGCCATTGTTCAGCCAGTGTTAGAATATCATGTAGCACAAAGGATGGTTGTCCTCTGTACCTTTGTTCTTATAGTTATTCTTATAGCTAAAGTGACAGCTGTTTACACAAGTAAACAAATATTTATAAAAGTAATAATGTATTTGCAATGATGTCACACAGACCACCAGTCCTCAGACATGCTAAATCTGTCCAGCCTACATGCAGATGTATCCTCTTCGGCTTGAATTCTGACAGGGTTGAGGGGGACAGGAAGGGTGGAGGTGGTTCCTCCTCTACTGGATGCCACCCCATTCCTAGTGAGGAAGAGATAGCTGGCGTGAGATCAAAATCTCTTATCCTCTGAAGCCTTGCCATTGGTGCAAAGGCTGAAGCAACAGTGGCTAGAGTGTAGGTCTGTGCATATATCCAGTAGACAGAGTGTGCTGCATCTGGCCTTCATTGGCAGCTGACAGTCTGTCCATGGAGGCAGCCAGAGCTCGCATGTGAGAGACAGCATGGTACAAACAGCCTTGGTGAAGTCCTTGAACACTTGAGTTGGTTTTCTTTGAGATGCTGCCTCCTGCTCTTGTATCTGTGCATTTAAATGAAGTTCTTAATAGTTGACACCATGGAGTCCTCTCCTGCCTAGGACTCAGCAGGAGCATAATCTCTGACAGTTGTCCAAATGCCAGCAACCTGTGGAGTTTCTTCATAGAACATAGAATGTAGAACAGTACAGCACAGAAACAGGACGTTCGGCCCACAATGTTGTGCTGAATGTGATGCCAAATTAAAACCCTTGAAAATAAGGCTTCACCCAGGAAAGAAAAGTGAGACAGGGTGATACATCAGGGTCTAATAGTTGGGGCCTGGGGCTCCTGGGGCCTGCTGTGCTTGGACGGGGGCTGTAGGTCTGGGGCAGGTGCAGTAGAGAAGCCGATAATTTCTGTCCTCACCAGCAATTTATCCTCCAAGTCACTCATGTTCCTGACTTAAAACATATCATTGTTTCTTCACTCTTGTTGTGTCAATTACTGCTTTGTTTTGTCTTGGATGATGTGAAGCTTCTTGAGTGGTTTTTGGAGCTGCCAAGTGGATATTGAGAGAAAGAAATTCTCAATTGTTCTAACACCATTATAAGCCACTAGAACTACTCCTCCACCTTTTGCTACTTTCTGGTCATTGCTAAATGTGCTGTATCCTTCAAGATTCAGTCCAAATCCAGGTCATCCTGCAGTCACATCTCTATAATACCTACCAGATTGTATGTATTTATTTATTTCTATTACGCGCTCAGTTCATCTGTTTTATTTAGAATGATACTTGCATTCCGGACTCAGAACTCTTTGTTTTAACCTTTAACTCTTCATTATTTCTAGTCTTATCTGTTCATTGATTCTTCAATTCATATTCTCTATCCCTTCCTATCACAGTCCGTCTATCATTTCCTGTATTAACACTTTTCTCTTTGGCCTTCACTGTACTGTTTGATTTATCACATCTTCCCAAATAAAGGCCAACATGTCTTTATCCTTCCCATTTGTTTGCTGTACTTTCATGGTAACTTCCTCTGTTCCTTGTATTAGCACACCTCAAGTCTCCGTGAAAATCAACATTTACTGTTTCATGCTTTGCAATAATTAATACCGATTTTCTATTCTTATGATCAAAGGGAATAGACACAGAGACAATGGCATTTATGTTTGTTGACAGTAGAAGCTAGGTGGAATGTAAATTGTGAAGAGGGCACTGAGAAATTGCAAATACATAGAGAAACTGTAAATATATATAGACAGTTTAAGTGAATGGACAGTAAGATTGTAGATGGCATTTTAAATAAATATTTTGCATCTCATTTTAGCAAGGAGCAAGATGCTGTGTAGGTTGTGATGAGATTCAAATTCTTGAAGGGTTTAAAAATGAGGAGGAAGTGGTATACCATAGGTTGTTGTACGTGGAGTTGATAAGGCATGATAGGATGCCTCCAAAGATACTAAGGGAAGTGAGAATAGAAATTGTAGAGGCACTGATCATAATTTTCTAGTCTCCCTCTGGCCCAGGGTTGGTGCCAGAGAACTGGAGAAAAGCTAGTGTTACATCCTGGGTCAAAGATGGGTGTAAATAAGCCCAGCAGCTACAGCGCAGTCAACCTAACCTTGATGATGAGACAGCTTCTAGAAATTATAATTTGGGACAAAATTAATAGTCACTTGAGGAAAATGTGAGTTAACTAAGGAATGCCAGCTTAAATTTGTCAAGGTCAAATCATGTTTACTCATAGACTCCCTGCAGTGTGGAAGCAGGCCATTCAGTCCATTGAGTCCATACTGACCCTCCGAAAAGCATCTCACTCAGACCCATCCCATCCCTGTAACTCCCATGCCTAACCCATCTAGCCTGCACACCCCAGACACTGTGGGGCAATTTAGTGTGGCCAATCCGCCTAACCTGCACATCTTTGGACTGTGAAAGGACCCATGCAGACACAGAGAGAACATGCATACTCCATGCATACAGTCACCTGAGGGTGGAATTGGACACAGGTCCCTGGCGCTGTGAGGCAGCAGTGCTAGCTACTGAGCCACCATGCAGCCTCCATGTGGGAATTATTTGAAGAGGTAACAGTGTGGAGTGATGAGGGTGATGCTTTTGGTGTGGTGTCCATGGAAAAAGGCATTTGATAAAGTGTCACATAACAGTCTGGTGATTAAAGTTATAGAATAAAAGAATGGAATAAAAGGAACTGTAGCAATGTGAATACAAAATGAAATGACAAGAAACAGAGAATAGCGGTGAATGAACGTTTTGTTAGGTAAGGGGAAAGTTTGCAGTAGAGTTCCTGAGGGTCTGATGTTGGGATTCTTAATTTTCTTGATCAACGAGACCTTGGTATATTGATACATTTTCAAAATTTATGGTGATATGGAAGTTTGAAGTATTATGAATTTAGAGGATGATAGTGTAGAACTTCAAAAACGACAGAGACAATTTGGTGGAATAGACAGACAAGTTCAGATGAAGATCGTTGCAAAGAAGTTTGAAGTAATTCATTTCAGGATGAACATAGAGAGACTATCTGAGATTAACACAATTCTAAAGGGCATGGAGGAGCAGCTGGACTTGGTGTATAAGTACATAAATCATTGGAGGTAGTAGGACAGATATAGAGAGCAGTTAATAAAACCTACAACATCCTAGGTTTTATTGATAGGTATATCTAGTACAAAAGCCAGGGGGTTATTTTAAACTTGTATAGAACACTAGTTCAACCTTAACTGGATTACTGTGACCCACTCTGGGCACAACAGTTTCTGAAAAAGCATTTCAGAAGGTGCAAAAAGCTGTCATGAAAACGATTCCAGAGATTAAGAACTTTAGTTACTTAGATAGATTGGAGAAATTGGGACTGTTTTCCTCTGAGAAAAGAAGGTTGAGAAGAGATTTGATAGGGGTACATAAAATCACAAGACACAGAGTAGATGGGGAGAAACTATTCCTATCATTAGAAGGATGAGAACAAGAAGGCATAGATTTATGTAGCTTGGAAGAATCATACAATACAAAAGAGGCCCTTTGAACCATTGAAAGAGAAGCAATGGTGACCTGAGGAAGATCTTTTTCACATAATGAGTGCTTTGGATATGAAATGTACTTCCTGACAATGTGATAGAGGTAAATTCAATCAGGGCTTTCTAAAGGGAATTGGATCATTATCTATTTAAAAAAATGTACAGAGATACAGGGAGAAAGTTGGAGAATGATATTAGGTACATGCAGGGTATTGGTCCTACAGAGATATGTAACAAGCTGCTGACATTCCTATGATTCTGTGATATGCCTCATCACTGATGTCCAGTTGGTTGGCTTGCAGTTTCCTGTTTTCTCTCTCACTCTTTTATTAACTAATGGCTTTAACCTATTTTTTCTTATCAACCTATTCAGAGATGTTATCACACACCTCTGGAACAGATAGGACTTGAACCCAGGCCTCCTGGTTTCAGGAGTAGGAACTACCAATGAACCATAAAGAGGATCCTCAAATAATGGCTTTAATGCCCAGAGCTTGTATTAAACAAAAATAATATATAATTAGCATCAATTGCACTGAGTCACTTCTTCATGCTCTAATCCTCTGTACAAACAGTGAAAGCCAAATGATACGGCCTAGGTTTGAATTTAATTTTCTTTTGTGTAGGTTGTACATTTCCAAATAACTAATAATAAATAGCTGTTAGTTTCCAAACCAAAAACATAGATTTTTCTGCAACACCCCTCAACAATACTTTATGCCTAATAATCCTCCCTGTGTACTTCCCTGAAGATGTTCACTTTCACATGAATAAGGTACAATTTCAGGCCACTCAGCCTTTCGAAACTGCTCTGCAATTCAATAAGATCATGGCTGTTCTGATTTTAATCTCAACTATACATTCTTGCAAATCCCCAATAATCTTTGAACTCCTTGGTAATCAAGAATTATCTACCTCTCCCTTTAAATATTGTTAAGATTCTGCATTCACTGCCTTTTGAGGAAGGGAATTCTAAAAAGGTCAGAGGTGCAAGTTTAAGGGAGATGTGCGAGGGAATTTTTTTCACGCAGAGAGTGGTAGCACTACCAGAAGAGGTAATGGAAGTGGGCGCATGGAAGACATTGTAGAGGCACCTAGATGCGCACATGAATAGGGAGGGAATAGAGGGAACGGAATGAAAAATGGTAGGTTATTAGATTAATTAGGGCATGATTGTCAGCACAGGCTTGCAGGGCCAAAGGGCCTGTTCCTGTGCTGTACTTTATCATTTGTTCAAAAACTTACAACCCTCTGAGAGAAAAAAATTCTCATCTCTGTTTTATTTGGGCACTCCCTTATTTTTAAACTATGACACCTAATTCTTGATTTTCCCATGAGAGAAAAAGTACTTTCAACATCCACCCAGTCAAATCCACTTAGGATCTTACATTTCAATTAAATCATCTCTGACTCTTCTAAACTCCATAAGGTTCAGGTCTAGCCTGTCTACTCATTCCTCCTAAGGCAATCCATTCATTCCAAGTATTAGTCTAGTAAGCCATTGAACTGCTTCCAGTACATTAACATCTGACCATAAATATAGCAACCAGCATTGAACACAGTATTCCAAATGCAATCTCCCCAGTGCCTTATATAACTGGAGCATAATCTCCCTATTCTTGCATTCAATTTCCGTCACAATAAACTATAACATTCTATTAGTTTTTCAGATTATTTGCTATACCTGCATATTAACCTTCTGTGATTCATGCACTAGGACTTCCCTAACTCTCTGCATCTCAGAGTTCTACAGCCTTTCACCATTTAGATAATAGGCTTCATTTTTTATTCTTCTGCCAAAATGCATAATTTCACATTTTCCCATATTGAACTCCCATTTGCCAGATCATTGCCCACTCACTTAACCTTTCTATATCCCTTTATAGATCCCTAATGTCCTCTTTACAACTCACCTTCCTACTTATCTTCATATCATCAGCAGATTTGGCAAACATACCTTGAATCCCTTCATCCAAATCATTTATATAAATTTTCAAGAGTTCAAGGCCCAACACTGACTCTAGTGGAACACCACTTATAATGTTCTGCCAGCCAGAAAAAGACCCACGTATCCCCGCATTCTCCTGTTAGCAAGCCAATCTTCTATATATACAAATTTGTTACTTCCCACATCATGAGTGTATATTTTCCGCAATAACTTTTAATGTGGCACCTTATCAAATGATGCCTGGAATTCTAAATACAATATATTCCCTTCATAGCACAAGTTACTTCTTCAAAGAACTCTAATAAATTAGTTAAACATGATTTCCTTTTGATGGAACCATGTTGATTCTGCCTGATTTCCTTGAACTTATCCAAGTGCTCCATATTAATGTCTTTAATAATAGCTTGTAACATTTTTATTATGGCAGATGTTAAGCTAACTGGCCTGTAGTTTCCTGCTTTTTGCCTCCCTTTTTGACTAATCTTAATTTAGCTATTTTCCAATCTAAAGGAACTTTCCCTGAAGCTAATTAGGTTTGGAAAATTAAAGCCAATGCATCAACTTTTCACTAACCTTAGGATGAAATCCAACAGGACCTGGGGACTAGTCAACTTGCAATTCCAACAATTTACTCATTAGTCCTTCCCTGGTAATTGTATTTTTCTTGAGTTCTCTCTCCTTTTCTTAGAATCATGCATTACAAAAGGAAGCCATTCAATCCTTTGTGTCTGTACCAGCTCCCGAAAGAGCTACCCAGCTAGTTCCATTCTCCTGCCCTTTCTCTGTAGCCCTCTAAATTCATCACTTTAAGATATATATCCAGTTCTCTTTTGAAACTTTCTATAGAATTCACATCCATCAGTCTCCCAGGCAATGCATTCCAAATCTTAAGAACTCTCTGAGTAAAGACATTTCTCCTCATCTCATTCCTAGGTCTCATGCTGACAAACTTGAAATTGTGACCCTTAGTTACTGAAATGCTAGTGGAAACCGAATACCCTTCTTTAATGTGTCAAAATCCTTTGGAATTTAGAACACCTCAGTAAAGTCACCTTTTAAGAATACTGACGAAAGGTTTCAGCCCGAAACATCGACTTTACTGCTCCTCAGATGCTGTCTAACCTGCTGTGCTTTTTCAGCCTCACACCTATAGACTTTGGCTTTCAGCATCTGTAGTCCTTATTGTCTCCACCTTTTAATCTTCTCTGTTCCATGAAGAATAAGCCCAATTTCTCTAACCTTTCCTTGTATCTAAAATCCCTCATTCCTGGTATTCTAGTAAATCTCCTTTGCATTCTGTACAGGACTTTAACATCCTTCCTTAAATTATGTGCCCAGAACTGAGTACAATACTTGAAACGTGGTCTGACCAATGATTTATAGAGTTGCAGCATTACTTCCCTGCTTTTATATTCTGTGCCTCTATTTATAAACAAAGGATCCTATAAGCCTTCTCAACAACTATTTCAACTTGCTTGGCCACCTTCAGAGAATCATGTAAGTGAACCCCTAGATCTCTCTGCTCCTCTACTCTTCTCAAAGTTGTACCATTGAGCCTGCATTGTCTCTTCATATTTCTTTCACTAAAATGCATTACCTCACATTTCTCTGCATTGAAACTCATGTGCTAGGTGTCGGCCCATTTGGCCAACTTGTCAATGTCCTGTCACTCAGCATCATCCACACAATTCCCTATTCTCCCTAGCTTAGTATCGTCTGCAAATTTAGAGATTTTGCCTTCATACCCATCTCCAAACCATTTATATAAATTGGCAAAAGCAAGGTTCCCAACACTGATCCCTGGGAACATCACTTTCAACTCGTTTCCAGTCTGAGAAATGCTCATCTATACTTATCCTCTATTTCCTATCTTTTAGCCAACTTCTGATCCATGCTGACAAGGAAACATCAATCACAAATATTTCTAATTACTAACCAATATGCAATGTTGCACTGTATCAAATACTTTCTGAAAGTTCAAATATACAACATCCACAACACTACCCTCATCTGCTGCCTGTGTCACCTCATCAAAGAACTCAACTAAATTTGTCAGACATGACCTGCCCTAAATAAAGCCATGTTAACTGTCTGGTATTAACTTATTCTTTTCTTAGTGTACATTTACCTTATCCCATATTATGGTCCATCAGTTTTCCCACTATTAACATCAGGCTGACAGGTCTGCAGTTTCCTGGTTTATCCTTTGCACTTTTCTTAAATAATGCATCACATTGCAATCCTCTACTTCAGGGCATATGCCTCCTTCTTCTTTCTTATTTTCTCATCAATATTCTTAGCCATCCAGAGTACCCTATCTTTGGATAGCCTATATTTATTTCTCAATGGTATTTATTTAGCTTGCAGCCTATTCATCTCTCTTTTGAAATTCTCTCATTTTTCATCTACTGTTTAATCCACCAAAATGCATTTCCAATCAACCTGCTCCAGTTCTACTTTTTAGACACCCTAAAATGTGCACTTTTCAGTCTAGGATCTTAATACTTGATAATTTTTATCCTCTTCCAACTTAATATTGAACCTTATTATATTATGATTGTTATTTCTCAAATGAACCCCAATCTTACCTTCTCCACTTGGACTGTCTCATTTCCTAGGACCTGAACCAACACAGCTTCCTTCCTGGTAGAACTGGAAATGTACTGTTCCAGAAAGTTTTCTTGCACACTTTGCAGGAATTTCTCCCCTTCTATGCCCCGCTCTCTACCTTTTCCAGTCTACTTCAAGTTAATAGAAATCACCAACTAGCTCAACCCTATTTGTGCTACACATTTCCATAATCTGCCTACAAATACTCTCTTCCACTTCCTCCCCACTGTTTGGAATTCTGTAACAAATAAGGTCCCCACTCCCTTCCTATTTCTCACCTCCAACCATATAGATTCTAATTCAGGAACTGCATCTCGTTCAAGGTCTAAAATACTGTCATTGACCAAGACGACTACACTTACCCCCATTTTACCCATTGGGTTTCTACTAAAAATCTTATAACCCAGGATGTTAAGTATCCAGTCCTGTTCTGGCCTGAGCCATTTTTTTTGTCAATGCTACTTATACCATATCTTCCAGGGAAATTTTTGTATCTGTTTGGACAATTTTGTTCACTGTACTCCGTGCATTCACATACACACAATTTAACCCCACCCTCATTTCTTTCTTGCCCATTGGAAGGCAACCATTTCTTTGTTCACCAGCAACACTCAAGCCTTCCGTCACTTCCTTTTCCCCATTCTCCATCTTCTCTTTTTTGACTTTACTAGTACTTCCAAAACTAAGTCCATGAATCAAACCAACATCTGCTTTACAAATTTAAATCCACCCCAACTACACTCTTTACTGTCGCAGCCAGGAGATTCATTCAATTTTTGCTGTGGTGAAGCCCATCTCTTCTGAACAACTTTCTCCTTTTCTAAAAGTGAATCCAATTAGCATAGTCACTCCTCCACTCTTTCCTAGTTTCCTGTCTTTCCTAAATGTCATATATTCTTCAATATTCAGGTCCCTATCTAGGTCCGGCAGCCACATTTCAGTAATGGCCACCAGATTGTACTTTTTTAATCTCAATTTTTTCTACTAGTTCATCTGTTTTGTTTAAAATGTAACATGCATTCAAATAAGTGTTTGTGTTTTGTCCTTTTATGTTGGTTGTAATTGCTAGTTATATCTGCTGATTTGCTCTTAGTCCTGCATTTTCTGTCCCTTCCTATCATTGTCTGTTTATCATTTCCCACACTAATTCCTTCTTTTTGCTCTGCCTTCGTGCCACAGACACTATTGCTCAGAGGACCTCATCCAAGTGGTCACTGTCCAAGTGTAAGCCCAGCTGAAAGAGTTGGCAGGATGTTTGACTGCAAGTGATACTTAGTTCCCACCTGATTCAGCCCTCACCTAATCTCATCAGGAGGATGGGTGGGTAGTGGGTGCAGGGCAAGGTTGTTGGATAACCATCAAGAACATTAATTGGAAGACTTTTGTTTTAATATTGAGGTACTTTCCTCAGCATTACAACAGCAACCTTAATACAAACAAGCAATCAAACTTAGGGCTATCCTGAGCTTTATAGCACAGCTTGTCAGTATTTTAACTACTGCACAAGATACCTTTCTGTCATACAGAAGATGTGATTATGCCTCAGGCATGAAGGTGACCTACAAATGTACACATCAATCAGTGTGTGAGTGCCTGTCTACCTGCTATTCACTTGTTACTGTTTTCTGTTACATCTCTTACTGATGTATTGTCCCAACAATGTGGATATAGTAAAGGAAAAATGTCTAATAATCTGACATGACTTATTAAGGTCAGTGAGTTAAATTTTTGTCTGGCATATCTAACGAACTGCACATTCGTCCTATTCACTCTTCAAATCTCAAAACATTCATCATCCATGCACCAATAATCTTTACCAAACAAGACACCATGTACCATTCATATGGTTTACTTCATTTTCACAATGCGAGCATCACACTGACAGTTCAGCTGAAAAATACTGGTAGTTACTTCACACAGGCATATTTCAGGGCATCCTCTGACAAACTTCCCTCTTGCAGGAGAAAGTGGTGTAAAGCAGAAAAGAACTGGAGAATCAAAAGCAGACCTATATGTTTTAACCCTCATGAAGGAGACTGTCCTGGCCATCATGGAAAGGGACATCACTGAAGCAATAGCCACGAGTGGAGCTGGAGCAGTCAATACCGAGGATATCAGGATACCATATCCTTTTTGTCACCCTAACCTTCCACTTCTTCCTCATCTTTCAATATCTTCTGACTCTCAAATTGCTGATGGTGTAAGCAGCAATTCTTACTTTCTCCTCTCCCCTCACTATAACCCAAACCTTTTTTTATTTTGCATACTCAGAACTGAAACTTTAAGAATCAGAAGAACAAAAGGCATAATGAAGCTCAGATATTATCATTCCATCCATTCCATGTCACAGCCACAGCTCAAATATTGACATTCTCTATTTTAGACAATAGGAAAGAATAAGGATCTGACAGCATAAGTCACCAGGCGTAATGTTTGTGAGCTAAGGCACAGGAAATGGATATTTCTAGTACCAACTGAAAATATGGTGAATTTAGACATTAATTCTCCTGTAGAAGAGTCAAATGTGGACTTTGATCCAGGCTACAGTTTACTCAGTGGTCTTAATTAACTTAGTGTACTGAAAGGCGTGTCAGAATGCCTTGCTTAATATGAAAGAGCCTGGAGAATTCCAGTTTAGGCTTTGTAGAAAGTTAAAGATATAGGGATTGGAATTAGATCAGCCAGCTGGACCTCATAGAATATGAGTTCCCTGATTGGGACTGTTAACCTGGTCCAATTAGAGAGCCCTGGATAACAGATAAAATGGACAATGTCAAAGATACTGCCACTCTGACAGCTGACTCTGAATGAGGCTGTACTAAAGTCGAGGACTGTTCATATGTTGATAAAGGGTAACATGGTGACAGTACGTTGGCAGTGATGATGAGAGAAAAGCATGATCCTGAAGAAACTCGCTTGCAACAGTCGTCGTTGAGTTGGGTTAAGCATTTCTTACATCATGCCTTTGTTTGGAAGGCTTGACACATCCAACTTTGAGGAAGACTCAACGACTAGGCCCAGTTTTGGAAAGAATGTGTTATTTTTTCTGGCCAACCATCATTGTGGTAAATGGAAAATAATGAGCAATTCTCCTAACAGCCTTTGGAGATATAGCTTTTTTCTGTTATTAGGAGCCTAACTTTCCCTGAGGCACCAAATATTAAAGCCTTTCAAGAATTGATGGACATACTTAAGGAATATTAAAACCCAAGCCTTCTCTAATTCTGAGATGGTATCATTTTTACTCAACAATTCAGACCAGGGGAGTCCATATTGGGATTTTTGACTAGGTTAAGATGACTGGCAAAAGCCTGTGACTTTAGTTTAACCCTTAATGAGATGCTGACAGACCATTTAATATGTGGAATTAATGATGTAACTATGCAAAAATGCCTACTAGCTGAAGCCCAACTGGACTTCAACTGGCTTTATCATTGGAAAACACGGCAAGTGGAGCATATGAGTTGCAGGGTATTCCAATGGAAGTAGACACCCTAGCCAGTCCGACTGAGCTTGGGGACCACCTGAGTGAAGGCAATGGCATAGCCTCATTCAGGACATAAACTGATCAGAGGGACTCTAGGTTGGCTCACAGCAAAATCACAAAACAAAGCTAAGCCTTGGCCAAATGGTTCAAAATTTCTTCAGAATCCTGGCCGACAAGTTATTATAGTTGCTGCCAGTATGTGGACTTAAGACAGCTAAAGAGTCCTACTAGACCTAAACTGAGTAAGATCATTCATAAGCCAGTATCCAGACGGGTATCCAGGAGAGTTCATGCCCTGGAAAGTCCACTTACATCTGGTTTGGAAGACTTCAATTGCTTAGCAACATCCGAATTAGAATCAAATAAAATAAAATCTGGTTAAATTGTCATCCAATTCTAATTGCGGTTGATACCTGCTCGGCCATGTCAGTGATCGCAGAACCAGTTTATAACAAAATTCACTCTGGAATCCAGCCTTTAAGTTTATGCAAGACCTCAACTAGGCTCAGAACCTATACCAGGGAACATTTACAGATTAAGGGTACAACTTCTGTTCCGGTCGCTTATGAAAAGCAGCTGGTTCAGTTACCAGTGATTGTAGCAAAAGGCTCAGGCTTAAGCGTGATGGGGCAAAATTGATTGTTTGGCTTCACATTTTTCAATTAGAAAATGGCTGCCTGAGTGCAGTCCTAATTAAATACCTAGAAGTCTTCCAGGAAGGTCTAGGGACTACCAGAGGAGCCAAGGCCACCTTGCATGTTGAGCAGAAAGCAATTCCACGATTCTGCAAGGTCTGCTGGTGCCATTTGCCTTAAGGACAAAAGTAGAGGCAGAAATCTGAAAGCTGGAAAGCGAAAGAATCATCATACCAGTCCAATTTATAGAATGGACAACACCGGTCATACTGATTTTGAAGTCCGATGGTTTGTTTTGCCTTTGCGGGGGGGATCTGGTAAACTGCTTTTTGCAGCTGGATAAATACCCAGTCCCTTGGATAGAGGATTATACGTAATGCTGGCAGGAGGCTGTCCTTCAAGAATCTGGACATGAGCTATGCGTACTTGCGATTGCATTTGGAAGAGGATTCCCAGATGTATGCTACAATTAATACCCATAAGGGCGCGTACTAATTTATGAGATTTGGGGTATTGTCAGCCTGTTCAATTTTTCAGCAGATGATGGAGAATATTTTGCGAGGTCTACCTTAGGTTCCCATTTACCAAGTAACATTCTAATAACAGGAACACCTGGAGAACTTGGATATAGTCGTACGGCATTTTTCCAGGATAGGCCTATGCCTAAGAAGGGAAAATTGTGTGTTCCAGGCCTACCAAGTAACCTACTTGGGCTACAGAGTTGACAAGACTGGGTTAGACCTGTTGAAAGATAAAGTGAGAGCAATGAATGGTGCCCAGCTCCCATGTTTATCCAGGAGCATAGGTCATTTCTTGGCCTGGTAAATTATTATGGAAAGTTCATACATAACCTAGCCTCCGTCTTGGCATTATCATTTACATCAACACCTGAAAGTAGGGTCAGCCTTTGAAATGGTCACATAAACAAGCCCTAGCTTTCAGTGAATTGAAGAAGCAATTATCATCATGTAAGGTGTTGGCACACTATGATCCTAAGAAAGGTCTGGTATTGACACGTGATGCCGCCCTGTATGGCATCGGTGTGGTATTCGCTCATAGGTGGCCCAATAATGTGTGCATTGAGGACTTCGGCTAATGCAAAGCGTAAATACACTGAAATAGAGAAAGAAGGTTTGGCGGTCATATTTGGAGTCAGAAAGTTCCACCAACATCTTTTATGGATGAAAATTTGTGATAAACATGAACCACATACCCCTACTAGATCTGCTTAAAGAGGACAAGGCAGTGCTGCCCATAGCTTTAGGCTGCATTCCTCAGTGGGCCCTAATACTAAATGCGTACAATTAAAAGTTAGAACACCGTTTGGGAGCTCAAGTAGTGAATGTGGATGCATTGAGTCACCTCCCACTAGCAGATATACCAACAGAGGTAACCCCAGAGAGACCAACTCACAGTAGAGGGCAGAATATTGTTATGGGGTGAAAGAGTGATTGTCCTGAGCAAAGGTCATCACCAAATACTGGCTGAACTCCAATAGGGTCATCCATGGGTCTCTAAAATGAAGATGATGATGAGCAGTTATATCTAGTGGCCAGGCCTGGATGGAGACATAGCTGCGTTGGTGGGATAGTCCCATTGAAAACAAAGATTACCACCAGCAGCTCCCCCATGTCTGTGGAAATGGCCAGGTAAACCTTGGACTCAGTTGCATGTCATCTATGCAGGTCCTTTCATGGATTCAATGTTCTTAGTCATTGTAGATGCCCACTCAAAGTGATTAGATAGGGTCCATTTGTCAAATGTGGGGATGATGATAGAAAAACTGCACACATCTTTTTTAATACATAGAGTCCTGGAAGTGTCAGTCACAGATAATGGGCCACCATTTACCAACAGCTAGTTTGGATATTTCTTAAAGTTGAATGGGATTCAACATATAAGGATAGCTTCATACCATCCGTCATCCAACAGCTTGGCAGAAAGAGCAGTCCAAACTTTAAAAGCTGGCTTGAAAAAACAGCCCATAGCCTTGCTAGATACGAAGCTGTCACGGTTCCTATTTGATGATAGCACCACCCATATGAAACTACAGGGATAGCATTGGCAGAGGTCCTAATGGGAAGAAGAGTCCACATCTTTCTGGACTTAGCGGGAGAGAGTGAAATGGCATCAGGAATGCCAATGTTGGACAGAAGATTCTGCCAAGCAAGAGAAACAGTTTTATACAGAGAATGAAGTTTGGCGTAAGACACACAGAAATAGGCCCACATGGGTAAGAGGCAAGGTGAAATATGAAGTCAGGACCAGTGATGTATAAAATAGGTCCAATGATCCTGACAAGCACGTGGACTGTATGAAAGCTGAGAACTCATAAACAGTGCAGGAGCAAAACACGCCCTGCCCCTCGGAATAGTCAGAAAGGTTGCAAGAACCTGTGGGTTCACCCTGTCCATGAAGTATTAACAACTCCTCAGAATCAAAGATGGACATGACTGATGATCCGCTTCAATGCCTTGCCGCCAGAAAAGAGTGAAATTCTACTGAAGCACAAGAGGTGAGCTCCAATGCCTTACATGCCTCCTGTATCAGATGCTGAGTTGAAGGATCCTGACCTGATGCTAAAACACCCCAGGAGACTCGAAGAAAAAGCACCAGCCTACATGCTCGGACACAGAGGGGGAGGGATGTAGTGATTGGAACGAAGTCAGCCAGCTGTACCTCATAGAATATGAGTTCCCTGATTGGGCCAGATTAACAGTCCCAATCAGGGAACCCTGGCTGACAGTAAAAAGAGGGGGTCAGAGATATTGCCACTCAGAGCTCACTCTGAAGAGGCAGTACTAAAGTCAAGGACTGTTCTGTGCTGTATGATTCTATGACTCTGTGTAAATAAAGGGTGACTCGGTAATGCTATGCCAGCCTCGGTGGAGTTTTAGCAAAAGGCCCATCCTTTCCAACAGGGAATTGGTGGCCACATCACAACATTAAACCTGATGGTTAATATTACAACTTCCATTGTAGTACAAACAGATGTCATCAAAACAACTGCCTTGCCAGTTCGAATGCTGCCATTGTAATTATATCTACCACTATTTAAAGAAGCTTCATGGGTACCACTATAGTCCAGAAGATTGTCGTCCTGTCCACATACAGTTAGAATAAGGAGATGCATTTCTGGGGAATGACTGTGCCTCTAGGAACAGGAAACCAGTTGTTCCTTCTCAGGGCAACAGCATTTGTGTTTCTACCTGCATTTCTCCGCCATGTAGTGCTGTTGCTGTTGTCTATCGGTCAGTTATCTTAGACTGCTGCAGCTCAGCCTGAGATTGCCTGAATCTTGGCCCTCTTGGCTTTGAACTGTATAGGATTGTACTCCTAGGCCATCTGCAATCACCTCAGTTAGAGGTCAACAACCTTCCATTACATGTGCTTTAATCATGAAGAATTCACTTCATGTGAGCACTAGGAGAAAAAGGCATATGGAAGATAGGCATTAAGAAAATGCACAAAGTATCATTGTAATGCATTATTTAAATATGTTTATAAAATTAGTTTCCAATATGTATTTTCATAAAGAAATGAAGAAAAAAATTACATTACAGCTATACACTGTGTAACATAGGTCAGAAAAAACAGAAGTAAAGTTATAAAGACAAACTTCACTGTCTCTCTCCAAGGGTTCTCTGCAGCAGACCAGTGCAGGGGGCCTCCAAGTGGTCTGACCGCTGGCTGCTGTCCCGCTCAGCACTGGGCCGCTGACCCTGCTCCCACACTGAACCATTAGCTCCCACTCTGCACTGGGCATCCTCGCTTCAGATTGCCGACCCCATTTCGGAGGATGGGAGTCAAAGGCTGGAGCCGGGTGTCTGAGGCTGAGAAAAGGGAGGAAAAAAGAGAGGAAGAAAAATAACGAGCAGAGCGGATGAGGTCCGGCTGCAGCGTCCTGCTCCACTGCCATCTTATCAGAAGTGAGTGCGGAAGGAGGAGACAGGAGAGATTAACAGCAGAGGCCAAGAGAAAAATAGAGTCAGTCTGGACTGGGAGTTTTCATAAACACCTGGTATGGGCTGCTAGCCACAAGTTAGAAACTCCCAGTCCCATGTTTGCAGCAAACGGGAAAATGCCTGCAGGCCTTAGGCAGTGACAGGTCATTGATTACCACCACCATCTTCTTAGTTCTGCTTCTCAATTAAAAAGGCAAGCAAAGGTTTCATTAGTTAGCTCTGCTGCTTGACGCTCTTTAGTGTCCAATTTTATTAGTCATTCCATTATTTAAAGTATTTACAGCTTTAAAAAACATTTTCCTGAAAGTCACATTTACTGTTGTGTAAAATCTTATCTTTCTAAAATATTCTAAACAGAACCCTGAATAACCAAAAGATTAAAATATGCCCCCCCACCCCCACCATGTGAAAAAGATGGACTTGCCTATTATAGTCAGTATCCATTGCAGCCACACGTGTACCAATGATGGGGCAAGTAAATGTTTAAGATGGTAGATGGTATCAACCAAGTGAATGGCCTAATTTTGGATGGTGTCAAGCTTTTTGAGTTTTATTGTAATTGTACTTTTTCAGGCAACTGGAGAATATTCTAACATGTTCCTGACTTGAGCCTTCTAGATGGTGGATAGGTACTGGGAAGTCAGGAGGTGAATTATTTGTTGTAGAATTCCTAGCCTTTGACCTGCTCTTGTAGCCATAAGTTATTGATGGGGGGGTTCAATGGTATTACCCGTGAATGTCACAGTGATGTGGTAACACTCTCTCCTGTTAGAAATAGTCAATACCCGAGAATTATGTGGCATAAATGAATGTTATCATTAGTTTGGGTTCTCTGACCATCTGCCTTGGACCTAGTCTGACAGTTATGACCTTCAGGGCTCGGCCAGCTCAGTCCATGTAGGTGATGCTGAACCATTCTTAGTTATAGACATTGAAGTATGAAACCCAGAGTACATTTTGTCAATGCTGAATGATATCACACTTTGCCCACTCTACATACTTCCAGTAAATACATGGGACATCCTAAGAGTCCTGCCATTCATTGAGTACTCAAAGTACATCACCTCACATTTATCAGGGTTAAATTTCAGCTGACACTGATCTTTCCATCTGACCAATGCATTTATATCTTCCTGTAACCTAACACCTTTCTCTTCACTATCAACAACCTGGCCAATTTTTGTGTCATCTGTAAACCTACTTATCATTCCTCCCATAATCTCATCTACATCATTAATGAATATCGCAAACAATAAGGGGCCCAGCACAGATCCCGAAACGTCAGCCTTCCTGCTCCTCTGATGCTGCTTGGCCTGCTGTGTTCATCCAGCTCTACACCTTGTTATCTCAGATTCTCCAGCATCTACAGTTCCTACTATCTCTCTCACTATAATCTCATTCCTTTATATCCTAATATAATCATGCAGCCATGTTTCTGTAATGACAATTAGATTGTATCCACTTACCTGCAATTTCTGTTGATTATCTACTTTGTTCTAAATGCAGTGTGCATTCAAATGGACCTTAGTCTTTTGGGTATCATTCTGCATTTGAAGCACAGTTAATGCTTGACTTTGTTTCTCCTGTTCTTTAGTCTCCCTAGAACATTTTCTACTTAATCACATAATCCTGAGATAATCGTAGAATCCCTAGAGTGTGGAAGCAGGCCATTCAACCCATCAAATCCACACTAACCCTCTAAAGAGCATCTCACCCAAACTTACCCCATCCCTGTAACCCTGCAATTCTCATGGTTAGTCCCACAGCCTGCGCATCCCTGGACACTATGGGCAATTTAGCATGGGCCAATCCACCTAACCTGTGCATCCTTGGACTGTGGGAGGAAACCTGAGCATCCAGAGGAACGCTACGCAGACACGGGGAGAATATGCAAACTCCACACAGTCATCTGTGGGTGGAATCAAACCTGGGTCCCTGGCACTGTGAGGTAGCAGTGTTAACCACTGAGCCACCATGCCACTTCTTGTTACCAACTTTACTTCCTTCTAATTTTAATTACTCCTGAGTGAGGTATCCAATTCCCCTGACAAGCTGGTTTTAGACCCACCCCAACAACACTAGCAAATCTCCCTTTGAAGACAACAATCAAATCCTGTTAACATGCAAGTTTATTAAGGACCCATAAAAGAAGATAGACAAGGTGATAATGATACAAGATCTAGGAAAATGTGTGTTCTGAAGTTGATGCTGAGAAACGTATTTGAAGCACTATGAAACTATGGACGTACCCTATGATCTAGTGAGCAGGACAAAATACCCAATGAAGACACGTTACCTTGTTCAACACAAAAATGGATAATTAAAAGTAAAGTTTTTGAATAGTAGAAGAAAAAACAAGTCCCTACACACGGGGAGACTAAAACAAGTGTCACAACAACCTGGGAATGAACTCTAATGGGTGAAGTCCTTAAAAGGGACACTGCCTCTGTCATTTGTTTCACTTGGTCCAAAATAATGGGATCACTTAGAGTTATAGAGCTGTACAGTTTGGAAACAGACTCTTTGGTCCAACTCGTCCATGCCAACCAGATATCCTAAATATAATGAGTCCCATTTGCCAACATTTGGCCCATATCCCTCTAAACCTTTACTATTCATACACCCATCCAGATGCCTTTTAAAATGTTGTAATTGTACAGCCTGCACCACTTCCTCTGACAGCTTGTTCCATACCTGCACCACCCTCTGTGTGAAAAAGTTGCTCCTTAGGTCCCTTTTAAATCTTTCCCTCTCTCCTTAAACCTATGTCCTCTACTTTTGGACTCGCCCCACCCTGGGGAAAAGACCTTGTCTATTCACCATATCCGTGACTCTCATGATTTCATAAACCTCTAAGTTCACGTCTCAGTCTCCGAACCCCAGGGAAAATAGCGCCACCCTATTCAGCCTCTCCCTATAGCTCAAACCCTCCAACCCTGGCAACATCCTTGTAAATCTTTTCTGAACACTTCCAAATTCCACAACATCCTTCCTATAGCAGGGAGACCAGAATTGAACACAGTATTCCAAAAGTGGCCTAACTAATGCGCTATACAGCCACAACATGACCTCCCAACTCCCATACTCAATGCACTGACCAATAAAAGCTAGCCTACCAAATGCCTTCTTCACTATCCTGTCTACCTGCGACTCCACTTTCAAGGAAATATGAACCTGCACTCCAACGTTTCTTTGTTCAGCAACACTTCTCAAGACTTTACTATTAAGTGTATAAGTCCTGCCCCGATTTGCCTTTCCAAAAGGTAGCACCTCACATTTATCTCAATTAAACTTCATATGCCATCCCTTGGCCCATTGGGCCATCTGATCAAGATCCTGTTATACCCTGAGGTAACCCTCTTTGCTGTCCACTACACCTTGAATTTTAGTGTCATCTGCAAACTTACTAATCATACCTCCTATGTTCACATCCAAATCATTTCTATAAATGATCCAGCACCGATCCTTGTGGCACACTACTGGTCACAGGCCTCCAGTCTGAAAAGCAACCCTCCATCACTATCCTCTGTCATCCGAAAACAACAAATGCTGGAGATCACAGCAGGTCAGACAGCATCTGCTGTAATTTGCTCCTATATCCTCTGTCTTCTACTTTTGAGCCAGTTCTGTATCCAAGTGACTAGTTCTTTATGTCTTCCATGTGATCTAACCTTGCTAACCGATCTACCATGAGGAACCTTGTCAAACGCCTTACTGAAGTCCAATTAGATCATGTCCACTGCTATGCCCTCATCAATCCTCTTTGTTACTTCTTCAAAAAACTCAGTTGTTAGTGAGACATGATTTCCCATGCACAAAGCCATGTTGACTATTCCTAATGAGTCCTTGCCTTTCCAAATACATATAAATCCTGTCTCTCAGGATTCCCTCCAACAACTTGCCAACCGCTGATGTCAGGCTCACTGGCTTATAGTTCCCTGGCTTTTCCTTACCACCTTTCTTAAATAGTGGCACCACATCAGCAAACATCCAGTCTTTTGGCACATCACTTATGGCTATCGACGATACAGATCTCTCAGCAAGGTGCCCAGCAATCACTTCCCTAGCTTCCCACAGAGTTCTATGGTACACCTGATCAGATCCGGGATTTATCCACCTTTATGCGTTTTAAGATGTCCAGAACCCCCTCTTCTGAATGTGGACATCTTTCAAGACGTTGCTGTTTATTTCCCCATGTTCTCTATCTTCCATATATTTGTCCACAGTAAACACTGATGCAAAATACTTATTTAGTATTTCCTCCATCTCCTGTGGTTCCAGACATAGATGGCCTTGCTGTCTTTAAGGGGCCCTATTTTTTCCCTGTTACTCTTTTGTCCTTAATGTATTTGTAGAATCGCTTTGAATTCTCCTTAACCATATTTGCCAAAGCTATCTTATATCCCCTTTTTTGCCCTCCTGGTTTCCTACTGCCTTTATACTCATCTAGAGATTCATTTGATCTCTGCTGTATATACCTGACATATGCTTCCTTCTTATTCGTAACCAAAACCTCAATTTCTCTAGTTATCCAGCCTTCCCCACACCTAC
The DNA here is from genome assembly GCF_021869965.1 of Rhincodon typus. Taxonomy (NCBI): domain Eukaryota; kingdom Metazoa; phylum Chordata; class Chondrichthyes; order Orectolobiformes; family Rhincodontidae; genus Rhincodon; species Rhincodon typus. The sequence continues at coordinate 114,021,539 of NC_063333.1, read as the reverse complement.
CAGCCTTGCCCTTCACTCTAACAGGAAAATACTGTCTCTGGACTCTCGTTATCTCATTTTTGAATGCTTCCCATTTTCCAGCCATCCCTGTATCCGCGAACATCCACCCCGAATCAAATGTTGAAAAGTTCTTGCCTAATACCATCAAAATTGGCCCTCCTCCAACTTTGAACTTCAACTTGTAGATCTGATCTATCCTTTTCCATCACAATTTCAAAGTTAATAGAATTATGGTCACTGGTCCCAAAGTGCTCCCCCACTGACACCTCAGTCACTTGTCCTGCCTTATTTCCCAAGAGTAGGTCAAGTTTTACACCTTCTTTAGTTGGTACATCCACATACTGAATCAGAAAATTTTATTGTACACACTTAACAAATTCCTCTCCATCCAAGCCCTTAACATTATGGCAGTCCCAGTTTATGTTTGGAAAGTTAAATTCCCCTATCACAACTACCCTATTATTCTTACAGATAACTGAGATCTCATTACAAATTTGTTTCTCAATTTCCTGCTGCCTGTTGGTGGGTTTATAGTCCAATCCCAATAAAGTGACCATCCCTTTCTTATTTCTCAGTTCCACCCAAATAACTTCCCTGGACGTAACACCAGGAATACCCCTCCCTCAGTATAGCCATAATGCTATCCCTAATCAAAAACACCACTCCCCCTCCTCTCTCACCCCACTTTCTCTCCTTCCTATGGCATATATACCCTGGAACATTAAGCTGCCAGTCCTATCCATCCTTGAGCCATATCTCTATAATCACTATGATATCCCAATGCCATGTTCCAACCATGCCCTGAGTTCATCTGCCTCAACTGCTAGGCCTGTTGCATTGAAATAAATATCATAGAATACCTGAGACAACAAGGTGCAGGGCTGGATGAACACAGCAGGCCAAGCAGCATCATAGGAGCAGAGAGGCTGATGTGAAAACAGCCCCTTCAGTGCAACAAGTCCACACTGGCTCTCAGAGCATCCAACCCAGACCCATCCCCCTATATCCCACCTAATCTACACATCCCTCAATACTATGGGCAATTTTTCATGGCCAATCCACCTAACCTGCACATTTTTGGACTGTGGAAGGAAACCCACACAGACATGGGGAGAATGTACAAACTCCACACAGTCGCCCAAGGGTGGATCGAACCTGGGTCCCTGGCACTGTAAGGCAGAAGTGCTAAGCACTGAGCCACCGTGCCGCCCCTAAATGCAGTTTAATTGATCAGTCCTATCTCATTCTCTACTTTGTCCCTGCCTATCCTGTCTGCCTGACTTGCTCATGTTCCCAACTGCACCTGTCTCAGACTGATTGCTTTCCTCACTATCTCCCTGGGATCGCACTCCCCCTCCCCCCTCCTCCCCACTAGTTTAAATCCTCCTAAGCAGCTGTAGCAAATCTCCCCGCCAGTAACTTAGTCCCCTTTCAATTCAGGTGCAATCTGTCCTTCCTATACAGGTCACTTTTACCCCAGAAAAGATTCCAATGATCAAAAAATGTGTATTCTTCTCCCCTGCACCAGCTTGTCAGCCATGTGTTCATCTGCTCTATCCTTCTATTTCTACCCTCACTAGCTCGTGACACCAGGAGTAATTCAGATATTATTACCCTTGAGCACCTCCCATTTAAATTTCTGCCTAATTTCCTATATTCTCTCCTCAGAATCGCATCCTTTTCTCTTCCTATGTTGTTAGTTGCAATGTATGCAACCACCTCCTGCTGGTCCCTCTCCCATTTGAGAATATTCTGGATCATCTCTGGGATATCCTTGATCCAGGCACCAGGGAGGCAACACAACATTCTGATGTCTCACTGTCAGCCACAGAAGTATCTATCTGTGCCTCTGACTAGAGAGTCTCCTATCACATTCGATCGTTGATTTATCCCTCGTTACATTAGGGTCAGTCTTGGTACCAGAAATCTGGCTGTCAATGCTACATTCCCCTGAGAGTCTATCACCCCCTACCTTTTCCAAAACAGCACATTTGTTTGTAATGGGGATAGCCACAGGAGACTCCTGCACATCCTGCCTTATTTTCCTGCCTTTCCTGGAGATAACCCATCTACTTGACTGTATCTGCAGTTTTTCTCCCATCCTGCAACTGCCATCCATCACACACCAGGGTCCTGTAAATTCCTTATTGCCTCTAACTGCTGCTCCACCTGATCCATGCGATCCGATAGGATTTGCAACCAAACACACTTCCTGCAGACATAATCATCAGTAACATGAAAACTCTCTGTAATCTCCCACATTCAACAGGAAGAGCACATCACTCTACTAAAGGCCATCTTTGCACCTTAACAACCTACAGATACAGAAAAGAGCTCAGTCTTACTGCTCTAAAAACACTGCTTTGGGCTAACTTAGTACTTATGTTTTGTATTTTTAAAGTTTAATCAAGAGACAGATCTCAATAAACTTCTGAATTGCCGGTATGAAACGGAGGCCAAAACTTAATTGCAAAAATATGGAATATAACAAATGTAAGAAACAGTAAAAAGTGGATGAATGATGCAGTTGTCTTTCTCTAGAAGCATGTGCAGCTATTCGTTTACTTTAATGAATATTTAACTTGTATAAACTTTTCTTAAACAACAAAGCAGCATTTTTGAATTCATAATCATTGATCAAAAGACTGCATAGATCAAACAATCCCTTTCATGCATTCAAGGGATGTGGCTGTCACTGGTGCCTAATTGCCCTGGAGAAGGTGGTGGTCAACTGCCTTCTTTAAGTGCTACAATCCTTTGGGTGTTGACACACACACAATGCTGCCAGAAAGGAAATTCCAGGAATTTGACTCTGCAACAGTGAAGGAATGGTGATAGATTCCCAAATCAGGAAGGTGTGTGACTTATAGGGGAACTTGCAGATAGTGGTGTTCCCATGCATTGCTTGTCCTTGTCTTTCTTCATGGCAGAGGTCACATATTAGGAAGGCGCTTTGGTGAATTACTAGAGTGCATCTTGTGGGTAGTGTATATTGCTTCTACTGTGCAATAGCAATGAAAGGAGTGAATGTTCAAGGTGGTGGAGACAGTGCAAATCAAGCTGGCTGCTTTGTCTTGAATGATGCAAGCCTCATGAAATCAATAATGACTGGGAGCTTTGTGATATAACTACCAATAAGATGATTAGTACTTGAGAGTTTACATTGTAGTGGTAAAATATATTGAATCAATACCGTGAAATCTATTTACTTACCATTAATCAGTCATAGTCTTTGCCAAATTATACTACGTTCAACATGCAAAGTTGGAATACTTTCCTGTTCTAGCTTGTTTTGTTATTTCAAAGACTACATTGATGCCAGTTGTACAAATGAAGAATCATTGATAAGCTCATGATAATTCAGAATTAGTGTTAGAATTAGATTTATCGTCACATGTACTCACATGAGTGCAGTGAAAAGTTTACAAAGTTGCTACTTATGGCACCATCTTAGGTTAAAAAGGTACCTAGGTACAGGATCTCAGGAATAAATTAGGAAAATAAAGAAATAAAAGTTCAGCATTATAGTCCACCTTAGCTACAAGATACGTAGGTACAATATCTTAAGAATAAATTAGAAAAGTAAAGAAAAAAATTAAACATTCAGCATTACAATCATTCAATGCTGGGCCTTGCCTCCAGACCATGCCAGGACCTTTCATCCAGAACTCATCAAGTCCTCACTATGGGCCTACTGCAGCCCAGCTCTGGACACCAAGCTCCACCATTGATGGCCCACTGAGTTCCCAAGTCTGGGCTTTGAGCCTACCGAAACCAGGAGCCCTTGATCCTGCTACTGCTGCTGCCGACAACTGTCCAACACTTCTCCATGACATCAGAAGATGAAAGAGAAAGGAAAAGACAGAAAAGAGACAGAGAGAGAGAGACAGAGAGAAAGAAAGGGAGAGAGAAGGATGCGGCCAGCCTGGAGCATGCAGACTCAGGAGCCCTAACACTCCCTGCCATGTGGCACTGCCATCTTGCAGTTGAAGAATTCAAGATGGTAGTCTGCCTTGAGGCAAAGAAGTGTAGTCCAGAGAAAACAGAAAAAAGAACTCTGTTTTCACACTTGCAAGAGAAATGGGAACATGATGCCTGAAAGGGGCTCAGATAGGACAGACTTCCTCATACACATCACCACCACATTAGAAGCAGCCATGGTGACCACAAAAGCTGCTGGCCACATGCCAGATGGAGAAGGTGAGATGGCCATCCCTGCTGGATAGGGTGAACAACATTCATGGATGTGTTGCACTTCAGTCTGATTGACAATATGTATTGGGAAGCCATAGTACTGCAAAGGCTTCTGCTGTGTAAGGTATATTCACGGGATCTCTTCTAAAGTCTTCCACTGATACTAACATTAACGCACTAAAGACAGCTCCTATACCATCAAACAGACTTAAAGGATTCAGAAGTCACAGAAAAGGAGGCTATATTTAGAACAACAGCAACAGATGTGCTTCTGCATGTCAGAGATCCCAAAGATAGTCTAGGATCATAGATTGTTTGCAAGAGTCTGTTCAGCTTATGTGTCACTGTGGCTCAGGATTTTGAATGCATTGACTTTTCCACTGAGATAGAATGGCAAACCTCTTGGACAGCTACACGTGACAGGACAGGACTGCATGCAGGACTGTGCATTGATATTCATAGGATGGCCACCACACAACTTACTGGACAATAGTGTTGATGGTGTAGAGATGTTTGGAGGGGATGATAACCGTGTTCTAACTGGTTTCTCCTGCAGCTATCTGGAGTACATGCTATGATCTGAGGCACTCACTGGGGCAGATGGGGATGCCACCCCTCACAGGGCTTCATCATTATTAGCAGCCTCCTTGGTTCCTCCAACTAAATAAGTATCGAGACACTGAAGCTCAATGATGGATTCCGTGCAATGATGGCCTTTTGAGATGCAATATGAGAATGACTGTTATTGCTATCTCAGCCAAAGCAGTTCAGTGACTAGTTTGACTCCACTTCATCTGAGGACACAGAGAAGACAGCACATTGGACAGTGGACTGAGTCGGTCTATGAGGGTGTTTGAGTTTAGGCAACATTCCATTTTTCATTCTTTCACGGACTGTCCGCTTATGTACTTGCATATCTTTGCAGGAGCAAATTACTGCAGATGCTGGAATTTGTACTGAACACAAAAATGCTGGAGATCACAAGGGGTCAGGCAGCATCCATGGAGAGAAAGCAAACTAACATTTCGAGTCTAGCTTCACTCTGATGAAGAGTCATCTAGGCTCCACATTTTTGAAATTTTGTTTTTCAACCTTGAATACGTCTTTTCTATCAAACATCTAAGTGAACAATATGAGTGCCAAGGAATTATGACAGAGAACTCTTACTGTGTCCACTAGCTGTGATTTGCATTGTATGCTTTTATGTGGGGTCTGTCTTTGAAAGGTATGTTGTATATGTACTTTGACCAAATTGACATGCAAGTTTGTAATAAAAAACATTTTACTTCCTTTTTTTAAAAATTATAAATTTCTCTATATTTTATATTTTGCATTATTCTATGTGCATATTTGTGTTTAGTTTCTATTAGAAATCAAAATCAGTATCAGACACTTGTAAAACTTGCTGCTAATTATATTGGCAGCCAGTTGGAATCATAGAACCACTTTAGTACAGAAATAGGCCACTTGGTACATCAGGTCTGCATCCCACCCAGAACTTCCCCCAACCCTATCACTGTAACCCCCACATTTATCATGGCTAATCCACATAGCCTGCACATCCCTAGACAATACGAGCAATTTAGCATGGCCAATCCACCTAACCTGCACATCTTTGAACTGTCGGAGGAAACCAGGGCACCCGGCGGAAACCCACTCAGACATGGAGAGCACGTGCAAACTCTGCACAGACAGACACACAAGGCTGGAATTGAAGCCGGGTCTCTGGCACTGTGAGGCAGCAATGCTAACCACTGAGCCACAATGCCACCTGTATTTGTAACAGCAAATATTAAATTTGTAATTTGATCAGAGTTGTCAATCAATAGCAACTCCAACTAATTATTTGGCCAAATCTCTAGAGCATATTAGACCAAACATTCAGGATGTTGGTAAAGACTCTGAGGAATTCCTGATGTGTGGGTCCATGTGGGAAGTGCCTGAGAAGTTTAAACTTCCAATCAATAGTTCCTCTGCTCCCCTGGACCATCTGTGATTGTCAATGACTTTTGGAGTTAGAGTTGGAGAGCCCAGACAGTCCTGCAGTACTTTCATGTATTACGTACCCAGGAAAATGTTGGATGAAAACCTATTCTTACACCTAGTAACTCCACAACTGACCCTACCACCCAATTACTCCCCTGACACCGCAACTAACACCCAACCCCCACCCCCACTCCCCGCCCCCCCAAAATCAAATGTGCATCTTACATGAATATATCACTGTTTTCCTCTAATGATTCTCTTGTTCACTTTAAACCAAAGAATACATAGTACATAAAAAACTGAAATAACTGCGGATGTTGGAAATTAAAAACAAACAAAAATTCCTGGTAAAACTCAATAGCTCTGTCAGCATCTGTGGAGAGAAATCAGAGTTAATGTTGCAGATCCAGTGAATGGTAAAATTGTTTTTAATGGTTATATAGGAAATTGCTCTATCAGTCCAGTTGAAGACTGATATCAGGGAGTCAGTGTGATCAGTATCTGACTTAGTCCGGACAATAATTTATTTTCATTAATGTAATTTTGTGCATGTGCGTGTGCTGCTCCACCTAGTAGCCACTATAGCAAACACAGTGTTTACAACATTTAATTCCTGCTCAATTGCATACGGCTTCCCATTACTATTACTATACTTACCAATTCCCTTGTAGGGTCCAATTTTCTGCACTTCTGGCTGGCTGCGTCAGGTATTGTGAACCACCTTGTAGCTAACTACCTGGCCTTTAAAAGACTATTCAAAGGGTACATCTTCATAAAAAGGGTATGTTTGACTTTAGACGACAGAAGTCTGTACACCCTATATAAAGCATTGCATCTAAACTAGTCTAAACCAACTGTAAACAGATTAGTCCAGTTCGATAGCATCTTGAAAATCATGTATTAATGGCTCCAGGAACCAATGCGAATGCACTGGGAACAGATACTTCAAATTACAAATAAAAACAGAAGTTGCTGGAGAAGCTCAGCAGGTCTGGCAGCATGTGAAGAGAAATCAGAGTTAATGGTCCGGTGGCCCTTCCTGAAGAAACGTGAACTCTGATTTCTCTTCACAGATGCTGTCAGACCTTCAGAGCTTTTCCAGCAACTTCTGTTTTGTGTTTCTGATTTACAGCATCCACTGTTCTTTTGGTTTCCACTCCAAAATACAATGCTGGCACATTCAGTTTTTAGGCTCACAAGTTGTTTAGCAGTGAAAGGTTTGCTGAATTTCTAGGCCAGTACATTTTTGAATGCATCATACAAAGGATGCACCCAAAACATACACAAGTCACCATGATATATTAGCTAATCCATTTGCAAAATCTCATCTTACTGCTCAAACATTACTCAATTCAGACCCAAATCAATGGAATTTATTGTTACCCTTAAGTTACCTTAACCTCCTAGCTACAACACCCCTTGGATTTGGCCAATAAGTTACAATCCTCAAATGGCTGATTCTTCTGGTGAGAACTATTGGTCCATGAAACATGTCAGCCATTCCTGACCTTCCTTCTGACAGCGGACCACTCCACACCAAGATCAGTGCAATTTGGCTGGAATACTTACAATGTTCAGACTGTCTGAGCCTGGCCCTTCTAATTGTAGTAGTCATTTTTGCCCTTTGTATTGACTTATATCAAACCTATCACAACCACATCAAATATTTCCCTGTTAATCAGGATGTCTGAGAGCTAATCTTCCATGGTGTATTTCACGCACAGTTCAGCCATATATGACCAGTTAAACCAAGCAGTCCTTTTCCATGAAAAAAAAGGGTGCAGAGAACATGATCATGTTATCAAAAACAGAAGGTGTTGGAGAACCTCAGCAAGTCTAGCAGCATCTGTGGAGAGAGCAACAGAACTGAAGAAGTGTCACTGGACTTGAAATGTTAACTGTTTTTATCTTCACAGGTGCTGCCAGATCTGCTGAATTCCTCCAGCATTTTCTTTTATGGTCTCAGACTTCCAGCATCTGCAGTTCATTGGTTAATTTTATATTATTATTGTCAGTTCAACCCTCATCCTTGCATTTGCTGCATTCTTCCGTCTCATTTCGGGTTTCCATAATGTGTGGTATTGTCCTGACCACAATGAAATACGTATTTGTTGTCAATACTTAAACCAGTCCAGAACCACAGGCCGAGAGAAATGCACATTTTGTTTTTTGTTGATGAGCTCCAGTTTGAAAACATCTGCACCACAAATGCTGAACTCAAAAATATACCTCAAAATGTGAAGCTATTCTTCCATCTCTGCATACAATGATTTTCTCAGCAGCTCAGGCAGTTAACCATGAAATGCACATAAGCCTGAGAGTGTACAGTCCAAGCTCCAGGTTCAACTCAGGATCAACGTTCCCTCTAAGTTGTGCATATGCAGCCACTCAATGTTCCACGCATGATAATCAGCGTTGATGTGCCAATCATGGCATTGACTCCCAGTTCCAGAAGTTGCTGCTGCGCAAGGGTCTCAGAGGGCCAGGCAGCTGGTAAGAAAATTAGAGGGAATGCGGTTCAGGATATGAATTGAGGTGAAACCAATCAGCAGGAGCTAGGCTGTAGTATTGAGACTGCTGACTTTGCATTAATTCAGGGAAATGTCGGCCTAGGTTTTCCACTTCTCAGCACACAGCAGGAAATCCTGTTTGCTTTTCAGTTTTTGGAAAATCATGGTCTGGTAGTACAGAGATTTTCCATTGATATCCCTAATGTGTTAGAGAAGTAGAAAATCCAGGCCATATTGTTGTGGACTCTTGAGCAACTGCATTGAGAATGCTCAATCTCATTTCAATTTCAACTTTCTCATTGTGTAAAGAGAGAAACCCTTTCATCCCATCAATTTATGCAGCCTTCAATAGTCTTATGCTGCTCAGTGCAATCCAGACTCGACCTTTCACGATGCTGTGGGTCTCTCATGTTTAGGTTTCAGCATTGAATATTGGTATATGACAGCACATTATCCCCAAATGGCCGTGAGTAATTCTTCATTGTCTTGCTCATTTCTTCTACACGGGTTTCCATTCCTTTGGAATACTTCTGGAAAGGGGAAAGAAAACCACCACATAGGAAACTTATTAACATATTATAACCTACATTCATTTTAAAGCTCAACTCCATTCCAAAGTTATGATCTTGAGAATATTTGTTTCATTTTACTTTTAGTAGTTTTACTTTGCCACCATGGAAGGGCAGCAGTTCTGCATGTTTCTACCTTCAATAATGGTTCTGTCTTACAGTCTCTATGGGGTTCGGTCAGCACAGCTGGCTAAACATGATGCAGAACGACACCAACAGCCTGGGTTTCATTCTGATACCAGCTGCAGTTGTTCATATAGACCTGCTGCCTGGCCTAATTGCACGCCTGATGCCATGTGGTGTCCCTCAAGCAAGATAATCAATTATTTCTCTCTTGTTACTACTGCCCACAGCCTGAGTGACAGGGACACACCTTTCATTCAAAGAAATAAAATGTAACTTACCTTGTACACAAGGTACGTGCATAGAATGGGAGGCAGGCACATTGCCATTAAGATGAATATCAGCATATTCCTGGTTATTCTTTCAAACTGGTTAGATTCACCTGTATTAAAACAAAAATCTGTCATTTGTGAGTCTGATGTCGCATATACATGTTTATACATACAAATGAGTTTTCTTCAATGGTACTGGTGAGTAATTGAGCTATATAGAGTCAGAGTTAGACAGCACACAAACAGACACTTTGGTCCAACTTGTCCACACCGACCAGGTATCCTAAAGTGATCGAGAGTCATTTGCCAGAATTTGGCCCATATTCCTCTAAACACTTCCCATTCATGTACCCATCCAGATGCCTTTTAAATGTTGTAATCATTCCAGCCTCTACCACTTTCTCTAGCAGCTTGTTCCAAACACGGATATCCTCTGTGTGAAAAAGTTGCCTCTTGGGTCTCTTTTAAATCTTTTCCCTCTCACCTTAAACCTATAACCTCTAGTTTTGGACTCCCCTACCTTGCAAAAAGGACTGTGGTTATTCACCTTATCCATGCCCCTCATGATTTTATAAACCTCTATAGGGTTACCCCTCAGCCTCTGGCAGCCCAAGGAAAATAGCCCCAGCCTGCTAAGCCTCTAGCTCAAACGCTCTAACCCTGGCAACATCCTTGTAAATTTTTTCTGAACCCTTTCAAGATTTTTTAAACCTCTATAAGGTCACCCCTCAGCCTCTGATGCTCCGGAGGAAAAGAGCCCCTCAGATTTCTTCACACCTTTTTCTCAATCTATACTGAGATACTGATCTCAGCTTGGAAACCATGTTTTTGAATGAATCTTGGACCCACGTTGTTCTAACTCAAAACACTACCAACTGAGCCACCAAATGGACATCAGGTGAGGGCAGGATTAGTTACCACTGCACCCATTTGTTGAAACACTTGATGGCATTTGCTGTTACATGTCACACATGAATAATAGCCAAACGGGTGAAGTACCATAGAATGGATAAAGGCCTGTCCCGTGGTGTCCATACTGACTTTCTGCAATTGCAACATAGTTTGATTAATTATCCAAAGCCACAAATGAACCTGTCTCAACCACACTCTCACCAACACTTTCAAATCTTAATCACTTACCAGGTTAAAGAAAAAGTTCTTCTTCACATTGCTATTGTTTCTTTGCCATTCACCTTAAACTGATGTCTTCGAATTCTTGGTCGTTCGGCCAAAGACAACAGGTTTATCCCTATCTACTCTGTCCAGACCCTTCATGATTCTGAACACGTCTAACAAATTGCCTTCTAAGGATCCCTTCTCTAAGAAGAACCACCCCAGTTTCCTCAAGGAGGCATTCGAAACAAGATGCTACAGGCACAGTGTCAAACCATATGATATAGAAGCAGAAGTAGGTCATTTAGCCCATCACGTCTGTTTCACCATTCAATGAGATCATGGCTGATTTTACAAACCTCAACTCTGCCTTCCTGCCTTTTCCTCATAACCCCCGATTCCCTTACTGATTAAAAGTCTATCTCAGCATTGAACAAACTTAACAGCCAAGCCTTACAGCACTCTGCAGTAAAGAATTCCGCAGATTCAATACTCTTTGAGAAAAGAAATTCCTCCTCATTTGTCTTAAATGTGCAACTCCTTACTTTAAGAATATGTCCTCTGGTCCTAGACTCTCCCACAAGGGAAGACAATCTCTCTGCACCTAAGAAGCTGTCAAGCTCCCAAAAAATCTTGAAGGTTTCAACAAGGTTCCCTCTCATTCTTCCAAACTCCAATGAGTACAGGCACAGCCTACTCGAACTCTACTCATAAGACAGACCATCCATATCTGGTATCAGCCTTGTGAACCTTCTCTGGACTGCCTCTAATGCCTGTACATCTTTCCTTAGATAAAGATCCAAACCATGCACAGTATTCACAATAGTTCACACTATTGGCCTGCAGTGTCATGTACAGTTTTAGATAATCCATTCCCTTTGAAATGAAGGTTAACCTTCCATTTGCTTTCCCTATTACCCACTGAAATTGAATGCTAACTTTTTATGATTCATATACAGGACCCCAAATCCCTCTGTTTTGTGGCTTTCTGCAGTCTCTCAATTTAAATAATATTCGGCTCCTCTATTCTTCCTGCCAAAGTGCATAACCTCAATTTCCCACATTACATACAACTGCCAAGTTTTGTCGACTCGTTTAACCTGACTGTATCCCTCTGCAGACTACATCATCCTCACCAGTCGTTTTTCTACGTATTTTTGTGTCAGCTGCAAACTTGGCCAGAGCAAATTCACTTTCCCTATCCAACTCATTAATATATACTAAAAATAATTGTATCCCCTGCACTGATCCCTATGGCACTTCACTAGTTACCAGTTGCAATCTTGAAAATGTCTCCCTTATCCCAACTCTGTCTTCTGTTAGTTAGCCAATCCTCAATGCATGATAATATACTGCCTCCTACACCATGGCCATTTTATTAAGTAGCCTAATGTGTGGTATGTTATTAAGTGCCTTATGAAAATCAAAACACATTACATCCACCACGTCCCTTTTATCTATCATGTCTGTTACCTCCTCAAAGAACTATAATAAATTTGTCAAGCATTAATTGCCCTTCATGGAGCCATGCTATGCTGCTTGATCATATTATATATTTCTAAATGCTCTGCAATTACATTCTTTATTATACACTAATGTCTTTCCAATAACAGACATTAAACTAACTGGTCTATAGTTACTTGTTTCTTTTATCTCCTTCCTTTTTTTAATGGAATGTGTTATATTGGCCACACTGGTGGATGGTGACCCCATGAAGAAAAAGAGTGGAGACAACAAGGTGCAGGGCTGGATGAACACAGCAGGCCAAGCAGCA
>NC_063333.1:113977267-114008598 GCF_021869965.1 Rhincodon typus | reverse complement strand
TGCTGCTTGGCCTGCTGTGTTCATCCAGCCTTGCACCTTGTTGTCTCAGAAGATTTAAACCCATGGGATTCAGGAGAATGTGGCAAGTTAGACTCAAAATTGGTGTTTTTGTAAATGGAATGAATTTTCCAGTAGTGTTCTACAAGGTTCAGAGCTGGATCTTTTGCTGTTTATGCGATATATTAATGATTTAGACATGAATGTGAATGGCATCATTGGGAAATTTGCAGACACCATAAAAATTAACTATTTAGTTGATAGTGAAGAGGATGCCCATCACCTACAGGTTGATGTCAATGGTTTGGTTGAATGGGGAGAAAAGCGGCAAATGAAATGCAATTCAGGGAAGTGCAAGATTCTGGGAAATAAAGCATGGGAATACGCAATAAACACGAGGATATTGAGAAGGGTAGAGAAATGAAAGAGCTGGAATTCATATACACAGGTCCCTGAAGATGACAGGATATGTAGATAAGGTGATAAAGAAGGCGGATGGAATGCTTTCTTACATCAGGTGAGGTACTGCAAACAAAGGCAGGAATGTAATACTGGAATGATATAAGACATTAATTAGATCACAGATGGAGTTTTGTGTGCAGTTCTGCTCACCACATTACAGGAGGGCCATAATTGCTCTACAGAGAGTACAGAGGAGGTTTACAAGGATGTTGCCAGGGCTTGAAAATTGTAGGTGTGATTAAAGATTAGATAGGCTAGGGAGAAGAGACTGTGGAGTGACTTAACTGAGATGCACATAATAATAAGGGGCTCAGATAGAGCGTACAGGGATGACCTGTTTTCTCCAGTGGAGAGGTGAATTACCAAGGGTCACAGATTGAAGGTAAATAGAGAAGAGGGAACAGGAGAACAAACTTCTCACTCACAGGGTGGTGGATATCTGGAATTTGCGACTGGTTTGTTGGTCAAGGTGGAAACCCTCAATTTATATAAAAGTAAACTAAATCTGATCTTTAAGTGCTGCAACTTGCAAGGCTACAGACCAGGTACCAGAAGATGGGATCAGAATGGGCAGATGGTTTACTTAGCCAGTGAAAGACCCAATAGATAGGTTAAATGGCCCTTCCCTGCATCCTAACTTCTCTGGCTCTATTCATGTAATTTAAGTCTCCCACCTTGAATTCTTCATATATTCTCCATTTTCTCTAAAATCTTCAAATTTTGCCTCAAGTGTCTTGCAAATTTAAAAAAAAAAATTCGTCATGGGACATGGACATTACTAGCAAGGTCAGCATTGGTTGTCTGTCCCTAACTGCCCTTGAATGGAATGACTTGCTAGACCATTTCAGAGGGCATGTTAAGAATCAACAATATTAGAGTCATAGAGTGATACAGCATGGAAATAGGCCCTTCCACCCAAACTGGTCTATGCTGACCATGGTGCTCACTCAGCTAGTTCCAATTGCCTGCATTTGGTCCATATCCCTTTAAACCCTTCCCATCCATGTACCTATCCAGTTTTTTTTTTTAAAAATTGCTATTATACCTGCCTCAACCACTTTCTCTGGCAGCCTATTCCATATGCACACTCTGCACGAAGAAGTCGTCTCTCTGGTCCTTCTTAATTCTTTCCCCTCTCACCATAATCCTATGCCCTCTAGTTTTCAATTCTCCATTCCTGGAAAAAGGACTATATGCATTCATCCTTTCTATGCCCCTTATGATTTTATATACCTCATGAAGATCACCCGTCATTCCTCTACGTTCCACGGAATAAAGTCCTATCCTGGCCAACCTCTCCTTCTTAGGCCTACTAGTCCTGGAAACGTCCTTGTAAATCTTCTTTGCACACTTTCCAGTTTAACCATGTTTCTCCTATAACACGGTGACTAAACTGTGCACAATACTCCAAGTGCAGCCTCACCAATGACTTATACAACTGTAACATAACATCCCAACTCCTATACTCAATGCCTCAACCGATGAAGACCAACATGCCAAATGCCTTCTACACCACTCTGTTTACCTGTGACACCGCTTTCAATTAACTATGTACTTATACTCCTAGGTCCCTCTGTTCCACAGCACTCCTTAGTATCTTACCATTTACTGCATTAGTCCTGCCTTGGTTTGACTTTCCAAAGTGCAACACCTCACACTTATCTGTATTGAATTGTATTTGCCAATCCTCAGACCACTTCCCCATCTGATCAAGATCCCTCTGTAATTTTTGATAACCTTCCTTGCTATCAACGATTCCTCCTAATTTTGTATCATCTACAAACTTACTAATCATGTCTTGTACATTCAGATCCAGATCATTAACGTAAATAACAAATAACAAAGGTCGCAGCACTGTCCCCTGTAGCACACCACTAGTCTGTGGGGCTGGAATAGCATGTAGATTTCCCTGAATAAAGGACATTAGTGAACCACATGGGTTTTTACAATAATTGAGAGTGGCTTCATGGCACCCTATTACCAAGACTAGCTTTATACTCCAGAATTATTAATTAAATTCAAATTCCAGCAGATGCCATGGTAGGATTTAAACTTATGTCCCCAGAGCATTAGCTTCTGGATTTCACGTCCAGTGACATTACCACTACTCCTCTACCTTTCCCAGTGGGCACAATACTCCAGCTGAAGCTAAACCAGTGTTTTTATAGACATATTTCATAACCTTCTTGCTTTCACACACCACCATTTAAAAAGCAGAGGTTCTCATTTGCTTTGTTAGCCACCTTCTCAACCTGTCCATCAACAATTTGTCAGCATATGTTTCCATGTCTTTTTACTCTTGTACCTTTAGAATTGTACTCTAATTGCCAAAGATATTGCCTCTCTTTGCACTTCTTACTAAGATGTACTACTTAACACCACTCTGCATTAAATTTCACTACCCAATGTACCACATTCCACCAGAATATATCCTCTTGAGGTCTAGCTCTATTCTTACAATGCTGCCAAATATTGAGTCACCTGCAAAGTTTCAATTTGTTTCTGGTTCACCAAAGAAGACACCTCAATCAAGAAAATACAGTGTTATTCCTCAAGGATTGATACTAGGGCCTAGTGTCAATCCTCCTACAGTTCTAAAAGCTTGCCACTAATTTCTGTTTCCTGCAACTCAACCAACTTTATCACAGTGTTGCTACTCTCCATTTTATTCCATTAACATCAACTTTATCATTTCTAAAAGCCTTTCCATGACAAAAATGAAACTTACTAACTTGCACTTTCTGTGCCATGTTTACACCAGTATTGTCTTGCAAACTTTCTCAATGCATCTGATCCAGTCCTGGTAACTAATCAATTTTAAGTACAGACAGTCTTTCTTATATCTCCACTTAGTCAATGTTTAGCCAAACATTTCAACTACCTTCCCTTTCACCGTGAATTTGGCATCTTCATTGGTAAAAACAGTTGCTAGGTATACATCTAAACCCTTAGCCGTGCTCTCTGCATCATATGTAGGCACTGTTTTAATTCCTAAATAATCCCATTGACAAAGTGAATTCATTTATGTATATTTTGGTTCCCTTTTATGTTAGCTGCCAGAATTTTCTCGTACGATATCTTTGCCTTTCAGTATTCTTCCTTTTTCTGTACCTCTCTGAACTTAGTCTAGTCAGCCTGGTTGTCAACTGTTGAATTGTTAACCTGACATCTGTTGTACGCAGAGATAGTAGGAACTGCAGATGCTGGAGAATCTGAGATAACAAGGTGTAGAGCTGGATGAACATAGCAGGCCAAGCAGCATCAGAGGAGCAGGAAGGCTGACATTTCGGGCCTAGACCCTTCTTCAGAAATTTCTGCATTTTTTGCTTCATCTTAGTTTCAATACTTCATCATCCAAGGAGCACTAGCTCTGGTTGCTTTACCTTTCCTATATTTGGGAATTATCTCAGATATTTCATCTGTAATGATGCAGTTTTGTCTGCCATCTTCCATTTCAACATACTTTGGCCAGATCCATTCTCACAGCATTTTTTAAAACTTGTGTGGAACGTGGGCATCACTGGCAAGGTAGCATTTTTTGCCTGTCCCAATTATACTATAACTGATTCACTTTCACCCATTTCAGAAGGTGATTAAGTCTCATCCACACTGCTGTGGGTCTGAAGTCACATGTGGGCCAGACCAAGTAAGAATGGCAGATTACCTTCCCTAAAGGACATTAGCCAACCAGATGGGTTTTCATGACAATTGACAATGGTCATCATTTGACCAACTTTTAACTCCATAACTCTTTTAAATTCAATTCTGTTCCCACCATCTGCCATGAGATGCAAATTCATGATTTCAGAACATTATCCAGGAATTCTGGATTATTAGTCCAGTGACATTACCACTACATCATAGTCTCATTTTTCACTCCAATGAAATTGACCCTCCTCTAATTGAATACTTTTACTCTGGATTGCTCCTTGTACTATTTTATGGCTAACCAAACCATTATGATAATATTATCACTGTTTTTATTATTCCCAGAATGAGGATATGAAGAGTATGAGTTGAGAGCTTTTAGAAGATAAAACCAGGGCAAAATTAGCAAAGGGGAAAAAATGGAAGACTCTTATCAGATACATGAAAAATAGAATTATTTATCTGAAACCAAATCAAACAGCAGTGCGTTCATGCTCACAGTGAATGCCAGCTGTAACCATGGCAACCCCCTCACCATAACTAATCTCAAGCAGTTCAAAAAGAGAAAGAAAATCTCACTGGAGGTTGAACTAACCTATTAATACCCTGACAGAGCCCATAGAAAACATCACTTCAATAAAACAGCATACAACAAAGCTCCTACCGAGGCCACATCCCAATAATCTCACACAGTGCAGCCTTAGCCAACCGATGTTGCCATGACCACCACGATCATGACTTTTTGCAAAACACAACAACTTGCATTTTTAAAGTACTTTTAGGAAAAGGTCTGCAGCAAATGGTTCAAAAGACAGCCTGGAGGGAGGAAAACCCCAAAGGCCTGAAATGTTTAACTGTTGATGTTCAGATGAGGGTCCACTCATACAAGGAGCACAAAGTCTGAATTCAAGTACAACAAGCAATTAGGAAGGCAAATGGCAGGTTGGCTTCCATTGCAAGGGGATTGGAATAGAAGAACAGGTAAATCTTGTTACAATTGTATTATAGGGGTTTGGTGCGACCACACTTATGACTCTGTGCACAGTTTTGGTCACCATATTTAAGGAAGGATACACTGCCTTGGAGGCAGTAAAGAAAAAGTTCACTTGATCAGTTTCTTCTAATGATACTCCAGAATTATTAATTAAATAAATTAAATTAAATGAGAAGGTTGTTCTTTAATGAAAGGCTGAATAAATTGGGTCATACTCTTTAAAGCTTAGAAGAAAGAGAAGCAATCTCATTTAAACGTATATGGTTCTGAAGGGCCTTGACCAGGTGGACACTGGGAGGTTGCTCCCACTGACTGGTCCCTAGAACATAGGCATACAAATCTGGTTAAGGGCCAATCATTTAGGAGTGAGATGATGAGAATTTTCTTAACTCAGAAGTGTCAATGTTTGGATCTGCCAAAACATTGAATATATTCAAGAGGCGACTAGATATAGCACTTGGGGTGAATGGGATCAAAGGTTATGGGGAGAAAGCAGGATTAGGCTATTGAGTTGGATGATCAGCCATGATTGTGAAGAACGGTGGAGCAGGCTCATAGGGTCAAATGGCCTCCTCCTGCTCCTATCTTCTATGTTTCCGTGTTTACACCAAGAGAACAGTAGACACCCAATATGTATATTTAAGATGGAGATAGCTAGATTTTAATTTTTTAGGAAATCAGAGGATATGGTCTCAGTTGCCTCCTCCAGCGGTCCCCATCAGGTACCTATCTTCAGCCAATTCAAATCACTCCATGTGATATCAAGAAATAGTTGGAGGTACTGGGTACTGCAAAGGCTATGGGCCCTGACCAAATTCTGGCAATAGTACTGAAGACATATGCTCCAGAAGTTCCCCCCGCCAGCCCAAAACCAGGCTCTTCCAGTACAGTTACAACAATGTCATCTACCCAGCAATGTGTAAAATTGCCTAAGTATGTCCTGTACATGAAAAGCAAGACAAATCCAACCCAGCCAATTACCATCTCATCAGTCTACTCTTGATCGTCAGTGAAGTGATGGAATATGTCATTAACAGTGCTGTCAGGCAGCACTTGCTCCACGGTGCTCACTTGAGTTCTGCCACTCAGCTCCTGACCTCATTATAGCCTTGGTTCAAACTTGGACAAAAGAGCTGAATTCCAGAGGTGAGGTGAGAGTGATAGCCCTTGACATCAAGGCTACATTCAAACAAGTGTGGCATCAACGAGCCCTCCCAAACTAAAATCAATGGGAATCAGAGGGCAAACTCTCTGTTGGTTGGAGTCATACGTGGTACATAGGAAACTGGGTGTGGTTGTTTGAGGTCAGTCATCTCAGCTCCGGGTCATCTTTGCAGGAGCTGGTCAACGTAGTGTCCCAGACCCAACCTTCTTCGGCTGCTAAATCAATGACCTTCCTTTCATTATAAGGTGAGAAGGGGAGATGTTTGCCAATGATTGCAAAATGTTCAGCACCATTCATGACTCCTCAGATACTGAAGCAGTCCATGTTCAAATGCAAAAAGATCTGGACAATATCCAGGCTTGGGCTGACAAGTGGCAAGTAACATTCATGCCACACAAATACCAAGTAATGACTATCTCCAATAACAAAAACAATCTATCCACAGCCCTTGATATTCAATGGTGTTGCCATTACTGAATCCCCCACTATTAACATTCCAGGGGCTACCAATGATCAGAAACTCAACTGCACTTGCCATTTAAACACAGTGGCACAAAAGTAGGTCAGAGGCTGGGAATACTATGGCAAATAACTCACCTCCTGACTCCCCAAAGCCTATTCACCATCTACAAGGCATAAGCCAGGAGTGTGATAGAATACTCCCCACTTGCCTGGATGGATGCAGTTCCAACAACACTCAAGAAGCACGACACCATCCAGGACAAAGCAGCACACTTGATTGGCAAAATCCACAAGCATCGTCTACCTTCACCACCAATGCTGAGTAGCAGCTGTGTGTACTATCTGCAAGATGCACTGCAGAAATTCACCAAAGATCCTTAGACAACATCCACCAAACCCACAATCATTTCCAACTAGAAGGATAAGGACAGCAGATACATGGGAACACCACCACCTGCAAGTTCCCCTCCAAGCCACTCACCATTTTTTCTGTGTCACTGAGTCAAAATCGTAGAATTTCAAAAGGGCATTGTGGGTCTATCTGCAACAAATGGATTGCTGTAGTTCAAAAAGTCAGATCACCACCACCTTCTCAAGAGCGGCTAGGGACAGGAAATAAATTTCGGCCAGCCAGTAATTTTTAAAATAAGGAGGTGGGCAGCAAAGTGGAATTGACATAAAAAGATCATCCATGATTATGTTGAATTGTGGACCAATCTCAAGGGGGCGGATAGTCTACTCTTTCTCTAAAAACAAAAACCAATAGAACTGCAGATGTTGTAAATCAGTAACAAAAACAGAAATTGCTGGAAAAGCTCAGCAGGTCTGGCAGCCTCTGAGGAGAGAAATCAGAGTTAACGTTTCGGGTCCGGTGAACCATCCTCAGAACTTGAGTTCCCAAAATGTTAACTCTGATTTCTCCCCTCAGAGGCTGCCAGATCTGCTGAGTTTTTCCAGCAGTTTCTGCTTTTGCTATTATTTCTCAAATTCTAAACTAGTGCTTCCCAAACCTTTTCTGCTGTGACCCCATTTTGGGCTTAAACATTGACATTAACTCCCAAATGAGAATTGAGAGCACAAGGAGCCTGTCTGTTGGTGGGAGCACACTGTTAAATTTTCCCCTTCCTGGAGTTGGCATGAAGGGGAAGTAATTGGGAGGTTTATCCTGGAGAGAAACTCAACTGCTCTTGTCACCTCTGCAAATACATGCTGTGCATGGGCGACTTTCTCAACTCGCCAGCAATTAAACCTGTATTTGGTCATCTAATGGTCACATAAGGGCCTCAACTGAGCACCTACCTCCCCAGAAGGTTAAAATGGTGTCAAGTTCCCTGACTGGAAAACCATAGTGACCTGCCTGTGGAATTGTGGGAAGGGAATGACTGGCCCAATCAGGGGCCCATTAGTGACACAGAGGCAGGTGAGGTTGTGATCTCTGAAATCCATGACCCTGCCTTGCTTCCAAACCCCCTCTTCTCTGCTTTCTTCATCCTGTAGAAAGATTAAAACTGAGGGGGTGGCCTTGACTGATGGATTTTAGAACACAGAAGCTATTGATATTTGGTTGGGTGGCAGCTTCTGCTAACCCAGGTTGCCACTGTTGAGGCCTTTGGTAGGGCAAGATCCTCAACCTTGGTTGGCTGTTAGCTCTCAATAAATTGTTTAGTGGATGGTCTGATGAATTATTTCACTGGGGGAGGCAGTGTGTTAGTCAACATAAGCTAGGCTGCCCTCAAGGAAAATTGCCCCTTTGTTTCTGTTGAATGAAAGAATACTGTGACTAATTCACTTCTTCTCAGTATTTTATACAAATGGAGATTCATATGTTAGGTGAAAAAGTAGACCATTTGGCCTCTTGAGTCATTTAATAAGATCATCTGAAAAAAGTCTGAAACACGTTAGTTTGATAACCTCCACCTCATCTTCAGCAAAGTATGAGCAAATGAGCTGTACTACAGAAAATAAGGCAATAGGTTATCAAATTGGATTTGTGTTTGCAGCAGAATATGTTTGTGTCACAAAATTCTAAGCAGATTACAAATCAAATTTAGTGGAATTATGCCCTGGCTCCCCACACGTTCATAAATACCCAGTATGTGAGTCATAAATGATTAACAAATTGAACCAGTAGAAAGTGACAAAGAACAATGAACTGTTGTATTTTGGGTCTCCATGTTGCTATGGTTCTTTCTTGTTGCTATGATATTTTTCTGAATCTTCCTGTTGTGTTGTGCTTCATATGCTGAATTGCAATGACTTGTATGCGTTGTTTCTATATATACACACATATAACATATAATCCTGTTGCTCTCAAAAGAAATAAAGTAAAAAATGACAGTGACTTTCCAATAAGAGCATTCACAAGAGGGCATGAACTAATTAACACTTGCCAAAAATCACACGGCAATAACCAGAAATGATTTCTCCAAGGTCAGCCCTAATTACTGTATCTACCCAGATTGGGTCTATCACTAGGAACTTGCTGTGGTTCATGTTGGGGTCAGACAGGGATGAAAAACTGACTGAATCAAATCTTGAAGTGAAGTTGCCGAAATTTAAAGTAAGGGAGATGAAAAGAAAATCCTTCAGAATCCATTGACCTTTCACTAATTTTCTCATATGACCACCCTACAGTGACTATCATACTATATTAGGTGAGTGATTGGACTTAAAGGAGTCATTTATCTAAAAGATAAACTCCCTCATCTCTCAAAGCCATAAAGCACTGAAATTGATTTCACCCAATAATTAATCTCAGTCATTCAGAGGTGATAAGGTGACAGGAGTATCTTAGTGATTTTATGTGATCCAATATAAGCAATTCTCTTGTGGAGATACAATGGTTTTGTCTTCAAACCCTGACCACCATTAATATAAACAGGGCACCGCAAACACTGAATAATGAAAATGAGGCTAGAAGCTTGTTGTTGATAGCAAAGCCCTGGACATAGTTGTCCATGTGCATTGCTTGCAGCTAAACAGCATTCCCCAATGAGTAGTTCATAAATCTTCCCTACATGACCACGCCTCTCCTTACTCTGATCTGAGGTTCCCACCTGTTTCAAGAAGTCCATTATCATCCTGGTGCCAAAAAAAAAAATCAAGCAGCATGCCTTAATGACTACTGCCAAGTGGCTCTGACATCCAAGATTATGAACTGCTTCGAGAGGTTAGTGATGGCACATATCAATTCCAGCCTCCCAGATTGCCTTGATCCACTACAATTCGCCTGTCACAACAGGCCCATGGTAGATATCAGCTCCCTGTCCCTATACTCATCTCTGGAACATATGGATAACAAGGGCAGACTCCTATTTATTGACTTTATCTCCGCTTTCAACACCATAATTCCAGAGAAACTCACCTCCAGTGTCTGAGACCTAGGTCTTTGCTCCCCACTCTGCAACTAAGATCCTCGACTTCCTGACTCCGAGACTGCATTCAGTAAGGATAGGCGACAACAGCTCCTCCACAATGATCCTCAACAATGGTGTCCCAAAGGCTATGTACACAGCCCCTTTACTATACTCCTTATGCACTCATGACTGTGTAGCCAAATTCTGCTCTAACTCCATTTACAGTTTTGATGATGACACCACCATACTGGGTCAGATCTTAAACAAGACAGAGTACAGGAGAAAGATAGAGAGCTTACTAGCATGGTGTAAAGGCAACAATCTCTCCTTAATGTCAGCAGAATGAAGGAGCTGGTAACTGACTTCAGGAAGTGGAGTGGAGGACATGCCCCTATGTGTATCAATGGGGCTACGGTGGAGATGATCGAGAGCTTCAAGTTCCTAGGAGTTAATATCACCAATAATCTGTCCTGGTCCATCCATGTTGATGCTATAGTCAAGAAAGCATATGAAAGCCTCTACTTCCTCAGAAAGCTAAGGGAATTTGGCATGGCCACATTTGACTCTTACCAATTTTTATAGATGCACCACAGAAAGCATCCTATTCGGATGCATCACAGTTTGGTATATCAACTGCTCTGCCAACGACTGCAAAAAATTATAGAGTTGTGAATGCAGCCCAGTCCATCACGCAAACCAACTTTCCATCCATGGAACACACACATAGTAGTAAAACAGAATAACTTCAAATATTCTCAGCATTAATGTTTTAGTAGAATTAAGCTAGGGATGAGAGACTTCAGTTATATGGAGAGACTAGAGATGCTGGGGTTGCAGCCCTTAAAGCAGAGTTGGCAGCAAGATTAATAGGGGTGTTCAAAATTGAGGGATTTGGCAAAGTACTTTGGGTGGAACATTTGCCACAAGCGCAAGGCCATTAAAGGTCAGAAAGCGTTGAACTATTTGGTAAAAAGAAACATGGAAGAAATAAGGAGAAATTATTCTTCACTCAGTTGTTATGATCTGGAATGTACTGCTTAAAGGTGTCATAGAAACAGATACTTCAGGATTCTCTCAAGGTAAACTTGCAGGTTGAGTCAGTATTCAGGAAGGCAAATGCAATGTTGGCATTTATTTTGAGGGGACTTGAATATAAAAGCGGGGATGTACTACTGAGGCTTTATAAGGCTCTGTTCAGGCCACATTTGGAGTATTGTGTGCAGTTTTGGGCCCCATATCTCAGGAAGGATGTACTGGCCCTGGAGCCAGGTTCAGAGAAGGTTCACGAGAATGGTCCCGAGAATGGTCCCAAGAATGGAAAGCTTAACGAATTAGGAATGTTTGAGGACTCTAGGACTATACTCATTGGAGTTTAGAAGGATGAAGGGGGGATCTAATTGAAACTTTCAGTATACTGAATGGCCTGGACAAAGTGGATGTTGGGAAGGTACTTCCACTGGTAGGAGAGTCTAGGATCCGAGGACACAGCCTTAGAGTAAAGGGAAGACCCTTTAGAACAGAGATGAGGAGAAATTTCTTCAGCCAGAGAGTGGTGAATCTATGGAGTTTACTGCCACAGAAGGCTGTGGAGGCCAGGTCATTGAGTATGTTTAAGACTGAGACAGATAGGTTCTTGATTATCAAGGGGATCAAGGGTTATGGGGAGAAAGCAGGAGAATGGGGATGAGGAATTTATCAGCCATGATAGAATGGCAGGGCAGACTCGATGGGCTGAATGGCCTAATGGTCTTATGCTCTTATGACTCTCTTTATACTTCTTGGTGCCTTGGGAAAACAGCCAACATAATCAAAGACCCCTCCCACCCCAGTTATACTCTCATCCACCCTCTTCCTTCAGGCAGAAGATACAAAAATTTGAAAATACATACCAACAGATTCAAGAATAGCTTCTCCCCTGCTGTTGTCAGTCTTTTGATTAGACCCTCATATTAAAGTTGATCTTTCGCTGCACCTTCTCTAGAGCTGTAACACTGAATTCTGCATTTTGTTCTGTTACCCTGATGTACTTACGTAAGGTATGATTTGCATCGATAGCACATAAAACAAAACTTCTCACTGTATCTCAGTGACAACACTAAATCAAATCAAACCATAATGTGGTGCGACCATCCACCAACCACTTCCTCAGTTGAACAAACTATCATTCAATATGACTTTCATTTAGGAATACAGAAGCTAATGGGCATAGGGGAAAACTATATACACTGTACACATATGCAACATCGCAACAAATTATTTAAAACAACCACATTCAGCTTTGTATCTTCCAGTTCTATTTTCTGCAGTACGAAGACCCACAGGGTTGAGGACACAATAGATGACTACCTTCTGGACTTCATGACTTTAGTAGTTTCAGATTTTATCCACTGCTCCAAATATTTATGAAAGTAAGTACAAATAATAGTTCTTATGTTGCTACTTACAGCATTTTTACGCTCATCTTTTAGATATTTTCCAATCAACCTGTTCAGGGATGATATTACACATCACTGGAGCAGGCGGGACTTGAAATCAGGCATTCTGTCTCAGAGATAGGGATACAACTACTGTGCCACAACAGCCCTAAGACCCATCTCCTATTGTTTGCCTCATTACCAGCCCCTTCTGTCTTGCACAATTATGCCTTGAAATCTTAATAACTCCAGCCTATCATAAACTTTCCCTTTAATTGTATTTTTCCTGCTTCCTTACTGCCACCCTGCAGCAATATTTCTGCTGCTTCAGGGTTTTTTTTTTAAAAACTGCTACATTGTTAATCTCTTCCAGTTTTGATAACAGGTCATCAACGTTTGTTGCATTGTTCCTGCAGGGGTCAAAAGGGGGACCAACTTCAAACCAGCAGCAGGACCCTGAGACAGTAAAATATTAGTGGTGCCTGTTGTCCCATGGAGGATGGTGACCTAACTCACAGCTACTAGCCCATTAGTGGTGACCATTGTTGAAGTTGCACAATAAAAGGATACATTGGGATGGCACAAGGTCTTGAAGAGATGATAAATTCGTCTTGAAGCAAGCCATGTGTATGTGCGCGCGCGCACGCATATGCATGCCTGTGTGCACACCCATGTGTGTGGTGTTGTCTTGTATGGTGGCAGCATTGTAGCTGTGGGGGTGGCCATTGCTCTACTGATGAGCTCTATCCACTGCTCTGGAGCATCCATAATGGAGGCTACCGCCTATTTTTCCAGCTGTTATCATGACTGAGTTTATACTGATCACTTCTACAAGATGCAGCAGTTCTTCCCTTGCCAGTGAAGTGATAACAGGGCTGGGAATTAATTGTTTTAATTGCCATAAATGACCAAATGTCAAATTGTCAAAAGTCAAAAAGCCCATGTCCAACCGGCTGGTCAAATCCAGA
Source organism: Rhincodon typus (assembly GCF_021869965.1). Classification (NCBI taxonomy): domain Eukaryota; kingdom Metazoa; phylum Chordata; class Chondrichthyes; order Orectolobiformes; family Rhincodontidae; genus Rhincodon; species Rhincodon typus. The sequence goes on along the minus strand of NC_063333.1, from coordinate 113,995,132 downwards.
ACTGTAACTTGGATTCTCTCTCCACAGTGGCTGCCTGACTTATTAGGTATTTCCAGCATTTTCTATATTTATTAATGAAACAAAATTATTTGCTATCTCTGAAACTGTTGATTTGCCTTTGTAGTAGACATGGATGAGCCTGTTCCCATCTGTAATAGTACATTTATAGCATCTAGAAAACAGCATGAAGTGTCTTTAGCTAGCACCTGAGATAGCCCATCCAAGTGACTGAAGTGATCCTCTGGATTAAATATTGTGGTCTTCATGGTGTAAATTCTAAGTCCACAGCTCATAACGTCAATATTTGCTCTCTGCAATATGTTGACCGCTTCTGACATTGTTTCTACATTACTAAGTTCAAATAATTGGCTTGGTAACCGAACTAAGACATTGCTATAAGGAGATGTGGAGTTGAAGCTTTTCGTCCGTAACTCATCAGGAGTGATACGCAGGAAAACAAATTAAAAGGAAGCAACAATTTATAAAGTATGAGAAGAGGGTGCTGATTGGTTAGATTATTGTTGGCATGAGATGCAGCAGAAACTCAAAAAGATAACTGATTAAATTCAAACCAGACAAGTTAACTCGGTGCTCGGTACATTGCCTTGGAGATGCAGCAAGGATTGGCTGTCTCCATAGCCCTTTCTTCAGTGAAAAAGATGTAATGTTGAGACTCAAAATGTTTTGCACAAAAATGTGAAAAAAAATAGCATGCACAAATTTGACAAGCCTGAAATATAAAACGATGTAGCAGCTGAAGAACAAGGCAAAGAATTCTAGGACAACAATCATTAAATGGTGTACTTATCAAATAGTTCAACTACTTCTGGTTTTATGGCAGGCTAAGAGATTTTGAGACAATTAAAGTTGTTTGCAAAAATTAAATATGTAAAAGACTGCTTTATCAGCATCTCTGAGCAGATGTACAGTTTAGAACATTTAAAAAAAATTAAAAATTAAATACATCTTTATCAATAAAGACAGAGGGACAGAACAGTGAAAGTAGCCACAGATACCAGTCAACAGATTGAGGATATAAATTGAACTCCTCTTATTGCTTGTGATAAATTGTGTGATGCTGTTGTTATTGAACAGATTGCTTTTTTCTGCAAGTATGCGAATTCAAAGGGACCCTATCGGGGTTGATTTCATGGCCCTTAAAAAGCAGGGGGAGAACAAATTTTCTCAAGTATTACTGACTGCCCAAGGTCAGAAGGAATTCATAGCATCAATTTAATCTGGTTGTTACTGATGGAGCACTAAGTGAAAGAGAGTTTCGATGTTTGGTTTCAACGAGATATTATTTCTTTGCATAATACACCAAAGCAGTCTGTCCCCAAATGTTTCTTCCTGCATGCACTAAAGTAACGTCTCACTTTCTATGCATATTTTGTTTCTCTGATTTATTGCATAAGCCTTCTTTTATAAACACCAGTTTTGGCAGTCATGCTATGATTGCTGTCCCCATCTCCTTATTGTTTTTCTTCTTCAGTGCTGTTTGTAATATCGTTCAGTTCCAAACAGCATTGAAAGCTGTAATGTTAACTGTTTCATGTTATGGACAGAAGCTGCCTGAGTAACACTAGCTTTTTTGCTTTTATCCACCCACCAGTCCCTGCAAGTCACCCGAATTGATGTGAAATGTCTCAAACTCTTTGATCGCTTAGCAATCATGTCTGAAGCATCCATTGTTTTGGGGGTAGCGTGACACAGGTCATACATCGGTATTTTTGAAAATATAATATTTTAAAACTTCCAACTGATTGGGGCTATTACAAGTTAAATTAAGACAAGGTGAAATACTTAGAAATGCAAAACCCAAGATGAAAGTAAAATAACAAAATAATTTGTGGTGGTGGAGTGAAGGGGGCATTTAAAAAGAGAGACTCTCTACAATCTGGAAAGCCTTCAAAATCTTCTCAGGAAGACATTACCAAATGCAACGAATGGTATAGTGATATAAACCTTAGAAAACCACATTGGAGCCTGTATTTCAAGGGAAATTCTAAGAGCTTCTGGGAATTTTTGAGAGGGAAGCTGCTATATTTACTTCTGTCTTAGAAATGGCTTGATTCCCATGGAAATAACCGTAGAAAAGGAATATTAGGGAGCTGAAAATATTTTTAAAAATTGCAACATTCACTACTGATGACTACATTCAAGAAACCAGTGAATCCCCCTCGACCTTGGGTTTAAACCTTACATCTCAAAAACAATTAAAGGACTCTAAAATTTATTTTCTTTTATCAACCTTCATACTGGATTTTATCTCTTTTAACTTTGCACCTATGCCTGTACGTGAGAGAAGCAAGTGGCTGAATGAAATTAGTTGCATTTCTATTGTTTTTCACGGGGTTAGCAGGTAACAACATTGATTTCCATCATTCAAAAATATCTTTTGATTAATCCCTTATAGTTAAAAAAAAGTTAACTACATTTTAACAGGAGAAATGTACAGCCTCATGTTAGAAAGAAATTAAAACTTAGGTATGATTAACAGAGAAGGTTGAAAAGAGGAAGCTAATTTATCCCTTCTTACTTGCTTGTAGCAAGCAACAAAGAAATCTTTTGTGAAGGACTCCTATATTGCAACATTATGATATTCCATTCCGATGATGTGATGATAGGAAATAAGTTATTTCTGGGTATCACTACCCACTCATGGTTTCATTAAAACTTCTGGTGGGGCGATTTACAAGTAAACACCTGCGCTAAAAGTTCAAAATGCTGCTTGTGTCCATTGACTTTAGTTGGAGGAAGAGCACCTAATTTTCCATTTTGGTATCTTACATCCTTCAGGACTCAACATTGAGCTCAATAAAGTCAGACCATGAACTCTTGTCCTCTATTTTGGTTCCCTCCTCCCCTCTCTTTATACAGCATAAAACACCACTTTTCAATTCTGAAGAAGTCATATTGGACTTATATTAGTCACTCATGGGATGTGGGTTGGGTTAGCATTTATTGCCCAATCTTGGTCATCCTTGAGAAGGTGGTGTTGAGCTGCCTTCTTGAAACACTGCAGTCCATGTGCTGTAGGTAGACCACAACACCTTTAGGGAGGTAGTATCAGGATTCTGACCCAAGTGACAGTGAAAGAATGGTGGCCATTTTTTTCCAATCTGAATAGAGAGTGATTTGGAGGGGAACTTGCAAATGGTTCCCATGCATTTGCTGCCCATGCGTTTGGAAGGTGCTCTCTAGGGATCTTTGGTGAACTTCTAGTGTTTCTTGTAGACAATACACACTGCTGCTACTGATCATCAATGCTGGAGTGACTGAATGGCACCACATCCACAAACAATCTAGCAGGCTGCTTTGCCCTGGATCGTGTCAAGCTTCTTGAGTGTTGTAGGAGCTGCACTCATCCAGGCAAGTGGGGAGTATTCCATCACAGTCATGACTTGTGAAGATGGTAGGCAGGCTTTGAGGGGTCACAAGGTAAATTACTCACTGTGAAATTCCTAATCTTTGACCTGTTCTTGTAGTCACTTTATTTATAAAGCAAATAAACAGTTACTTCGGTTTCTCACTCCACAGATGCTGCCAGACCTGCTGAGTTCATCCAACACTTACTGTTTTTATTTCAGATGACTAGCATCCGTTCTTTATTTTTAAGATGATCTGTATAAGTTTACTAATTGACATCAAAGGAATTAATGTGGGTAGTACCCAGCACCACTTTGAAGTATTGCTAGACAAATTATTTAGTACAAAATCAAAACATAAATGCTGTCAATACACAGCAGATCAGGAAAAATCTGGAGGAAGAAATAGAACCAGGAACAAATTTTAAGCCCTGCCTGTAGCTGCTGGCAAGTTAGTGAAGTGCAAATGAAGATATGATGGCTGAATTAGCACCTACAGAAGAAGGTTTTATGTTGTGGGAGAGCATAAGACACTTTGAATATGAAAGTCAATACATCCCATTGAATTTTCCATCCATGGGCAGAATTTCTCACCAGTAGTTGATTGTTATTTCTATTAAACAAAGCTCTGCCTCAACAATATTAGTTCATAAACCCTAGTCTATGATTTAGGTGTAATAAAAGAAGAATGGAAAAAGAATATTCAGTAGTGTTTCTAAGAACATGCTAATTTCAACTTTTGATAAGATACTGACTTATTTTTTGAAGTCTCACATTTCCCTTTACATTTTGCTCTCCAAGTGGTGCCCAGACAGAACACTGGTATGCTCCCAAATCTTCACTGGAGACGTTGTAAATTGTCAAGAAATACGGACTGGCAGAATTAACCTCAACGGATCTATTGAAACCCCGATACCTCCAGACAATGTTCTCTTTGAGATCTCTTCGCATAATTCCTGATAAACTGAACCCATCATCAGCTACCTGGAAAAAATATTAAAATGTATATAAATCACAGAGAATCAAACAGTGCTATATCTTACCACAGAAAAACATTGTGATTGGGGTTACACGAAATTCCCTCATTTAACACAAAATTTGACTTTATACAAACAATGTTAAGTGAATACAATTTTCCATTACTACTAATGTAAAAATTGTAATTAGGATCAGCAGGGTTTATGTCAGCAGAAAAATAATCATTAACTTGTAAGTTGAAAAACAGTAATTGCTAAATCAGTATCTTTGTAAATGAAATAGTTTTAAAAATAAATGGACAGTTATAAAGAAATATGCTAACTCTTTCCACTTAATTCTCCTCACCTCCTCTCCCACTCCTCAAGCCTCCCACTTTCTTCCTCTACCACTCCTTAATTGGCCCATTCACCTCCTCTTCCACTCCTCAATCCACCCAGTCACTTCCTTTTTCACTCCTCAATTCTTCTGCTTGCCTTCTCTCCCACTCCTCACACTTCCTCACCCCGTGCTAGTCGCTACCAATTGTGCTTGCCAAGCCACCTGCAGACTGCATATCAAGATTCTTGTTCCTCCTGGTCTGCGAGAGTCAGGAAGTTCCAGTCAAGAAGTGGTTAGGATTGTTAAGTATCTAATTCATAAAATCATAGAATCCCTACAGTGTGGAAGCAGGCCATTCAGTCAACGAGTCCACACTGCCCCTCCGAAGAGCATGCAACCCAGACTCACCCCTTACCCTATCCCTGCAAAGCTGCATTTCCCATGGCCAATCCACCTAACCTGCACATCTTCGGACTGTGGGAGGAAACTGGATGACCCACAGGAAACGCACACAGACATGGGGAGAATGTACAAACACCCCACTGGTGCTGTGAGGCAGCAGTGCTAGCCACTGAGCTACCGTGCCACACAATTCTTTAGATGGATATGTGGCAATGCATATACCAACGACAATTGACATCAAAAACTAACATTTATATATACATAGTACTTTTAGATTGCTTATCTGCAATTTTTCAGTTACTATTTCGTAGAATGAAATGCATTCAAGATTTACAGAGCTTTATTAAAATACTTGTCAGTGTAATGAAGTAACTGGCACTTGGAATTAAATTAAAAAACAGAAAACTTGTCAGGACTCCAACAGAACCGACTTTACACTTTAGTAGTCTAGATTTTCTAGTTGCTGTTATTTTGCTTAAACCCAACACCAGACAAATGAAAGTATGTTTTGTGCTATTTTGTTTGAGAGACAAATATTGCTACTTCTTCTAAAACATTTGGCCTCAAGCTGGTGAACCCCCATAGAAACCAAGCAAAAAGGGTGTAGTTAGGGAAGAACCCAACGTAAAGCTAAAATTTCACAGTAAAATTTCCTTCCATTTCCAGAAGGCAAATAATTTAAGTAATATATCCTGTGACTCATCATGATACTACTAAAAGGCAAATTGCATGATGCATTTGATTTTGGTTTCAGTCTAAAATATAAAAGTCTTCTTGTAAGTTTAGGAATAAAGATGGTGATCGTATATTTCCATTTACTCCTTGAGTTTAAAAGTAGACATGGATGAGCATGGTGGAAGTACATTTATTTGCTGGGATTTCCAACATAAAATCATCCCCACCTGATCAAAACATTTTTTATTTACTGCATGTTCCTGCTTTGTGGGTGAACACTTTCTAGCTTACTTCATGATGGTACATTTCTCCCTTTCAAGGTTCAAAGATTTGCATGTTAATCAAAAGCTCCATCCGCCTAGATGGAAGTAAAAGATCCCCTATCATTATTTGGGCAACTGTTTAGACTAAAATTTCTCCCCCCGCCCCCTTGACATTACCAAAAAATACATTATTCATCTTATTTTTTCACTATGAGATCCTGTTTGCAATTGGACCCACAATTCTCCTGATCACAGCAGCCACTACATTTCAAAAGTAACTCACTGGCTGTTTGGAAAGACAACAAAGATGTTGTAAAATTGTAAATCTTTCTTAAACAATTATATATGATTAGTGTAGGCCAATGAACTGTCCCTTGTCCAATGTTAAATGCATAATTAGAAATGGCTTGAAGTTCTTGAATTATTTTGTTACAACCAATTGCTTAAACTTTGCATGTGATCTGTGATTTAGGAACATCTCAATCTTCAACATCTCAGACTGTTTTGGAATTTATTCATCTCTGTTTGGGCTCCCTCTAACTTTATTGAGTTTTCATAGTTAGGATTTCCTTATTTGTGAAACTGTATTTTTCAGGAATGCCATGATGTGCCATTCCTCTGTCCAATTAAGCATTCACACAAGATAAGCACCAATGCAAAGCAGTTCTGGAGTATGCACTGGGTGTCAAGGCCTAGACCATTTTCAAAGGGAACTGAAGGAAGACTATCCCCTCCAGCTAGTTTACAGTTTGTTTGTGTTAGATTAGGTCTTGGTTCCCTATTCAAGCCATAAGTAATTTCATGTAGGGTCACAACTAGAGAGTCATACAGGTTATTACGAACTTATATATGCCCAACTTCCTAATGTCTATTTACACCCAAATTTTCTGCAAAAACCACAGTTAACATAGGAATTTGAAAATGGGTACAAAGAAACAGAAATCAACATGAGCCAACAGGGCCAAGGAATTAATGAAATCACACAATGCATTCCTTCTTTATATCTGAAAGTTTCAAGCAACCAGCCATTCACGCACATTGCTGCCTGGAAGTCAGATCAAACCCATAGTAGTTAATGCCATTACCTGATGTAAGAAATCAATGCGTGCACTCACTGTAACTATTCTATTCCGTGAATGACTACTGAAGGTTGGTTGGTATTCAGGACTTTCACCATGGCCACCTGAAGTGCTTACAATGGAAGCTCAGCAGCCTTAATCTCCAAAGTTACAGTAACTGGGACAGCATCTTGTGGTAGTACTGGGATAAATAAAGTAGCATGTAAGACAGGTATTAAGAGCTTGCACGATGATGTCATGTCATTTCTAGTCAATGCTGATTTTTTTGATCAATTTGATTTTTGATCCGTTTTTGGAGTAAACCAAGAGCAAGAACCATACATTTCAAATGAAGTTAGCTGGAGCCAGATTGTGGAAACATTGGTAAGTGGATGGCTGACTGTGTTGAATAATGAACTTGCCTGAAGCCTCATCGGCTTTGGAACTTGCTGTCTCCCTTGTCCCTGATGCTGCATGTTTGCTGCCCAGTGGTGCTGAAGTTGTGGTGCAAGCAATGAAGATGGCAAATTGCAGGGGTACACTGCATAGCTATTCCAGACCAATATAGACAGCAGAAACAAAACAATTATACAATCACCTTTCTAGTGGTAGCATGGTACTATTCGTGCCCAGGTTCCTGATAAAGGTGATGAGCTTTTTCTATGCAGATGGACACAGAAATATCCTTTGTCCCTTTAGGCACGAGGGTCAATAAAGAGTGTAAAAGAGTGAGGAAATTCAGGTGTAGCAAAATTAAGTTTGTAAATCATTTGTTCTCAGCTTCCCATGCTTTTTTTTAAATCCTTGATATGCAAATACATAAGAAACATCTCCTCACAACTGTGTCATCTGCCCAAACTACAATTGTTTTACATGCTATAAGCATAGTCTTCAATGCAACAGTAAAACTTCTTTACCTTGTACCAGCTGATAGCTCTGTACTGAACTTCAGATTCACGTGGAGCATCACAGGGCAGCTTTGCAATGTCACCGAACCTGGTAAGTACTTCTGTTACAGCTTCTGTACCCACATAAAACAGCACTGCTAAAACAAGGGACATCACAGGGTAAAACATCAAAATTCATTACTGGCTACAACCCCGCCTCTTTGACCTGTCTCCTCTCCACCTATCTTATCCTTTATCCATCTTCTATCCACCTCACCCTCCCTCCCTATTTATTTCAGAATCCCCTTCCCCTCCCCCATTGCTGAAGAAGGGTCTCGACCCGAACGTCAGCCTTCCTGCTCCTCGGCCTGCTGTGTTCATCCAGCTCGACACCGTGTTATCTAAAATATACAGAGTGACAGCTTTTAATTAAGTAAAGGCAGCGAGCCTCACACTTCGTGAAAGGACGCAAGAAACAACTGTAGCATGCCACTGAGTAAACAAATCCAACTCAGGCTTTCACTGAGCGAGCAAAAGACGAATTTGAAAATTACCTGGCTGTAATATCAGAAACAGAGGTTGCTTCAGATTGGAGCCGGACAGAAAACCCATGTTGAGAGCACCAGCTAGACGGAAAGAAAGGCGAAGGGAGGCGTCGACAAACTGGTTTCGTTTCTTTCTAAGTTTCGTTTTCTTCGAAATGATCTCATTTCGGTTTAGTTTCGAGGCTCGCCCTGATTGGTCAGTCTTAACGCGGAAGTAGCACCATATGCTATTTGAGTGAGAAGATAAATTATGGGATCAGCAAAAGTATCGCCGCATCTGTTTAATTCCTTTATCTGCAAGTGAAATGGAGAGTAAATATTACAGGACTGAAATAAAATAAAATCTATGATGATACGATACAGATAAACATTCACTGTAAAATTACAACATGCGATTTATTCAACACCTTTATCATGTAACTAGCTCAGCTCGAGGCTTGCGACAGAAGCAGTTTTGCAAAACATACTGGTTGTTTTACGTGACCCTGGTGGTATTTACGTGAAACACGCAGTCATTGAGAGCTACAACATAGTTATTCTGCCATTCTGCCCACTGGGTTTCCGTCGGTCAAACACAACCACCTTATTACTCTAATCCCATTTTAGAGCACTTGACCCTTGGCATCAAGTGTATATTCAAATACTTCTTGTATGTTATGACGGTTTCTGCCTCTATCACCCTTACAGTGAGTTCCAAATAACCACCACCCTCTGTGTTGAAAAACTGTTTCCTCACATCTCCTCTAAACTTTCTCCCCCTTAAAGGTATGCCCTCGGGTCCAAAGTCACCTTTTACAATTGGCCAATGATTACCATGATTACCAATGTGGCAAACAACTTCAGTCAAAAGTGCTGAGAGAACAACCCATCTCAGTCTTCTGAGGTCTCTAGCATCAGAGATGCCACCCTTTACCCCATTTGATTCACTCTAACTGATATCAAATTACAGTTGAAGTATGCAGAAAAGGCCCATGGGCCCCAACAGCATCTCTAAATGTGGTGCTGAAGACTGATGCTCCAGAACTAGTTGTGACATTTCAGGCTCTTCTCCTGCAGTTACAACACTGGCATGTACCTGACAAAGAGGAAAATTGATGGACCATATCTGTGGGACTCCATATACAAGACTCTGGAAAAGTGGAGGGTGGAGAAGGATGTACCCAACATTGGCCTTACTCCAAAGGCCACCTTTGTGTGTGGATGCATCAAGTTGTGCATAGACCCTAGGTATGCAAACCTGAAGTGTCACTACATATTGAGGTTCTACCTGTCCCTGCTGTTGCAAAGGATGGAACTGGCCTCATTGCCACAAACACTCCAAATAGTTGGACTTTTCCATATGATCAGACCTTCATGGAGAAATTTGCAAAGAAAACCATTTTTGACCACACGTCCATCAGGAAGAATTTAGAAGAACGAGGAGGAATCTCATAGAAACTTATAAAATTCTAACAGGAGATCGATGGATGAATGCAGGAAGGATCTTTCAATGACTGGGTATCTCGAACCAGGGGCCACAGGAGGAATTTCTAGATAGTGGTGAGCCAATAGAATTCTTTGCCACAAGAAACTGTTGAGACCAAAACATTGAAAATTTTCAAGAAGGATGTAGAGATAGTTCTTAAGACTAAAGGGATCAAAAGGCATGGGGAGAAAGTGGGAACAGATTATTAAGTTGCAGTATCAGCCATAATCATATTGAATGATGGAAAAGGCTTGAAGGGCTGAATGGCCTACTCCTGCTCCTATATTTTGTTCCTAGATCGTAGGCTGGGAGTTTTGTTTTTGTTTTATTAATCTGTGGGTTGTGAACATCACTGGCTGGCCAGCATTTTTATTGCCCATCCCCAGCTGCCCTTGAGGTGATGGTGATGCTGAGCTGCCTTCTTGAATCGTTGTAGTCCAGGTGTTGTGGGTTGACCCACGATGCCTGGATTTTGACAAGTGTGCCTGAAGGAATGGTGATATATTTCCAGGTCAGGATGGTAAGTGGATTGGAGGGGAACTTACAGGTGGTGATGTTCCCGTGCTTTCATCCCTCAAGATGGAAGTGGTCATGGGTTTTGAAGGTGCTGTCTAAGAGTCTTTGGTGAATTTCTGCAGTGCATCTTGTAGATAGTACACTGTGCTGCTACTGAGCATCAGTCGTGGAGGGAATGGATGCTTGTGGTTGTGGTGCTAATCAAACAGGCTGCTTTGTTCTGGATGGTGTCAAGCTTCGAGTGTTGTTGGAGCTGCAGCCGCTTCGGCAAATGGGGAGTATTCCATTACACTCCTGACTTGTGCCCTGTAGGTGTACAGGCTTTAGGAGGTCAGGTAGTGAGTTGGTTGCCACAATATACCTAGCCTCTGACCTGCTCTTGTGGTAAGCCCAGTTGAGGTTCTGGTCAATAGAAACTGCCAGGATGTTGATAGACCTTCAACAATGACAACCATCTTCCTATGTACTATGACTACAAACAGCAGAGAGTTAGCTTCAAATCCAGTTTTGCTAGGACTCCTTCATGTCATACTTGGTTGAATGCAGTCTTAACGTTGAGGAGTGAGTGTCACTCTCGCCTCACCTCTGGAATTCAGTTCTTTTATGAATGTTTGAACAGAATTGTAATTAGGTAAGAAGCTGAATTGTCCTGACAAAATCCAAACTAGGGTCACTGAGCGGGTTATTGCTGAGCAGGTGCTGCCTGATAGCACTGTTGATGATACCTTCCATCACTTTACTGATGATCAAGACTACACTGATGGGCCAGTAATTGGCCATGTTGGATTTGTCCTGCTTTTTGTGTAAAGGACATAGCTGTACAATTTTCCACATTGCTGGGTAGGTGCTATTGTTGTAGATGTGCTGGAAAAGCTTGGCAAAGGGAGCAACAAGTAATGCAGCACTAGTCTTCAGCATCAGAGCTGGAATGTTGCCAGGGTCCATAGCCTTTGCAGTATCCAGTTCCTCTAGCCATTTCTTGATATCACATGGAGTAAATCAAAATTGGCTGAAGATTGGCATCTGTAATGCTGGGCACCACTGGAGGAGGTCAAAATGGATCATCCACTCGACACTTCTGGCTGAAGATAGCTGTGAATACTTTTGCACTGATGTGTTGGGCTCTTTCATCGTTGAGGATGGGATATTTGTGGAGCCTTTTCCTCCAGTGAGTTAATTGTCCACCACCGTTCATGACTAGATATGCAGGACTGTAGAGCTTAGATCTTAAACCAATGGGTTCACTTAGCTCTATTTGTCACTTGCTGCTTATGCTTTTTGGTACCTACACTAGGTTGAAATCTCATTTTTAGGTATGCCTGGTGCTGCTCCTGGCATGCCGTTCTACACTCTCCATTGAGACAGAGTTGATGGTAACAGTTAAGTTGGTGATATGTTAGGCCATGAGGCTGCAGAATGGTATTGAAGTAATCCTGCTGCTGTTGATGGCTAATATATCTCATAGATGTCCAGTCTACAGTTGCCAGGTCTGTTCAAAGTCTGTTCCACACAACACAATGGAAGATATTTTCAATATGAAGGTGGGACTTCATTTCCACAAGTCTGTGCAGTGGTCACTCTCTCTGAGACTGTCATAAACAGATGTATTTTCAGCCAGCAGACTGGTAAGCATGAAGTGAACTATGTTTTTCTCGTTTCCCTAACCAGCTGCTGCAAACCCAGTCTAGGACCTATGTCTTTTATGACCCAACCAGCTTGATCAGTAGTGTTGCTCGCGAGCCAGTCGTGGTGATGTGCATTGAAATCCCCACCCAGAGTACATTTTGCACCTTTGTACTTCCTCCAAGTGTTGTTCAACATGGATGAATATTGATTCATCAGCAGTATGTACAATCTACAAGAGGCACTGCAGAAATTCACCAAAGATCCTCAGACAGCACCTTCCAAACCCACAACGACTTCCATCTAGAAGGACAAGGGCAGCAGATACAAGGGAACACTTCCACCTTCAAGTTCTGCTCCAAGCCACTCACCATGCTGAGTTGGAAATATATCGCTGTTCCTTCACTGTCGCTGAGTCAAAATCCTGGAATTCCCTCCCTAATGGCATTGTGGCTCAGCCTATAGCAGGTGGAGTGCAGCGGTTCAAGAAGGCAGGTCACCACCAGCTTCTCAAGGGCAACGAGGGATGGGCAAGAAATGCTGGCCAGCTAGTGACACCCACATCCCACAAATGAACAGAGAAAAATAAATCAGCCAAGGGTATGTGGTAACCAGCAGGAGGTTTCCTTGTCCATGTTCAACTTGAAACCATGAGACTTGATGGTATTCAGAGTCAATGTTGAAGACTCCTAGGCTCCCTCCCAACTGGTACCACTATGCCTCAACTTCTGCTGGGTCTGCCCTGCTAACAGAACAGTACATATCCAAGGACAGTAATAGTGATATCTGGAACATTATCAAATATGAATCCATAAATATGACTATGTCAGGCTGTTGCTTGACTATTCTGGAGACACCTCTGCCAATTTTGGCAGTAACCCACAGACATTAGTAAGGAGAATGTTGCAGATTCGACAGGGTTGTTTCTGCTGTTGTCTTCTCTGGAGTTTGACCTTCAGCAATGACAACCAATGAAGAATTTCCTCCTTGGTTCTCAGATGGTCCATCCAGTTTCATTTATTGTTGAGACTATATTGTAATTGATAAAGCTGAGTGGCTTGCTAGGCCAGTGCAGGGGGCAGTTGAGAATCAACAGCATTGCTGTGGCTCTGAATTCACACGTAAGCCAGACCAAGTGAGGTTGGCAGGTTTCCTTCCCTGAAGGACATTAGCGAGCCAGATGGGTTTTTTTCCCCAACAATTGACAGTGGTTTCATGGTCATGGTAGATTCCGAATTCTAGATTTTTTTTTCAAAACTGAAGTCAAATTCCACAATCTGCTGTGGCAGAATTCAAACCCAGGTTCCCAGAACATTAGCTGAGTTTCTGTATTAATAGTCTAGCATTAATACCACCAGGTCATCATCTCACCCAGGAGTGATTTACTCAACCCAAGTCCCTAAGATGTTCCCCTAAACTACAAGGCATTAGGCAGGAGTGTGATAGAATACTCTCCACTTGCCTAGGTGGTGCAGCTCAAGACGCTCAGCATAACTGATTGGTCTATTGGCCCAAACATGGACAAAAGAGCTGCTTTCTAGAAGGGAGGTCCAAGTGATTGCCCTTGTCACGAGGGCAGCATTCAACTGAGGATTCCTAGCAAAACCAGAGTCAATGAGAACCAAGTAAGACATTCTTCATTGGTTGGAGTCATAGCTTACAAAAGGAACAAACACAAAGTTGCTGGAAAAGCCCAGCAGGTCTGGCAGCATCTGTGAAGGGAAAAACAGAGTGAACATTTCGGGTCCGGTGACCATTCCTCAAAACATTAACTGTTTTTCCCTTCACAGATGCTGCCAGCAACTTGATTTTTGTTCCTGATTTACAGCATCCGCAGTTCTTTTGGTTTTTAGCTAACAAAAGATAGATGGTTGTCATTGGTGGAGATTAAATATTTCAGCCAGAGGACATCACTGCAGGAGTTCCTCAGGGTAGTTACCCAGGCCCAACCATCTTCAGTTGCTTCTTCAATAGCCTTCCCTCCATTATAAAATCCAATGTGGGGGAATGTTCACTGAAGATTGCACAATATTCAATACCCATGGACACTGAAGCGATCTGTGTCAATATGTAACTAGACCTGGATAACATTCAGGCTTGGGTTGATAAGTGGCAAGTAACATTTGCACCAAAGACAATTACCATATCTAACGAGAGTGAATCTATTTCCCATTGACATTCAATGGTATTACCATCACTGAATACTATACTAACAAAATCCTGGGACTGTCAGGAAACCAAATTGAACCAGGCCCATAAATATTTGTAACTGCAATAGGTCAGAGACTAGGAATCCTGCAGCAACTCACCTCCTGACTCCCCATATCATTTCCACCATCTACAAGGCATTATTTGGGAGTTGATGGAATACTTTCCACTTGGCTGGATAGATATAGGCTCACTGGCACCCCATTCACCACTTTCAACATTCACTCCCTTCATCACCAACACATTGGCAACAGTGTATATCATCGGAAGATGCATTGCAGAAATTCACAACAGCTCATTCAATAGCACCTTCCAAACCCACAACCTCACCCACCTACAAGGGTGGATGCATGGGAACACCACAGGAAAGTTCCTCTCCAAATTACATGCCTTCCCAACTTGGAATTCTGTCACCATTCTTTTACGCTCATTTTGTCAAGATCCTGGAATTAATTCCTAACAGCAGTGTGTGTGAACCTATCTTTGATGCAGCAGTTTAAGAAGCCAGTTCATCATCACCTTCTGAAGAACGAGTAGAAATTGACAATAAATGGACAACCCAGCCAGTGACACCCATGTTCCACAAGTGAAATGTTGAGGCCATCTTGATTCTGAACATCTTTATCAATTCTTTTTTTAAAAATCCTCTCTTCTCCAAGGAAGTGAGAATTGGCTTCTCCCATTTGGCCACATAGCTGAAATTTTGCATTACTGAAACCATTCTCATGAATCTTGATAAGAGGGAGCTGATATTCCTTACCTTAGATATTTTAGGTATAATCAAACTAGTGTCTTGTTTTAGTTTCAGGAAGACTTTATTTCAATATAGTATAAAAATAGCAAAGGTCAATACTACAATTGTTTTCCATATTACCTGCTGAATTTGTATTATAGCTTTTTGTGATTTTATGCATAGGGACTCCTAAACTCTTTGTTGCAGCTTTCTACAGTCTTTCTCCATTTAAATACTTAGCTTCTCTACTCTCCTTGCCAAAGTGTGTAACCTCAAATTTCCCTACATTACATTCTATTTGCCAACTTTTGCCTACTCACTTGATTATCTGTATACCTCTGCAGACTATCATCCTAACCACTTGCTTTCCCATTTGCTTCTGTCATCCGCAAACTTTGTTCACATTGTTCCTTGAAGTGCTCCTTAAAACATATACTAAGTATTCCAATATACATTGTTGTTCATAGTCCATGTAGCTAACAGTAATGTGTACTTAATAGTAAGTTCAGCTTCATGTATCAAAGGCATCATGCATTAAATATATAATTAACCTGTTTACTGAACATCACTATTCAACCTACAATTGTCATACATTTTGTATGGGTAACCTAGCACAAATGGTACCAGTAGCTCAGACTAATACTAACACTAATAAGAGAAGATTCCCATCCCAATTATAACAGATGACTGAGTTTTTAACAGAGCTAACTCCCAGCATTTAATTCCTTTTTATGCACAATGTCAGATATTGTAAGGTGAAATTCAAAAAATAGGGACATAGTAAAATCATATGCCGAAACATAGAGGGCCTGCCCACAAATGTACAAAGTAGAGCTTTGAGATAGCCAAGGAAGCCTCTTGCAGCCCAATTTGCCTATAAACATGCACTGTTTAGAACATGACACAGTCAGTATCAAAAATATCTTCATTTCTCAATTTGTTCACACCTTACAATGCTGGAAGAGAATGCCAGTTTTTTGAACTGCTCCGTAATGTTGACCCAATGCCTCATAA
The DNA here is from genome assembly GCF_021869965.1 of Rhincodon typus. Taxonomy (NCBI): domain Eukaryota; kingdom Metazoa; phylum Chordata; class Chondrichthyes; order Orectolobiformes; family Rhincodontidae; genus Rhincodon; species Rhincodon typus. Next base: position 113,979,079 of record NC_063333.1, on the reverse strand, counting down.
TGGTTTGACGAACTGGATAGTAGAATCTCCCACTCCATCGAGACATTCATTTTTAAAACTTCACTCTAGTTTTCCACTTGTGGAATCAACATCCCAGTTTCCAACTGATAGTTTCATAACTTTCCTACTGTTTAACCATACTTGCACAATTTATGCTCTAATGTGGCCTAACTCAACTGATTTGTTGGTGAAGTCATATGACAAAAATGCACAAGTTCAACTGATTCATGGTTACCAGTCCAGACCTTCATCATATCATGATGTCCTATTGGCTTTTCTATTCTACTGGACTTGCAAATTTATCACTGCTACAATTCTAGGTTACAAAAATCTTACTCATTGCAACTTCAGTGTATATGGTCTCTCTCCATTCTTCCTACCAAAATGGATGACTTTGAACTTTTCTGCATCAGATCATATTTGCCATGTGTCCACCCATTCCTCCACCTTAACTATATCCTCTTGAATATCGTTACTATCCTCCTCACAGTTCACAATGCTTACAAGTTTTGTATCATGTATACATTCTGAAATCCCACCCAAATTTAAATCAAAACAAAAATTAAAAAATTGGGGTGTTAGTGCCATCTCCTGGGAAAACACCACTCTGTACCAAATGTACAGAACTTTACCCTGGAAATAACTTTAAGAACTAGTCTCCTTTCTTGCATGTTCTGGCACAGAAGTATATCTGGAGTGCCCCAGTAATAAGTTTACATTAGAGCTTGCTACTAAACTCAAATGGACCCTCCTAAACCTGTTTTCAACAGTTTCAGGAGAACAACTTGATCTGACCAAGATTATCTGAAAATACAATTTACAACTCATTTGAAGTTCACAAAAAAATAAAGACTTATAATTATATCAGGTTGGGAACAGAATATCTAATGCTAGTTAAAGTAACCTTGAAGTTCATATCATAGATACGTGACAACAATGGAATCATAGAATGGCCACTATCAGTGCTATAACCATTCAGCCCATTAAGTCTCTGCTGGCTTTCTTCAAGGAAGATTCATCTAGTGCTGCTCCCCAACCTTTCCCCTGTAGCTTAGCATATTTTTTCTTCGCAGTTAATGATCCAATTCTCTGTTGAATGCCTCAATTCAATGTCAGGCAGTTCATTCTGGATCTGAAGCACTTTACTTTGATAATTACCTGAAATCTGTACCTTCTGCTCCGATTTTTCAGAAACATGCAGTTTCTCCCCATTTACACAGTCCAGATCATTCAAAATTGAATACTTTGATCAAATTCCCTCAAGTCTAAGTCCCAGATTTTGTCCATCCCTGCAATCATTTCCATGCATCTTCTCTGCACATTCTCTAATCCCTCAATGCCTCCAAAGAATGGTGCCCAGAACATGTCACAATACTCTAGTTGATGCTGAAAGAGTGCTTTAGGTCTTTCACATAACGTTCTTCTATTCTGTATGCCCCTATTAAGCCCAAAATGTCAAGTTTTTTGATTGGGAGCACAATCTATTCTGCCACCTTCAATAGAATAGAATAGAATACCTAGTGTGGAAACAGGCCCTTCGACCCAACAAGTCCACACTGGCCCTCAGACATCCCAGCCAGATCCATCCCCCTATAACCCACCTAATCTACACATCTCTGAACACTTTGGGGCAATTTAGCACGGCCAATCCACCTACCCTGCACATCTTTGGACTGTGGGAGGAAACCGGAGCACCCAGAGGAAACCCACGCAGACACGGGGAGATTGTGCAAACTCCACACAGACAGTCACCCAAGGGTGGAATTGAACCCAGGTCCCTAGTGCTGTGAGGCAGCAGTGCTAACCACTGAG
>NC_063333.1:113962906-113976767 GCF_021869965.1 Rhincodon typus | reverse complement strand
ATTTGAAATCACAAGCTTTTGGAGTGTGTTTCTTCGTCAGGTGAAGAAGGAGCAAGGCTTTGAAAGCTTGTGATTTCAAATAAACCTGTTGGACTACAACTTGGTGTTGTGTGACTTCTGACGTTCTTAACATTGACTCTGGAGCATCTTAACTTTCACTCCTTTAAGTCAAACATAGGCTTGGGAACCTCCTGCTATCACCTATCATCCTCCTTTTGCTGATGAATTGATACTTCACCTTGAATATCACTTTGAAGGGGGAGGGCGGAGAGGGCTCAGAAAATCCCATGTTCTTCAATGTCCATCAGAAAGTACGACTCAAGTAGTACCCTTGACGGTTGGCCAAAGCCTGTAGGATATTTCTACATTTGAAAACTGTGATACATGATATGAAAACGAACATAAAAGAGTTTGAGAGAAAACCACCTTGACTCCTACCTTACCAAATTACTTGCTGTTGGGCACCTATGAATGACTGAATTGGTAGAAGTGACAAGTGCACAATCTTTGTGTTGGCGAAGTCCAGACTTCACAGTGACAGGATATTTTGCATTGTGTTTTTAGCATTAAACAAAAAACCGATAGAACTGCAGATGCAAGAAATCAGAAACAAAAATAGAAATTGCTGGAAAAACTCAACAGGTCTGGTAGCATCTGTGGAGAGAGAAGCCAGAGTCAGAGCCAATGTTGAGAACTCGCAGGGTCACTCCTTTACCACTGTATATTACTGTCTGCCAGCTCTGGTGAGCTTGTCCAGCCAGTTGGGCAGGTCATGCCCAGGTATAATGACAAGGCAGTCTGGGATACTGAAAAAATATGATTATTTGAGTATGACTGTAACATTGAGAGAAATCATAGACTTAAGCAACAATTTTGCCACAAGTGTCTATATATTAGTAAGGATAACTTTGTACAGTTGACTGTATATATATATATATATACACCAATCAGTGGAATACAATAAATACCTTGAAAAGACAAAAATAGGCTGTTACATTATCAGATAACTTTTAATAATGCATCCTGATGAAACAATGCTACGGTAACTGCTTAATCAGTTTCCAAAATCATCAACTTCTAACTTATACCTTATTTTAAAACCCTGTAAGCGCTACCCCTGACATAACAGCTCTCCATTTCAGAAATGCTGTGTGAAATGATCTGTAAGAATACACAAAGTAAAGGAGATATGTGCATAAATTATTTCTGACCAGCCATTATCTCTACTCCAAATGCATGAATACTCATTGCACAAACTACCAAGGTACAATTGAGTCTCAATGCACAATGGGGTAACATTTACTGAAAAACAAAAAACCCTTAAATCTGAATCACAACCCAAAATATGTTAACTTCTGATGAATGGATTTCTAAGCCAGATGAATAATGGAACTGAATCCAAATTCTTTTCTTGAAACTGGTTTATTCATAAAATGCAGTATATATGTGTCTGTGCCTGCATCCTCCCTGCCGACAGTTTTCCAGAAGACTTTCTTATGCTAAGACTATCAATTAACTAATAAACCAATGCACTAGCTCAAAAGGTCAGATTTTCTTTCTTCTCCCCCCATAGTTCAATAGGGCAAGATTAACTCACTTGACTCCACCTTAAAAAGTGCTAATCTGTGCTACTTTGCATTCTCCAAATGCTTAGTAGTTTAATTCTATACAATAAACAACAACTATCATGTCACCGTGCATCTGATGGTGTAACCCAGTTTGAGTACATGCGTATGAGCCCTTAAAAAGGGACATTACAAAACTTCGTATGATTTTTATTACAAACTTTAAGTTAAAATTTGGTTCCATGGAATATTCTCTGTACTCTTGAAACAAAATGAATCAAATCAAATTAAAATGTAATAGTCACTCAAAGGGCACCAAGAAATGACCAAATTTTAATTTAAACTTTTGGTTTAAATTTTTCTTGGGGAGGGGCAGGAAGAGGGAGGAGGGATAATGCACTCTTGTACTGTCCACAAATTAAAGAAGATTTCAAGTGTACTATATTGTTTTTTTAAAATCTGGCTTCAAAAAGGTACTTAGTCAATGCTCTTTACCTGTGTATTGTTAACCTTGATAATACAACCAGCATACTATTAACAATTTCTAATTCAGTTAGTTTATAAAATTGTTATAATAGTACGGAGAAGTATATTTTGAAAACAGAATGACTACCTTTAGGAGTACAAGTGCTTCTTGTATTGCATTATCATAATTTTTTAAAATGACAAGCACCATAGGATTATTATAATCTTCAAAATAAGAAAGCAAGAATGATCAATAGTTTTTGTTCTTCAAAAAGAATCCAAAATGCACACAAACAGAAATTAAATCATCATTCATTATTACTCGTGAAGAGATTGACAGCTACACCCTAGCTATTGTTAACTGCATTCTCTCTGAAACATGAATGGCATCATTTTGTGTGTTAGGAGCTGGGTCAAAGTTAGCAATAGATTGATGGTGAAAGAAATTGGATGTCAAATGCATGGAATACTATAAGACTCCCCAGCTCATTTCTGTTATTACAAGGAAGGAGGGCATAGATAACCAAAACCAAATTTTTAAAAAAAGTCTACACTTCAAACAAAAAGTATCATTGTTTGTAGAAGCTATACACTTGTCTTGAAAAAAAAAACATAAAACAGGCATAAAATAGGATTTCTTCAAAACAAGATTTAAAGTCAGAGAGCTCATACACATGTACTCAAACTGGGTTATACCATCAGATGCATGGTGATATGATAGTTGCTGTTTATTGTATAGAATTAAGCTACTAAGCATTTGGAGAATGCAAATTAGCACAGATTTTGAAAAGGAACGCCAAACTACAAAAAGGTAATTAAAGGAAATACTAGTGGTTTAGATGAATTTTCAGAAAGTAAGTAAGTATCTGTTAGGATAGGACATCAGGATATTCTAGTAAAGATAACTACAAGAAACAATGTAGATACATAGATGAGGAAAACTGGAAAACAGAAAGCAAAGGTGCATAGATGAAAAGAAGTTTCTCATTGTGTTCCTCAACACCTTGCATTGTGAACATTCTTATTCAGATCATTCCCTTTTTCAAATATATTTGAACTTTATTGTGCTACTTATGATCTGGTGGCTTAGTGGTTAGCACTGCTGCCTCACAGCCACCAGGGACCCAGGTTCCATTCTACCCTCGGGTGCCTTTCTCCCTGTGTCTGTGTGGGTTCCCTCCAGGTGTAGGTAAGGTGGATTGGCCATGCTAAATTGCCTTTAGTGCCTAGGGATGAGCAGGCTAGGTAGAGTAGCCATTGGAAATGCAGGGTTATAGGGCAGGGGGTGGGTCTGGGTGGGGTGCTTCGATCAAACTTTGGATCATCACCCTAATATCTCCCTATGCAGCTGTATCACATACTGTTCTACAAATGTATGTGAAGCATCTTGGTTGTAGAAAAACAACCAGATGTTGTTGCAACATATAGCTGTTTTGCACCAAAAGAAGGTTTTCCTGCCATGACATAATAATCAGAAGGAATGGGAGTGTAAACAGTCCACAAGGTCAGCACCTTGCCACTAGACTCAGTATCAAGCCTCTCCATTGCTAGCACATCCAGAAGCTATGGCATGTACTAAGCATAAGGGCCATACACCAAGTCAGCAAACAAATTTCAACATAACCTCAAACATGTGGCCTCTACTACCAATACTTACCAGATCAGATAACAGCAGAAATTGCACGGGAATAGCATTACCTCCAATCTGACATCAAAATCCAGGAAAGTGCTTTTATTGTGTGTGAGCAGCACTATCACAAAGTTCGCTGTATGTTAGGAACAATGCATAAATGTTTTGGGTGAAGAGGAGGAGACATGGTTTCAGTTTCATTTTAGAGTGCTTATGGGCTTTGTGTCAAGGGGTCTGGAAGTCTTTTTGTTTGCATGCATTTTGAAGAGGTTTACTCCCTTGACATGAAGAAGTGGAGGTTGGTAGTTCAGTGCTTTAAAAACAAGTTGAAATAAAAACTGTGGTTATGGTTACCAAGAGATAGTAATCCAGAAATACAGATAGAAATATCCAGAATGTAATCAGTCAGTCAGTCTGTATGTGAACATGCTAGAGAGTAGAGGCAAGACAGCTGCAGGTGAATTTTGAGAAACTCAAGTGTTTGCTCTGAGGTTAAAATAATAGCGAGTTTACCATGTAGTTCACCTTGGATGTCTCAGGCAGACATACCAGGTGAAAGAAAAGAAAGTGAATGCATAGACATTCACAAAGGCAACTGGTTGCAGCAGTACCAGCCTGAGCTCAGTGCAGAGATAGTGCTGGGATTAAACGGCTAGTGAGCGTTTGGATTCTTTTCTGGTGTAGTGAAATCTTCCCAAACTTTTCTGTCTCATGTAGTATAATTCAGGTTTTTCTTGTTTCATAAAGAATAAAATGTTTATGTAAATCATATTCTGGTGGAGTCTCATAAGTACATTTAGTAACAGATCATCACAGTTAAAATAAGACAAGTTAGGGTCTAACAAACAAGGTTTTCACTTCTGGGATTGGGCTTGTCCAGTGTTGATGTTGACCAGATAATAACATGAAGCTCAAATAGTCCCATCTTCTCCAGGCAGATTGCTAATAAATAAACTAACGTTGCATATGTACCATAATCTAACTTTTTTTAGAAGTATAAATTCTTCATGCAATGTTACATAATGAAAATAACAATTAAGTTCTTCTCTGAAAACCAACCACACTATTTGAAGTTCACAAACTTTAAGTGCTGGTGGTACTTAATTTTTGTTCACCACTTACATAGGTGATGGCGGCAGTTCTGGTTCTCCTCTATACATCTGGTTTCTTTCCCTTTGTTCAGTCCTTTGTTCCCAACACAAAAAGAAAGAAAATGCAAATTACAAGATATACAATTCAAGGAATTGTTTTTAATGTGCATGCACAGCCTAGGTGGGCTTAGTGGAAATTCAAGCACAGAGTGACAGATGTTTGTGGAATCCAGTAAATTTTCACACTAAAATTTTCAATAAGTGAATTGCAAGGCTCTACAAATTGATAAAATTACTCTCAAAGAAAGCTTGGCAAGGCGGAGTTTGATTTTTACATAATCAAAAAGGCTCACTTACCAGAAAAAACTATTCGTTTTTCACAAACCTGTGAAAAATGTAAATAAGTTATTAAATTACAATCAAATTGCCCTGTGAATAAAACTCTCATATGTTCAGTTAATCTGTATATACCATTATGGTATAAAGCATAAAGCAACTCACTCCATCCAAACAGTTTTCTTTGAGCCCCAACACCAGCTCATTAGATAAATTAACCACCATATCCATGACTCTAATTAATCGGGAGTAGAGACAACCTTAATAGGAGAACAGCACACTGGAACAACTAACAGAATATTTCAGCCAACACCTTGAAACAAAGGAGACTGAATACCTCTTAAATATTCATCAGGAATTCTGACACAAAATTCAGCACATCCAGTTTGTGATCTGGCTGAGTATCTGCAGATTTTTTACATTGGTCAGAAATTTTCAGACTGCAAACCAGCACAATGACCTCCAGACTTCAGACAGCATGCGCTCATAGGAAACAGGGTGCTGCCATAGTCCATCAGTGCACGTGCAGTTGCATCCATGAAGTCACCCCAATCTTAGGAAGCGACTCTTCCAGCTATGGTTTCTGTCCTCATCACTTTACACTAGGCAAATGGAATGCATTTAGTACACACACTGTCTAACGTCAACTGATGGAGACTAGTGGTAGCTGGGAAAGTCATTTCTTAAAAATTACCACTTACAAAACGTATTCAACAGGAGTTTGTCACTGCCCGTGAGAATTTTATGTCAACAGGAAAACTGTTAGGACTAGACATTGTGTTCTTGAATCATCACTGCCCTACTGACTTTATTCATAACCATTTTTAGTTTTCAGCCAGCACGAACATGGGATGTTCTATCGAGTGGTAGCATTGATCACAAACTCAACCTTTACAACTAATTTATAATTAATTGCAAGCTTCACTGGTGAATGAAGTATTCATGGCAAATCCTTAAAAGGCCTCAAAATGGTGGTGATAAGCTGCATTCCTACTGTGTAAAGCTCCATGCTGGGACTGTTATAGCACAAAAAACTAACTTTACACTAAATATCCTTCAAAGGAAGTCATAAGATTATAACACGAAATTTTAAAAAGAAAAAGGATAGAGGAGATCTTCAGACAGCATCTGTGGAGCGAGAAAGAGAGATTGCATTTCAGGTCAATGATTTCTTTTAAAATCAAAACTCCCTTTTCAAGTCAATGGAGAGGATTTCATGTTATTTGGTCGGGATTAAAGCAATGACATCTTCCCCAATGAGCAATGCTGAAGCTGATTAAATGACTTTATGCATCTTCAACTTTCTACGCTCATAAGGCTGTGCAGACCAGAATCTCAAAACCAAACTTCCAAAACCTCGCTGTATCTTCACTTCTTTCCCATCTTTAAAAATGCTCCTTAAAGACCTCTTTAACCAAGCTCCGGTGGACTATTCAGCTTATTTGGCTTGGAATCAGATTGTGTCGAGTAACACACCTGTAAAGTACATGGGAATGTTCTACTGCATAAAAAGATACTTTATAAACACAAGCTTTGGAGGTATAATGTAAGCATAACTCTGTTTAGGATAGTAGCTGTATGCAAATAAATTTTGACATGCAAACATTTGTACTAAAAGTTGCAGCATATTTAAACACATGCTTAGCAGTCATCCAGTAACATTTATCAATGCACATGATACATACAACCAAACTGACTTATTGTTGGTGCAGATACAATGGAACAACAAAGACAAAAAGATTACTTTTTTACCTTCAGAACTAGATTGTTTTTCTTTCTTCAAAAAAGTTGACAAGTAGTACTGATCTTTACGTAAGCACAAATGTAAAACACATACAAAATGAAAGCTTGAATTCAATAATTTTTGTTTTATTCATTCAAGGGAATGTAGGTGTTGCTGGCTGGGCCAGCATTTATTTCCCAATTGCCCTGGTGGTTAGCTCCTTCTTGAACTACTGCGGCCCTTACGTTCTTCGACACCAACAATGTTGCAAAGGGAATTTTAGGACTTTGACCAAATGATAGTGAAGGAACACCAGTATAGTTTCAAATCAGGAAGGTGAATAGCTTGAAGGGGAATCTACCGGTAGTGGTGTTCAAATGCAGCTGTGGCCCTCCTAGATGGTATAGTTTGCAGGTTTGGATGGTGCTACCAAAGAAGCCTTGGTGAATTGCTGTGGTGCATCTTATAGATGGTACATAGTGCTGCCACTGTACATCAGTGGTGAAGAGAATGACTGTTCAAGGTGGTGGAAGGGTGATAGTCAAACATGGTCATGCTTTGTCATGGATGCTGTCAAGTTTCTTGAGTGTTGCTAGAGTCACACCCATTCAGGCAAGAGAACAGCATTCCATCACACTCCTGACTACTGCCATATAGATGGTAGACAGGGGCAAGTTACTCACCACAGAATTCCTAACCTTTGACCTGGTCTTGTGGACACAGCAAGTAAATATTTGGTCAAATTGATCAATGGTAACTGCCAGGATGTTGACAGTGGGGGAATTCAGCAATGGTAATGCCATTGAACTGCAAGGGACAACAGCGAGCTTCTCTGTTGCCAGCGATGGTCATTGGCTAGCACTGGTATGATGCAAATATTAACTGCCATTTATCAGTCCAAACCTAGATGTTGTCCTTGTCTTGTTGTACATGAACACTGACTATTTCAGCATCTGAGTAGTCACAACTAGTGCTGGTTATTGTGAAATCAGTGAGCATTCCCACTTCTTACATTATATAAAGCCAAGATCATTGAAGCAGCTGATGATGATTGGCCCAGGACACTACCCAGAGGAACTAGGGCTCTTATGGTACAGTGGTAATGTCTCTGCCTCGGAGACAGAAGGCCAGGGCTCAAGTCCCACTTGCTCCAGGTATGTATCATTAAGTTTCTAAACTAGTTGATTACAAATTTCAAGAGCTAACCTTCTTTGGAGGGGAAGCAAGAGGAGCTGGTTTCTGGACCAGGAAAGAAGGAAATATGCTGCTTGTACTCAACTGTAGATTTACAATAATACCCGAGGGCTTTTGTAGTACAGTGGCAATGTCCATGTCTCTGAGCTAGGAAGCCTGGGCTCAAGGCTGCTCTAGATGTGTGTAACAACATCTCTGTACAGGTTAGTTAGGAAAATATCTACCCTGATGAGCCCCAGCAGCAATGCCCTGTGGCTAAGATGAGTGACAAAAAAAAAATCAGTTTTGCTTGGGATCCTAAATGTCACACTGAGATAAATGCAACCTTGACATCAAAGGCAGTTACTCTTAGCTGAAGTTCGATTCTTTTGTCCATGATGAGACTAAGGATACAATGATATCAGAAGCCAAGTGGACATGCTGGAAGCCAATTTGAGTATTAGCGAATAAATTATTCTTTTGCAAGTGCTGCTTAATACACTATTGGTGATCCATTCCATAACTTTGGTCATGATCAACAGTAGACTGATGACGATAAATGAAATATAACAGAACAAACCAGAGGTATAAATCAGGAGTTAGTGTACAAATCTGAGATCACACCTTACTTCATTCTTAACAACACAATTAATAAATATTAATTACAATAAAAGCCCACTAACCTCATCATTGTCAAAACAAGTAATGACAAGCTCCACTTGTGAGCACTCACTGAGAATTAGCTTTCTGTCATACACTTGCACACATGGAGGGTGGCATTGGGGTTTTGAAGAAGTTGCAGTTGATGCAATTGAGATTTTCTGGGGAGGGGGAATGAAAAGTACATAGTTTATGAAGAAGTTGAAAGGACAACATATATGTAGAAGTTAAACAATTAAAGAAATGTTGGTACATTTTCTACTTAGAAGGAGATACTTCACAAAAATGTTTTATTGTTGAAGAAAAGCTCACCTGAGGTAACTTAGTCCATTCTTCTTTGCAACTCTTACTGAAGTTAAAGTGCACAGGGACACGCACAACCATTGTATCCTCACAGTAATATGTTTCATTGTAGATCTCAACGAGGTAACCACTGGCAACTTGAAACAAAAAACGGTACTAATGCCCCAATACCAAATTAATAACTTTCACTATTTTTAGGCCCAAAAACAACTATATCTGTGTAGAGATAGTAGAAACTGCCAATGCTGGAGTCTGAGATAAAAAGGTGTGGAGCTGGATTAACACAGCAGGCCAGGCAGCAGAGGAGCAGGAAAGCTGACGGTTTGGGTCTGGACCCTTCTGAGGGAGGGGACGGGGGCTCTGAAATAAATAGAGAGAGGGGGAGGTGGCGAAAGAAGATGGATAGTGGAGCAGATAGGTGACAGGAAAGATGGACAGGTCAAGGAGGTGAGGATGAAGCCAGTAAAAGGTGAGTGTAGGTAGGAAGTGGGGGTGGGGGTTTGTCAGTGAGGTGGGAGAGAAGACGGACAGGTCAAGGAGTGGGGGATGGGGGGTGCGGTGCGGGTGCGGATCTGGTCTTGGGATGAGGTCGGGGGTGAGGAGATTTTGAAGCTCGTAAAGTCCGTGGAGTCCACCTTACTTTACGAGCTTCAAAATCTCCCCACCCCCGCCCACATCCCAAGACCAGACCCGCTCCCCCATCCCCGCCTCCTTGACCTGTCCGTCTTCCCTCCCACCTATCCACTCCTCCCACCTCACTGACCAACCCACACCCCCACTCACCTTTACTGGCTTCATCCCCACCTCCTTGACCTGTCCGTCTTCCCACCCACCTATCTGCTCCGCCATCCATCTTCTATCACAACTTCCCTCTCTCTCTCTATTTATTTCAGAGTCCCCTTCCGCTCCCTCATTTCTGAAGAAGGGTCCAGACCCGAAACGTCAGCTTTCCTGCTCCTCTGATGCTGCCTGGCCTGCTGTGTTCATCCAGCTCCACACCTTTTTAATCTATATCTGTGTAGATATTGCTGCCCTCATTTGGATTTTAATGAAAAACAAGTGTTCTTCAAAAATACTGTCAATACATATTCAAAAGGAAGTACATCTTCTCTGGTCAAGATGGAGGTGGTATGGACATATGGGGAATTCTACATAATTTTTCTAGCAGCAAAACATTGCATGAGACCAAAGATGCACTTGAAGAAAGCAAGACATATTTGGTAGAAATATACAACTGGAATTTTCAACCCAGCTACTCCTTGGGGCCCAAAACCTCTCATCACCAGATGGCAATTCCACTGTGCCTGGGACTAGACACACTCCTCCAACTCCTCTAATGGCAGGACCGGACACCTTCTCTCCTCAACCAAACTGAACCCGCTTCTTGTCTTTTCTTTCCCATCTTACCTAAACGCTACATATCCAGGAATACTTAGTACACAATCCTGCCATTTTGAAGCCAGATCTCCATGAATGCAAATCTCCACACCCCTGCTACATGAGTATTTGTGAATGCAGCTCACCAGTCTTATTTACTACTTATTGAGCAATTACACACAAGCACTGAAACCTACCATAGACTTTATTGTATACTTAATAGGACTCCACCTAATACCCGCTATTTCTTATTCCTGTGCTATCAATACTTTGTATGCCATACTTCCCTTTTCTAACATTAAGCCCTGCTGCCCCTCCCACTTAAATTCCTGGACAGCACTAGTGAACCTCCTTTGAGGGCACTGGTCACAGATCTGTTGAGGTGCAACACATTCTTTCGGACTGTACAGGTCCCACCTCTCCCAGAACTGGTTCCAAAGCCTCATCTAAATCTAAAACCTTGCCTTCAGCGTTCATCTGTTACATTCTCCTGTTTGTTCAATCGGCAGTGCATTGCACTAACAGCATTCCGGAAATTATAAATCATACATTCCAAAGTCAATTCATTTCAAAGCAATGTGGTTGACTCTTTAATTGCCCTCTGGGCAATTAGTGTTGAGCAATAAGTGCTGCCTAGCCAGCAATGCCCTCATCCCATGAATTAAAAACAAAGGATGTCCAGGCCCTACATAAATGCTTGTTTGTTGTTTCTTTACTGCAAAATTGGTAATCAAGCTCATCTGAATTTCTTTGACTCTTCAATGGTAATATCATGTACCTACATTATAATTATTACTCTTCAAAAAGATAGTTCAAATTGTGGGTGCAAGAGATGTATAAATATATGACTTCATTTATTTTCTTACCTAACAGAACCTTAAATTGTCTCAATCCACACACTCCATGCCAAAAAAAAACTTGCCTAAATTTATAAGGCGAGTCCTTTATTAACAGTCCTGAAAATCTTACAGCCAAGAATACATTGTCCCCACTTATGCCCAGCTGAATGTAAAAACTTCCATTAAGGCTCCTCCACATGTAATCATCTGGACCATCCATTCCCACTGTCTATTTCAAGGCTGTGCGTATTTTGATAATAAAAACAGCAACCTAGGCCATTTTCTTTCCTTAAGCAGAAATTTATCCAAAGATCTACTTCTACATTACTTCTGTAGCTGAACTTTATTAAGTTTTCATACAACTCAGATTCAAAAAAATACACCTGAAAGTACTTAATGGGGCAGAGATAAATGAGGGTAAAAAAGATAACAAGAATAATTTAATTTGTTAACAGGATTAGGGTGTGACTGGCTAAGGCAGCATTTATTGCCCATCCCAGAAAGCAAATAAGTGTCAACCACACTGCTGTTGGTCTAGGTCACACGTAGTCCAGACCAGGTAAGGTTGACAGTTTCCTACCCTAAAGGACATTAGCGAACAAGATGGGTTTTTCCAACAATTGACAATGGATTCACGGTCATTAGACCCGGAGTTCAAGTTTCTTTTTTATATATTCAAATTCCACCATCTGCCGTAGCAGAACATTACCAGGGTGTCTAGATTAATGGTCCAGCAGTAACATCACTAGGCCATTGCTTCCCCTTATGGATGTTAAAAAAGGATTGGGGTGGACAGAAGCAAGTTGACGAGAAAAGCCTTTAAGGGATTTTGTCAGCCAAGACAGACCAGGGGATGCTCTAAGATAGTAGTAAAGAATTGTGGAACCTGATATAATCTTGTGTACAAATTCATGTTTGAGGATAGATGGCTGGAGATTACTAAAGCAGGGCTGAAGTGGGGCTATTAATGACCATACTCATAAGCCAGTGAAATCAAACAAATCCTGCAAAGAATACACGAACACAAGCATTTTCTTTCTGTTTATTATCTGTATTAAAGGCACTATACAAGCTGTGTAAAAAGTGGAAAGGATCTTAAAACAAAGCTGAGGAATTGGGGACCAACAAAATTGCAAAGAACATCACTAATTACAGATTGCAAACCCTGAATGTTGGTGAAGATCAAGGCTATTGTTTAGCATAGCGTACAGTGAGAATAATAACTGACTTCAAGAGGGCACAGACAAGCTGGTGGAATGTGTGATAGATCCAATTTAGCTCGGAAGTGTGAATGATACACATTGGGAGGAACACCCACCAAAAGGATACCATTTGAAAACATGGGCAAGAACTAAGACACCTGAAAATATGTGTGCACAGAATATTAAAAAGATGGCAGGTCAGGTTGAAAAAAAGTGGTTTAAACAGCACACAGGACACTGAATTTTATAGGGGCTGCTGCTTAAAAAAAAAAAGAAAGAAAGAAAGAGAGTTCTTCTTGGTACTCGACATTCCAAATGTCCTTTTTCCTAGGGCAGAGGTAGCTTTTACGAGGGGACATAGGTTCAAAGTGAAAGGAGGTAGATATCGGGGAGACGTCAGAGGTAGGTTCTTTACTCAGAGAGTGGTAGGGGCGTGGAATGCATTGCCAGAGAGGGTAGTGGAGTCGGCCTCATTAGGGGCATTTAAGCGGCTATTAGATAGGCATATGGATGATCGTATAAGGTAGCGGTGGAGGTTAGATAGACCTTAGGTTTACGGTAAAAGTTCGGCACAACATCGTGGGCCAAAGGGCCTGTACTGTTCGATGTTCTAATATATTTTCATTTGTCTAACTGTCAATTGTGTATGGAATTTTTAGCATACATCTTGGCCTCCACTTTTCAGAGGCCTTTAATTTCTTCCAAAGATCTTTACTTATTGTCCATGTTGAGGCATCGAGTTTTGAATCTTGTTACAAACATGAATTTTCTTGCTAACAAAACCTTCATCTTCACAATATTACTTCTGACTATCTCAATCCTTCTAACTTTTATATTACATCTGACATTTTCTGTTATCATTTATCTTAATGAGACAAACTCTATATCTGCCTGCTTCTGCGTGGCACCATCCACTTCAACATTCACTCTAGGTTCTAATGCATTCCTTCTAACTACCATTATTTTTGTATTTTTTGGTATTCATGCTCAATCCATATTCTAGACTTCTAGATTTTACTTGATAGTTTGGAGGCCCTATAATGTTGCAAGTAGTGCTATGTTATTAGTGATTTACATCTTATGTTCTTGCCTCCAATTTAAAAATAATATTAATTTATGGGGTGTGGGTGTCAATGGCTGGGCCAGCATTTATTGCCCATCCCCACTTGCTTTGAGATGGTGGTGGTGAGCTGCCTTGTTGAATCACTGAGGTGGGGAGACAGCGGTTTAGCAGTAGCATTATTAGATTACTACTCCAGAAACCCAAACTAATATCCTGATGAGACAACAAGGTGCAGGGCTGGATGAACACAGCAGGCCAAGCAGCATCATAGGAGCAGAAAGGCTGACGTTTCGGGCCTAGACCCTTCATCAGAAAAGGGGGAGGGGAAGGGGGTTTTGAAATAAATAGGGAGAGAGTGGGAGGCGGATAGAAGATGGATAGAGGAGAGGATAGGTGGAGAGGAAACAAACAGGTCGAAGAGGCGGGGATGGGGC
>NC_063333.1:113942745-113952906 GCF_021869965.1 Rhincodon typus | reverse complement strand
CTGCTCCTCTGATGCTGCCTGGCCTGCTGTGTTCATCCAGCTCCATGCCTTATTACCAGCAGTTTCCAAACAAGTAACACTGCCAGCCCCCATTTCAGTCTCAACTTATTTAATACTACAACTCTCATCCATATTTCTGTCCTATCCAGACTTGCCTATTTGTTTACGTCTGTCCCACAAAAGTTAGAGAAAATTCAAATAGTTGCTGGCCTTTCCTGACTTGAACTTTCCATTCACCCTTTAAATTATATTTGCTAAATACATTTGATCCAATTCTCCCATTCAACCACCCTCCAAATGTAAAATTCTTGCCCATGTTCAAATGCCATTTTGCACTGCCTTATCATGTCACCACCTCCAATCCATACCCTTCCAAGAATTTTTGGAATCCTCCAATTTTCACCTACAATTCATTCCCCACTCTCTAAACCTGACCACTGGTAGCCAAGCAAGTTGCATACTCAGTAAAGTCTACCTAAAATTGCTGGGTCCAGCCAAAATGAAGTTGAATGAAATTAAGGATGGAGTGAAATGAGGAGAAAATATACAAAGTCTGTTGATCACTTAACAGTAGAAAGATCACGGTTTTAGGCTGAAGGAATGTGCATGTTTATCTACATCAAGTATTTTAACTCAGCAGTAATTGACTGAGACAACAAGGTGCAGGGCTGGATGAACACAGCAGGCCAAGCAGCATCATAGGAGCAGAAAGGCTGATGTTTCGGGTAATTGACTGAACTGTCACACTAACTCTAGAAAAGTTGAAGTTATGTTTAAAACAGACACAGTGAACCAGATGTGATAATGTGGACTATTTATCAGCTGAATGAGAATGTCATGGAATTACGTTGTGTAAATATCAGATAATCGACTGGATAGCAAAAGTGGTGAACAGTGAGCGCAAGTTATTTTTTCATTCTCAGGGCAAGGGTGTCACTTTTAGGTGACATTTATTGTCCATCCCTAATTGCCCAGAGGGCAGTTGAAAGTCAACCACGTTGCTGTCAGTCTGGAGTCACATGTAGGCCAGACCAGGTAAGGATGGCAGTTTCCTTCCCTAAAGGACATTAGAATAGAATAGAATAGAATCCCTACAGTGTGGAAACAGGCCCTTCAGCCCAACAAGTCCACACCGACCTTCAGAGCATCCCACCCAGACTCCGTCCCCCTATGACCCACCTAACCTACACATCCCTGAACACTACGGGCAATTCAGCATGGCCAATCCACCTAGCCTGCACATCTTTGGATTGTGGGAGGAAACCTGAGCACCCAGCAGAAACCCAAGCAGACACGGGGAGAATGTGCAAACTCCATTGGGGAACCAGATGTGTTTTTCCCATAATTGGCAACGGATTCATGGTTATCATTAGATTCTTAATTCCAGATATTTATTGGAATTCAAATTCCACCATCTGCCGTGGTGGGAATCAAACCCAGAACATTATCTAAGTCTCCAGATTAACAGTCCAGCGATAATACCACTAGGCCATTGCCTCCCCAAGTTAAAGCTTTACGTCAAAGTTCACGTAGAGGTGTGTCTTTCCAAGGACAAACGAACAAGTCTGAATGAGTTAGTTGATCATAAATACATGGGAAACATGATGCCCTTTGAAATTAAAGCCTACATTGTACTAGTCAACCCAAAATCTTGACTCATAAGACGACTTGGTTCAGGAGCAGAATTAGGCCATTCAGCCAACTGACTCTGCATTCCCATTTAACCATGACTGATACGTTGCTCAATCCTATTCTTAAATACACTCAGTGACTTGGCCTCACAACCTTCTGCAGCAATCAGCTCCACAAGTTAACCACTCTCTGGCTGAAGAAATTCCTGTTTTTCTCAGTTCTAAAGGGTCATCCCTTCACACTGACACTGCCCTAGAATCCTTGTCTCTCCTACTAGTAGAAACATCTTCTCCATGTCCAGTCTGTTCAGCCTTTCAGTATTCTTTTAAGTTTCAAGTCAGAACCCTTCTCATCCTTCGAAACTCCATCAAATATAGACCCAGAGTCCTCAACCGCTCCTGATATGGCAAGCCTTTTATCCCTGGGATCATTCTTGTAAATCTCCTCTGCATGCCCTCCAAAACCAACATATCCTTCCTTAGCTATGGTGCCCAAAACTGCTCGTGATATTCAAAATGTGATCTGACCACTCTTACACAACCTCCACAATATATTTCTAGCCATCTTGAAATGAATGCTAATATTGCATTTGTCTTCCTAACTGCCAAGTAAACCTGAATGTTAACCTTTAAAAAACCCTCAACTAGGACTCTCTCTCTCCCTTTGTGCTTCAGATTTCTGAAGTCTTTTTCCATTTATAAAATAGTCTATGCCTCTATTCTTCCTACCAACATGCATAACCTCACACTTTAGCACATTGTATTCCATCCACCTCTTCTTTGCCCATTTTCCTAGCACGTTTAAGTCCTTCTGCAGCATCCCCACTTCCTCAACACTACTTGTCCCTCCACTATCTTTGTGTCACCTGCAAACTTAGCAACAATGCTCTAGTTCCTCATCAAGATAGTTAATAAACAACATGGTCCCAACACGGACCTTTGCACAACCCCACTAGCCACTGGCTACCATCCTGAAAAAGACCTGTCTATCCCTGCTTTCTGCCTTCTGCCAGTCAGGCAATCCTCTATCCATGCCAGTACCTTGCCCCAAACACCATGAGCTCTTATCTTATTTGGCAGCCACCTTGTCAAAGGCCTTCTAGAAATCCAAATAGATCATGATCACTGGCTCCCCTTCGTCTAACTTGCTCATTACCTCCTCAAAGAATTCTAACAGATTTGTCAGGCATGACTTCTATAGATAGTGGAATGTTCCTTTTAAATAATTAAAAACTCTTTTGGAACACAAAGCAATATTTGCCAACTGAATGGCACACAGGGAAGGGAACTGAGGTAGTAAGTCGGGAAGCTTGCAGAATTCTCTGTTAAATTGGATCAGGCCAGATAGATACGCAAGCCATTTACCTTGATTGACTACACTGAATAGGTGTTTATGAGACAATGCTGTGAAGTTTCAGATGGAACAATGGATTGGAGTTTCGGTAATACAGTTTTTGAGACAGCCCAGCTCCTAGGGTTGCCTCAATCAATAAAGAAATTATAATATCCAATACTGCTTTTTGAAACACCCCTTCTTGGGACAGAAACTCGTAACATGGAGTAACTGACTTGTGCTCACTATATTGTATCAAACTGCTGTAACTACATAAGAGGAATCCACCTGTCAGCTATCATGCCAATACAACAAACAAAAAGTAAGTTGCTGTACTTGGGGATGACCCAGAAAATTGAATTTTAAAGGAGCCACTCAAATCAGTGGGGCTGAAACTCGGGAGACATCACCACCACAAGAAGCAGGAACCTTGGGAGAATAGCCTCAAACTCAGTTCAGCCAGCCATAATTGGGCTAGTACAAACTTCTTTACCATCTTGAACTTCCAAAGCAGATTTTAAACCAGTGGGAGAACATGGTAATTTAAGAACTACAAGGTTACTCGGAAAATTAGAAAGAAAGATGAGTTTCATAGTTTCATAGAATTTGTGTTTTGGTGATAATAAACCACATCTCATGGCGAGCCATGTCTCATTGGTGTCCTACTAAGCAAGTAAATCAGACACATGAAAATGACACTTACACCTCCCCTTGAAAAAGCTGTACTGACACAGCCCTATTTTACCCTGGTACACAGTTCTTTGAAAGTTGCATCACAGGTAGACAGGCTAGTTAAAAGGACATTTAGCTCTCTTGCCTTCATTGCTCAGACCATTGAGCATAGGAATTGGGATGTCATGTTGAAGTTGTACAGGACATTGGTGAGGCCACTTTTGGAGTACTGTGTACTGTTCCAGTCACTCTGCTATGGGAAGGATATCATCAAATTTGAGAGGGTTCAGGAAAGATTTACCAGAATGTTGCCAAGACTGGAGAGTTTGAGTTATAATGAGACACTGTATAGGCTGGGACATTTTCCACTGGAGCATAGAAGGTTGAGGGGTGACCTTATGGAGGTTTATAAGGTCATTAGGGGCATCGATAAGGTGAATAGCAAAGGTCTGTTCTCTAGGGTTGGCGAGTTCAAAACTAGGAGGCATTTTTTGCTACGGTGAGAGGAGAAAGGTTTAGCAGGGATCTAAGGGGCAACTTTTTCACACAGCAGGTTTGTATGTGGAATAATCTGCCAAAGGAACAGGTAGGTACAGTTACAACATTTAAAAGACATCTGGATAGGTAAATGAATAGGAAAGGTTTAGAAGAATATGGGCCAAATGCAGGCAAAGCGTGACTAGTTTAGTTTGGGATACTTGGTCAGCCTGGATAAGTTGAATTGAAGGGTCTGTTTCCTTGCTGTACAAGTCAATTCTGCAATCTAATCCTTAATAATGTCCTCTAAAATATTACCAACCTACCTCTTGGTCTTTAACCTCTAGTCCCGAGATCGCCTTCTTTGCTTGATCTCAAACTGTGGCAAACTATATTTCTGTCACGGGGTTTGCAACATTTTTTTCAGATGCTACTATACAAAAAGAGGGGGGAGAAAACCTCATTTATCCCTGAAATAGATCCTGCGTAATAAAAATAGCAGAAACTCCATTTTTTAAAAATAAATCAGATGCTATAATAGATAGAACGATCAACAGAAGTAAACACTTGCATTTATTATTGCACCTTTCACGACCTCAGATCCCGAAACTGCGCAGCCAATGAACTATTTTTCGAACTGTAATCGCTGTAATGCGAGAAACACGGCAGCCAGTTTGCAAACATCAAGCACCCATAATCAGCAACGTAATAATGGTTAATAAATGCATTTTTGAGATATTAATTGAGGGATCTATCTTGGCCAGGACAGTAAACACGTTCGAGAAAGCTGATAAGGCTTTGATTTAACGTTTCACGTCGGCTTACATCTGTTCGAGACTCAGTGGAGGTAGTCAAACGACTTGGGGAAATATTGATCATTTACAACTGGGCAGATGAATATAACCAATAGAAACACAATGTAACCAAATTATAGAAATGTAAAACACTTGATTTGAAACTAGCCTACACTACTGAAATTTCTCGAACTAGCAGAAACGAATTGAGTTATCATTTTTCATTCATTGCCTTGTTAAACTCATCCTACACCACGCAGACATTCCTTGCCCCCTAGAGATTTTTAGAAGTGACGTTAAATCAAAAGGATTTTAACCCTGGTCATAAGGCACTAACAACTAGAATAAACTGAATAAACCAGCGCAATAAAATAGGGTCATTATTAATCATTTTTTGTATTAAAATAAAATCGGCAGTGTTGTAGTCGTGTAACCGGTAAAGTTACGTGCAAACAACCAGTTGTGATAAATAATGGTAATAATGAGAAATAAATAGTACTCGCATAATTATTGCGACACACCGCACGAGGGAAAAAAAAGAGGAATACCCGGAGAGAGGATTCGTACTCGCTCACTTTTACTTTACCACAATGACAAGGACCCAGAATGAAGGCGCGAAGCCATACTTACTTCACTAAATGCCGACACACAGAAAAACTCACCTCCCTATGCCGACTCCAGCCCACCTTATCTACTCACTCTCCTCAACTGAAGCCGAAACCACCTGTTCTGAGGAAGAGTCACCGGACTCGAAACGTTAACTCTGACTTTTCTTCACAGATGCTTCCAGATCTGCTGAGCTTTTCCAGCAACTCATACTTTTGTTCCCAACCCACCTTCTCCACTCACCCTCTTACCCTTACCCTTACCCTTACCCCGACCCCGACCCCGACCCCGACCCCGACCCACCTTCTCCACTTACCCCCGGCCAATAGCAGGAGCAACACAAATTTTTCGCGTAGCTTTCGCATCGTTCATCGCCAGAATGCTGTGGAGAATAGAGTCTCACTCTCTTAGCCCCGCCTTTCTCAACGAAAACGGTAAAAATGAAATACCTTCACAGAAATAAGTAAAAAGTTAAATAAATAAATATCTTCGTCGACTGAAGCCAATTAAGTGAAAACTTTCAACTATCGAGGGATTGAATTTTGTCGCCGATTTTGCAATGTAAACCGGAAATGAACTTTACACAACGTTAGCTGTTTGTCACGGAGCGTTGGCTTTTGGTGAGGTCGGCCAAAAACCTTGCTGCTTTTCCACATGATGCTTTAAATGTGTTCGAAAGGATGATGTTTCACCTTAAGAAATGTTGGTTTCTAGCTGTTCAAGGTAAATATTATATCTGGTTCTGCAAAGTAAGTGTTTGATGTTAAGAAAATAACTTGCAGACAATGGCCGCGCTTTCTGCTCCACCCTGTCGTAGGTTCGACTACTCGTCGTTTCGAACATCCACTTCCTTATGAATGATCAGTAGTATTTAATGCTAAGTTTATACGAGTTACGTACATTATCTCAACTTTGGTATTCCTTATTCTGCAGGACTGGTGTTTGTGGCGACGGAATCTATATCCGAAGTTACAGTAAAGTGTGGAGAAGCAGCAAGGTTGCCCTGTAAAGCTGAGTATGAAGCTGGAGTCCAGTACAGGGCTCTCAGCTGGTATAAGGTGAAGATATGTGCTTGTGTCAAATTTAAACTTTTCGTATGCAGCGCCTTATGATATTTTGCTGCGTCTTATACAATTACACGTCGTCACATGAAACAGTCCTAAACTATAACTCATTCCAAACAATTGTAATATTCATTAATTATTAATCTGACAGTAGATTATTGTTAACTCGTTAACTGTATGATGTACCGATCATTCTTTAGAATCGCATGGAATAGGGCTAATCTATAGCTAAGTAGACAAATGATTCCGGGTACCAAGAATCAAATATGGCAGTAAATTGGGGTAATTTCGACTGCGCTGCTTCACTGTAGTAACTAGCCACACCAGCCGATGGCGGTTAGGCCGCATTACTGTGAGTGCGACTGAGGGTGTTGCATTTCCTTTGTCGAATAGAATTAATATCCCTCCAGCAAATTTACAGCCCGTGTGGTGAAGATATAAAATGTACGTCGTATAATTCAGTAAACCAGATCAGAAATTTGACACAGGGCGGGACAAATTACAAATCTCAACCAGCCAGATAAATGCGTAGGGAGGTTGTCTCCTACTTTTGAGGGATGATCCAACCCAAACTGGCAGGAGCGGGGCAACAAGGTCACAACAGCCCAGGGGAAATTGCACAGATAAGGAGGAACAAACTGCATCAATGACAACGAACAGTGAGGAGTCGGAGGGAAGCAGGAAGTAGAAGCGCAAGCAGACTCGAATATATGTGTTCATGGGAGGGATCTGACAGTTGATGAATGTCGAGCAATAACTGTTGAATAAGGTTGTGTTATTTAGCTATAGGGTGACCATATACGCAAGACTGGAAACGAAACATTCGTAACAACAATATATTCAGGGGGATAAGGAATGGAAAAGATCGGTGGTGGTGATAATGTCACCCAATTTTTCCGAGATTGCACTTCTTACTTTACGCTATGAACAGGGTTCCGTATTTCTGGCCGGAACTTGCAAACACAGCCACACCAGAAATGCGGAATGTACCTGATATCTGAGTCCTTCGTAGCGCAGGATTGGTAAATCTTCATTAACTTACATATTGAAAAGCTTTGAGGCTTTGCAACATATAAATAGCTTTTTAGTGTGTTAGTGAATGAGGTAGATTGGTAGGGTGATAGGATTGAGGTGGTTGGTGGATTGGGGTCAAGTTTTGGGATAGCCAGTAGGTCAGTTGTCTGGTTATCCAAGAGTTGGAGATGGTTCTAATCTGTCTAACGTTTACTGTTTGAAGATCCGGGGAAGTAAGGCTGAACCTATCTGTATTTATTGCAAGGTCTTGGAGAATTGCCCATCAGCGGTTTAAGCTTCCTGGGCATTTTTGAAGTTAATTCATAAGATATGGGTGTCGCTGTCTGAGCCAGCATTTATCGTCCATTCCAGCCTGTAATGAAATCGAGATCTGAGTGGGTCTGGCAGAATTAAGTGCTGCTTGATAGCATCATAAGTCCCTTCCATCACTTCTTCACAGAATCATTGAGACAGCATTTTCAAGGGATCCCAATACCTATCTTTTGAGAACACATCCAGTCTCTGACTATCTGGAGATTTGCGAGAATATTACACTTCAAATAGAGTGATAATATACCATGGGTTCAAAGAGAATTTATTTGTATAAATTTAAGGAATACATAAAGCGAGGTTTATTTGCTGGCTATTAAATAAACTAAATAGGTCATCAAATAGTCAATACAGAAGGTGATAGGGGAACAAGTCCACAGGCAAATTTCAGAGAAAGCTAAAAAGAAGGAACAGTAAACAGAGAAACAGGCATGGAAGGTGAAGAACTCCTAAAATGTCTGCAAGAGCATTTATTAATCTGCATATTTCCTGCCCAATAAGAAAGGAAATAGTGTGGGAATCTATTTCTGGGGAATGAAGTTGGGCTAGAAGTGCTTGTTTCAGTGAGAGAAAACATAGGTAATAGTGACCATAATATAATTAGGCAAAGCTTTTGTAGCATCCCTACTTCAGGCCCAGAAGATCTGAGTTCAAGTCCCACCTGTTTCAGAGGTATATCATAGCATGTGTGAACAGATTGAAAATATCTATAATTAAATATTAAGTACTTATGGAATAGGACAAACCAATGTCTATGGCAAAAATCTGCAACTGGATTTGTGAAAAGATTGAGCATGGTGAACTGGAAACATATATTGACCAGAAAAACAGTAAATGGAACAATGGCAGATTTTCAAAATAAAGATAATGCATGCCCTGACCAAACTTACCATAGAGCAGAAAGGTAGGGCAACTAAGAGTGGAACTTTAAACTAATTCAACAGGGGGGTGGGAACCTGAATTGTAGCTCCAGTGTACAGGAGGTTGAGAGTAGTGAGGTCATAAATAAGGTTTCAAGGTCGCAGGAGTGTACCGGCAGGCAGGAAGGTGGTTTGAAGTGTGTCTACTTCAATGCCAGGAGCATCCGGAATAAGGTGGGTGAACTTGCAGCATGGGTTGGTACCTGGAACTTCAATGTTGTGGCCATTTCGGAGACATGGATAGAGCAGGGACAGGAATGGTTGTTGCAGGTTCCGGGGTTCAGATGTTTCAGTAAGATCAGGGAAGGTGGTAAAAGAGGGGGAGGTGTGGCATTGTTAGTCAAGGACAGTATTACGGTGGCAGAAAGGACGTTTGATGAGAACTCGTCTACTGAGGTAGTATGGGCTGAGGTTAGAACCGGGAAAGGAGAGGTCACCCTGTTGGGAGTTTTCTATAGGCCTCTGAAAAGTTCCAGAGATGTAGAGGAAAAGATTGCAAAGATGATTCTGGATAGGAGCGAAAGTAACAGGGTAGTTGTTATGGGGGACTTTAATTTTCCAAATATTGACTGGAAACGCTATAGTTCGAGTACTTCAGATGGGTCAGTTTTTGTCCAATGTGTGCAGGAGGGTTTCCTGACACAGTATGTAGATAGGCCAACAAGAGGCGAGGCCACATTGGATTTGGTACTGGGTAATGAACCAGGCCAGGTGTTAGATTTGGAGGTAGGTGAGCACTTTGGTGATAGTGACCACAATTCGGTTACGTTTACTTTAGCGATGGAAAGGGATCGGTATATAACGCAGGGCAAGAGTTATAGCTGTGGGAAAGGCAATTATGAGGCGATTAGGCAAGATTTAGGATGCATAGGATGGAGAAGGAAACTGCAGGGGCTGGGCACAATTGAAATGTGGAGCTTGTTCAAGGAACAGCTACTGCGTGTCCTTGAAGTATGTACCTGTCAGGCAGGGAGGAAGTGGTCGAGCGAGGGAACCGTGGTTTACTAAAGAAGTTGAATCTCTTGTCAAGAGGAAGAAGGAGGCTTATGTAGAGATGAGGCGTGAAGGCTCAGTTAGGGCGCTTGAGAGTTACAAGTTAGCCAGGAAGGACCTAAAGAGAGAGCTAAGAAGAGCCAGGAGGGGACATGAGAAGTCTTTAGCAGGTAGGATCAAGGAAAACCCTAAAGCTTTCTATAGGTATGTCAGGAATAAAAGAATGACTAGAGTAAGATTGGGGCCGGTCAAGGACAGTAGTGGGAAGTTGTGCGTGGAGTCCGAAGAGATAGGAGAGGTGCTAAATGAATATTTTTCGTCAGTATT
>NC_063333.1:113910647-113942245 GCF_021869965.1 Rhincodon typus | reverse complement strand
CCCACAGTCCAAAGTTGTGCAGGTTACATGGATCAGCTAGGAGATATGCAAGGTTACGGGGATAGGGTAGGGATGTGGGTCTGAGCAGGACACCCTTTGGAGGGTCAATGTGGACTCAATGAGCTGAAAGTCACACCGTAGGGATTCTATGATTCAGTGTGTCACAAGCCCCTACACAGGTAAGCCAGCATCTAACTTATATTACAAAGTGCCTTTAATGTAATAAGATGGCCCACAATGCTTCATAAAATAGTATAAAACAAAATATGACACCTAACTATGAAATATTAGGGGAGATGACCAAATGAGCCACAATGTCTTTGTGTTTAACTAATATTCAGAGTGGTTGGAGAGAAGTCATTAGACTTTGATGGTTACACTTCATCTCTTGACTCTGGTAGGTAAAGTAAATTCTCATTAGGCCATAGTATTGGCTATAAGCTTTAAAGTGATTTATCGAGCAGTATGTAAAAGTGAACAGTTACTTGACATGCTGTAAATTTACAGTTGAGCCGAATTGTGCTGCTCAGATGTCAGAAAGTTCCATCTGCTGCATGCACTAATCTGCAAAGTAATCTGACATAGCCAAGATCCCTAAATAGTAATCTTCATATGGTGGTTTTCTTTGTTAACCATTCAATCCCCCTCCACTTTGATATCCCTAGATGGACCTCTCAATTTAAACAAGATAGGCTGGGGAAAAAAATATCCTTATCTTAGCCATCTTTAGACTCTTCTGAAAAATCAGAAAGGGCTGTACCAAATGAAGCAAAGCCTTCAACATATGTAGGAAATTAGGCAGGAGGTTAAAAAGTAGGTCCTAGAGGGTAGTAATATCTGTATTACTCTTGGTGCCACGTGTTCGTACGAGTAGGAATAGGAGGAAAAGAGCAGATGAATGCATAGCTGAGGAGCTGGTGCAGGGGAGAAGGATTCACATTTTTGGATCAATGGAATCTGTTCTGGGGTGGAAGTGGCCTGTATAAGGATGGATTGCACCTAAATTGGAAGAGGAATAATATATTGGCTGGGAGATATGTTCGAGCTACTTTGGAGATTTAAACTAGTAAGGGTGGGGCATGCTGGTTTGGGATCCAAAGAGATAAATCGTAGAAAAGTTCAGTCTGAGGCTGGTGCAGTTGAGAAAAGGAGCAAGTAAACAGTCAAGGCAGGCAGGAACAAGGTAGAGAATGAGGTGAGGCTGATAAATTAAACTGCATTTATTTCAATGCAAGAGACCTGATAGGTAAGGCAGGTGAACTCAGGGCATGGTTGGGAACATGGGACTGGGGTATAACTTGTGCTGAAATGTGACTCAGGGATAGACAGGTCTAGCAGCTTAATGTTCCAGGGTATAGATGTTATAAAGATGGATAGAAGGGTTGGCGGGAGGGAGGTTGCAAAAGAGGAAGTGGACTGGCGTTTTTGGTTAGGGATAACATTACGGCTGTACTTAGGGAAGATATTCCTGGGAGTACGTCCAGGGGTGTGGATTTGGATGGAACTGAGAAACAAGAAAAGGGATGATCACCTTATTGGGATTGTGCTATAGACCCTATTAGGCAGGGGGAAATTGAGTAACAAATTTGTAAGTGGATCTCAGTTACAAGAAAGAATAATAGGTGGTTATGGTAGGGGATTTTAACTTTCCAAACATAGACTGGGGCTGCCATAATGTTAAGGGCTTGGATGGAGAGGAATTTGTTAAGTGTGTACAAGAAAACTTTCTGATTCAGTATGGGGATGTACCTACTAAAGAAGGTGCAAAACTTGACCTACTCTTGGGAAATAAGGTAGGACAAGTGACTGAGGTGTCAGTGGGGGAGCACTTTGGGGACAGTGACAATAATTCTATTAGTTTAAAATAGATGGAAAAGGATAGACTGGATCTAAAAGTTATAGTTCTAAATTGGAGGAAGCCAATTTTGACGGTATCAGGCAAGAACTTCCAAAAGTTGAATGGGAGCAGATATTCACAGGTAAAAAGGGACAGTTGGAAAATGGGAAGCCTTCAAAAATCAGATAACAAGAGTCCTGAAACAGTGTTACTATTAGGTGAAGGGTAAAGCTGGTAAGGGGTAGGAAATGCTGGATGACTAGAGAAATTTAGGCTCTGGTCAAGAAAAAAAAAGGAGAAACTATGTGTCAGGTATAGACAGCAAGGATCAAGTGAATCCCGAGAGCTGTACAAGAACAGAGGGAAATCGTGAGGACGAAAAGGGGACACAAGATAGTATTTGCAAGTAGCGCTGATGAGAATCCAAAGAGACTGTACAAATATATTAAGGACAAGAGTAACTAGGAAGAGAACAGGGCCCCTTAAAGATGAGGAAGGCCGCATACACATGGAACCACAGGAGATGGGTGAAATGCTAAATAAGTAAACATTGATGCAAAATACTATGCAGAAGGATATGAAAGCTAGAGAACTTGGATAAATAAATAGTGATACTAAGAAAAGTGTCCATGTTACAGAGGTGGCGGTGGTGCTGGGTGTCTTAAAATACATAAAGGTGGATAAATCCCCGGACCAGATCAGGTGTACCCCAGAACTTTGTGGGAAGCTAGGGAAGTGATTGCAGGGCCCCAGCTGAGATATTTGTATCATTGATAGCCACGGGTGACTAGAGGTTGGCTAATGTGATGCCACTATTTAAGAAAGGTGGTAACGAAAAGCCCGGGAACTATAGACCAGTGAGCCTGACGTCAGTGGTGTGTAAGTTGTTGGAGGGGATTTTGAGGGACAGGATGTACACGTATTTGGAAAGGCAAGCACTGATTAGGGATAGTCAGCATGGCATTGTGCGTGGGAAATTATGTCTCACTAACTTGAACTTTTTGAAGATCAGAAGGAGGTGCATGTATGGAATGAACTGATGGAATAAAACTTGGGAAAGAGAGAGATAGGAAGATTAGAGGCACGGACTATATTCTAAATGGGGAGAAATCTCAGAAATCTGAAGTGCAAAGGGACTTGGGAGTCTTAGTGAATGATTCTCTCAAGGTAAACTTGCAGGTTGAGGCAATAGTTAGGAAGGCAAATGCAATGTTGGCATTTATTTCGAAAGGACTAAAAATATAAAAGAAGGGATGTACTTTTGAGGCTTTAAAAGGCTCTGGTCAGACAACATTTAAACATTCAGAGCAATTTGGGCCCCATATCCTCAAGAAGGATGTACTGGCCCTGGAACGGGTCCAGAGGAGGTTCACAGGAACGATCTCGGGAATGAAAGCCTTTACATGAGGAGTGTTTGAAGACTCCGGGTCTATAATCGATGGAGTTTAGAAGGATGGGGGGGGGTATCTAATCGAAAAACTTACATAATATTGAAAGGCCTGGATAGAGTGGGCATTGCAAAGATGTTTCCATTGGCAAGACAGACTAGGACCCCAGGGCACAGTCTTACAGTAAAGAGAAGACCCTTTTGAATAGAGATGAGGAGAAACTTCTTCAGTCAGAGAGTGGTGAATCTAATGGAATTCATTGTCTTAAATATACGCCGTGACCTGGCCTCCACAGCCTTCTGTGGCAGAGATAGATGGATTCTTGATTGTTAAGGGGTCAAAGGATACAGGGAGAAGGCAGGAGGATGGAGTTGAGAAACTTTATCAGCCATGATCGAATGGCGGAGCAGACTTGATGAGCCAAATTTCTGCTTCTGTGTCTTATGAGCTGCCAGATGAAGTGGTGGAGGCTTGTACAATACAACATTTTTGGTATCTGGATAGGTACATGAATAGGAAGCATTTAGAGGGATATAGGCCAAATGGGACTAGATGAATTTAGGATACCTGGTCGGCATGGATGAGTTGGACCAAAGGTTCTGTTTCCATGCTGTACAGCTCTATGACTCTAAGTGAAGAAGATTGATGAACACAGAGCAGTGGACCTCGTCTATATGGACTTCAGTAAAGCGTTTGACAAGGTTCCACATGGTAGAGTGGTTAGCAAGGTTAAATCACATGGAGTACAGGGAAAGCTAGCCATTTGAATACAAAATTGACACAAAAGGTAGGAGACGGTGATGGAGGGTTATTTTTAGACTGGAGGCCTGTGGCCAGCGCTGTGCCGCAAGGATCAGTGCTGGGTCTACTACTTTTTGTCATTGAAACAAAATGATTTGGATGTGAACAAAGAGATATGGTTAGTAAGCTTGCAGATGACTCCAAAATTGCTGGTGTAGTGGGCAGCAAATAAGGTTACCTCAGAGTACAACAGGATCTTTATCAGATGGACCAATGGACTGAAGAGTAGCAGATGGAGTTTAATTTAGATAAATGTGAGGTGCTGCATTGTGGTAGGGCAAATCAGGCCAGGACCTATGCACTTAATGGTAAGGCCACAGGGAATGGAGCTGCTGTTTTTAAGAGATTCTCAAAATGTTTGTGTTTATATCCCCTTGACAAATATCAAAGATAGTAATATACAGAGTGTGTTTTTTTTGTGTGGAACTTCATTTTAGTAAGGCTATAATTGATTAGAGTATGTATGCAAGTCTGGTGCTGTGAGTTATAGGTGAAGATGCATCTAGAATTCAAAATGATGAAGTCTGATGAAATATATAGCATCATGGGGTGACAGGCAGCACAAGGAAGGCTGGGGTGAGATGGGTAATTTGGTGAATTTTTGATACATAATGACTAATTTTACTTATGATGGTCGAAATCTGTGATCGGGTGGAAGGATTTGTAAAGATCAGTATATGTTATATTTTCCCTATCCAAGATAAGCAAAATTTGATGATTACCACTGAAGTTAAGACAAATTAATGGTTTGTTTACACTGTGCAAGTAATACTGTCAAAAAATTGCTTCTGGGGAAATACAAGCTCTCAAAATGTTTTTGTTTTATATATATGTGAATATTTACCTGTTCCTTCAGTATTTGTTTAAATTGTTATACCTTGTAACTCTACCTAAGTTGGGAATCACCTTTTTTTGTGGCCAAGGATCTGTGTGCATGTTACAACAAGGAGTATTTAATGCACGAGACTAAGCAATGTATTATAGATTTGTTACAACACAGGAGAATATTTGTTCAATCATGTATTGATGCTAGCTCTTTGTAAAAGCAACTCAGCTAGACCTACTCCCTCTCAGTCTTTCAAATTTTGTTTTGTTCAGGTGTTTATCCAATTCTCTTTTTAAAAACCACTTCTCAGGCAGGGCATAATAGAACTAAACAAATTATGTAATAGCTTTTTCTTCATGTTGCCGTAAATATTTTTTGTCAGTCAGCCAGGGTCGAAGGGTTTGAGCTTTACGTAGAGGCTGAATAGGCTGGAGCTATTTTTCTGAGAGCGTCAGAGGCTGTGGGGTGACCTTATACAGGTTTATAAAATCATGACGGGCATGGTTAGGGTAAATAGGCAAGGTTTTTTTCCAGGGTGGAGGTGTCCAGAAGTAGACAGCATAGGTTTAAGGTGAGAGGGGAAAGATTTAAGAGACCTAAGGAGCAACTTTTTTCACACAGAGGATGGTGTGTTTATGGAATGAGCTGCCAGAGGAAGTGGTGGAGGCTGGTACAATTAGAACATTTAAAAAGTATCTGGATGGGTATATGAATAGGAAGGGTTAAGAGGGATATGGGCCAAATGCTGGCAAATGGGACTAGCTTTATACAGGATATCTGGGCGGCATGGACAAGTTGGACCAAAAGGTCTGGTTCCATGCTGTATATCTCTATGAGTCTCAGTTTAAATTGACACTCTGGTTCTCAATGCTTCTACCAATAGGAATAATTTCTCTCCATATACTATTGTGATACTATTGTTTCTATAAATATATAAAACGAAAAAGAGTGGCTAAAGTAAACGTTGGCCCTTTAGAGCACGAGAAGGGGAATTTAGTTATGGGATATGATGAAATGGCCGAGGCATTGAACAGGTATTTTGTATCGGTCTTCACAGTGGAGGACACTAATAACATGCCAGTAATTGACAAAGAGACGAAGGTAGGTGAGGACCTGGAAACAATCATTATTACGGAAGAGGTAGTGTTGGGCAAGCTAGTGGAGCTAAGGATTGATAAGTCTCCTGGCCCTGACGGAATGCATCCCAGGGTACTAAAAGAGATGGCGGGAGAAATAGCAGGTGCACTGGCGGTAATTTTCCAAAATTCGCTGGACTCTGGGGCAGTCCCAGCAGATTGGAAAACAGCAAATGTGACGCCACTGTTTAAAAAGGGAAGTAGACAAAAGATGGGGAATTATAGACCAGTTAGCTTAACCTCTGTAGTGGGGAAGATGCTTGAGTCTAATATCAAGGAAGAAATAGCAAGGCATCTTGACAGAAATTGTCCCGTTGGACAGACGCAGCATGGGTTCATGAAGGGCAGGTCATGCTTCACAAATGTTTTGGAATTCTATGAAGACATTATGAGCGAGGTGGACAATGGGGACCCAGTGGATGTGGTGTACCTAGATTTCCAAAAGGCCTTTGACAAGGTGCCGCACAAGAGGCTACTGCATAAGATAAGGATGCATGGCATTAAGGGTAAAGTATTAGCATGGATAGAGGATTGGTTGACTAACAGGAAGCAAAGAGTGGGGATAAATGAGTGCTATTCTAGCTGGCAGTCAGTGACTAGTGGTGTGCCTCAGGGATCGGTGTTGGGACCGCAATTATTTACAATTTATATAGATGATTTGGAGTTGGGGACCACGTGTAGGGTGTCAAAGTTTGCAGATGACACTAAGATGAGTGGCAGAGCAAAGTGTGCAGAGGACTGTGAAACTCTGCAGAGGAACATAGATACATTGAGTGAGTGGGCAAAGGTCTGGCAGATAGAATACAATGTAAATAAATGTGAAGTCATACATTTTGGTAGGAGTAATAGTAAAAAGGATTATTACTTGAATGGTAAAAAGTTGCAGCATGCTGCTATGCAGAGGGACCTGGGTGTCCTTGTGCATGAATCACAGAAGGTAGATCTGCAGGTACAACAAGTAATTAGGAAGGCAAATGGAATTTTGTCCTTCATTGCTAAAGGGATTGAAATTAAAAGCAGAGAGGTTATGTTGCAGCTGTACAAGATGCTGGTGAGGCCACACCTGGAGTACTGTGTGCAGTTTTGGTCTCCTTACTTGAGAAAGGATGTATTGGCACTGGAGGGGGTGCAAAGGAGGTTCACTAGGTTGATTTTGGAGTTGAGGGGGTTGGCTTATGAGGAGAGACTGAGTAGATTAGGATTATATTCATTGGAATTCAGAAGATTGAGGAGGGATCTTATAGAAACATATAAAATTATGAAGGGAATAGATAAGATAGAAGTAGAGGGGATGTTTCCACTGGCAGGTGAAGCTAGGACAAAAGGGCATAGCCTCAAGATTAGAGGGAGCAGATTTAGGACTGAATTGAGAAGGAATTTCTTCACCCAGAGGGTTGTTAATCTATGGAATTCCTTGCCCAGTGAAGTAGTTGACGCTCCTTCAGTAAACGGTTTTAAAAAAAAAGATTTTTTTTGAACAATAAAGGAATTAAGGGATACGGTGAGAACGCGGGTAAGTGGATCTGAGTCCACGAAAAGATCAGCCATGATCTTATTGAATGGCGGAGCAGGCTTGAAGGGCCAGACGGCCTACTCCTGCTCCTAGTTCTTATGATACCATGATTGTGACTACCTCTATCAAGCCTCTCAATCTTCTCTTTCTAAGAACCACCACTGCAGATACCCCAACACAAATCCTTCATTTCTGGAACTATTTACCAAATACTTTTTGCACCATCTCCAAAGCCTTCACATTCTATCTAAAATGTGGGATCCAGAACTGGGCAGAAGACTCCAACTGAGGCTGAACTCGCACTTTATTATAAATCATCATCCATTTCTTGGTCTTGATCTCCCATCTCACTCAGGCAATTTCATATCTGTGCCACCACTATTGTATTTCACGGATTTCAACTTTGCTGCTGGGCCACTTAAAACTTCTACATTCAAAAGGCATACAGGACTAAATAATCTAATCTCTCTTCAAAATCTAAGCCCAGGAGCCCTGATAGCATTCTAGTAAACCTACAGCAAACTCTTTCCAAAACATGGTACTGGAACTATACACACTACCAAAGTTGTGTGCCCAGATGTTGTGATTATGTAATGTTATCTGATATCATGGTTGCATGTCATGGTTAGAAGCTCCAGAAATGCCCCAAAGTTAGCAAACCTACCTAACCAGAATGTCAGATGCAGACAGCCCCTTTCCCAGCCCCAGTACTTCAAACAATAGCAGCTGCAGGTTATTGGTATGAAGAGTACTGGTCGCAACGTTATTAATTCTTCCTTCAACTTAGCTGGAAACTTTTTGGAACATGGGGGTCGTCTCGTGCTCTGCAGGCTGTCAACTTACCAGATTCCAGAATTAATACATCCTTCCCTCAAAGGAAAAGGACTCTGGGGATGGTAGTCTGGGAAGCCCGACAAACAAACTTAAAAAATATTCTACTGGCAGCAGTCAGAATGAGGCCCAACTCCAGATGAAAGCAAAAAATATGCTGCAGGAGAAACAAAGTCCCAGGATATTTGGCTCATTCAACAAACTACACAATGATCATTTTGAAAACAAGGACACCTGGTGTCCCTAATTTACATGTTGCATGGTATAAACAAACAAGTCCAAGTTGGTCTAATTTGGAGGGTACAGTTTGCTCGAAGATGTTCGTGCTCAGAGCATATAATGAAAATGGAGATAAAAGAGGGTAAATATTGTAGCAGCTTTTCCTCAACATCGACAAGATTGTGTCAAACCTTACCAAGGTACTCCTCGAGTTTCTATATTTCTGCAGTTGTCGCACTTGTTTGAGGTTAAGTTTCCAATTGGCTGCTTCACGTTGCAGTAGCTTTTTAATTTGCACAGTCATCCTCCTTTTGGATTTCAGTCGAACTCTGTGGTTTCCAGGGAGGAAGCACTCGAAGCAATGGCTACATACTCCTTCTGGATTAACCTTCACACCTGCAAAGAAAAGACATTGTAAAATTTGGTCCAAAATTTGCATTTTGATCCAAACAATGAAACAGCAGAGTGTTTTATACTGACCTGTTATAGACTGACATGTCCATCTGAAACAGAAAAAGCAACAAACAATCAAAAATTATTTAAACCCACAAATTTTTATAAACAAACAGAAAATGGTGGAAAACTCAGATCTAACTGCATCTACACAAATGTCTGATAAAGGGTCAACCTGAAATACCAACTTTGTTTCTCTTACCTCATGCTTTTACTTTGAATTTACAGCTTCTGCAGTATTTTGCTCCTCTATCTTTTTAAGATTACGTTGTACATGGATAACAATACAATTTCACAAAACAAATCACAGAAAAGCTTAAGACATAAATGTTGAATAGCAGATTACTAAAACTCTAACATCTGAGTAACCTATATTAAATTTTCTTTTGCTTTTGGTAATACTCCCTTCATACTATAATAGGCAGAAGAAACATTACTTCAAAAAGAGAACAAATTCTTTGATGTTGGATGCAAAGTACTGGTACAGTTGTGGCAGCACAGTTAGCCACAAGTAGCACCATTAAGCTTAACATGTTGATGGGCTGAGTTTTAATCTAATGCATATAGCCCAGTAATACAACACTATTTATTGTACATTAAATGGTAAGGTCTACTGCCACGAATGGAGGTTAGCTTGAATAATTCTAAGTCCAACCTACAGCATCAACAAGACAAATCTGGCATGACCAGAATAAACTAATTTGTTGCTGTAATATTTAAAATATATTGCTCCGACCTACACTCAATTGCTCCCTGGGGATTATTTTGAAACAATATAATGCAAGATGATTTAATACAGCAACACCAACATGTGCTATGACTGCTAACATTTCTATATTTGAAGGCATAATACTGTTAGAGAAATAAGTTTTGATTAAAACACTGGATTTACTTTTAACATTGGTTTTCAAACTTTGGCATGGAGGAATTCCCTTCATGTAATCAATACACTCTGAAATCTCAACATCTATTGATGTACTACTGGAGTCACCCGAAAATACTGGCACATTCCAGCCAAACTCCTGGACATGTTGGCATGCTTCCCAAAGACATCTGTAATATGGACACATATTTGAGACCCTTCTGCAAATACTGACACACTCCTGCTGTTCTTTCACAGTAGTGACCATTCTTGGACATCATTACCCCTCTGCCCATATATGCACATTAGAACTCAAAAATTAAGTCAGCTACATCACTGCAGGATAAAGTTTGCATTACTGTCGGACAGAATAAAAGAAATTTGTGCATAACCCAAACCCGACAAATTCCACTAGAAATATTTTGGCTTAAAGCAAGATTGGCCAAAAAACAGGATCATGACAATTTCCAAGCCCAAACTGGATCACAATAGGAAAAAATTGGGAAGTACTGGTTTAGAAAGGCGTAATGGAGCCAAGATTTCAGTGATCTAATTCCTTTACAAAGGATACTGCAGACTGGGAATTACAATTAATCCAAACAGGACTGACCAACCACAGCTACTTCACAAGATTTCCTTTTGTTTTGAAAAGTTTGAAAAGTAATATTGCGCATTCATTAACTCCAATTTGCCAAAAAAGGCACTTCTTCAGCTGCCCAGCACCTTGTAATAAATCCATCTGAGAGTGAAGAACTATGAATCAATGATGGAATAGCACTTTCTTCCAATCCCCAAAGGAGTCTTTGAGCTTTTCAATTTCTATGATTCCCTAATTTGCAAGACTGTTTATTTTTCCCACAGCCTCAGCTAATTGAAACTGACAGAGGTCATTCCTGAGGGTTCACTCAAACCTAGGATCCCCTGTCAATCCAAACCATCCCCTTCATGTCTGATTAAAAAAATTCTCTGTACCCGGCCTCCAACATTCACGTATAAAGTAGTAGCATTTTAAAATATGCTACAGCTAAATGCATTAATAGAGGTAACGGTGTGAAGCACTGACATAATCATGATCAAAGTAAGAGAGATCCTGAAAATAGAAGTGGAGGAAGTTGTTTCTTTCCACTGTTCTCTTGACAGAGGTTGTTTAAAACTATTTTTTCCTTTTGTTTTAAATGGTGATTATTACAAACATGTTTCTCTTGATCCACAATTACTAAAAAAAAATTATTACAAATAAAGGATCGAAACAGGGAAATAGAGTTATTACATCAAAATCATTGAAAGCCAATACAAATCAGTTTCTATTCATATTTGAAAGTATTTAATATTTTGGCAGTTTAAAGAGAGGTTGTTATGAATAAAATGACACAACCAGTCAGATGCAAAACTATACTAAATATCTAGATTTGCAAATTACCTGGTCATTCCCATAAGTTGATCTATATAAAGTGTCAGTTTGGCAGGATATAATCTCCACACTATATTCTTAAATTCAATTGATCATTAACATGGCCGCAACAGCAGTGAAAAAAGTTGGTTAAAATTATTCAATCATATGTTACTTACAAAAGGTAGCGTGCTTCCGCTGGACACGTTTCCTTCAGTTGAAAGGCCAAATTCTTGAGAAATTGCAGTCTTTTCGCAACACTGGCCATGTTATGTCAGTGGAAAACAGTGACCTAGACAAAATAAAAAAGTATGCAAATAAATACTAATTACTAATAGCCAAAGTTTGCTGACACCGAACATTGCTTGCAACTGTGCATGCATTGCAATCCAGAAGTACGCACAATTCCAAAAATGCCTCACGATTACAATTCCAATGACATCAGACACAGAGTAGTAGCATTTGCACAAGGTCAGGGGCAGAAGGTCAGAGAGCGAGGTCGGGATGAAGGGGGCTTGGGGTGTGTGGCAGGAGGATGCCTAAGATAACAGGGAGGGTAGTGTTGCAGTGAAGATGATTAAGAGTATTGTTCGGGTAAGAAGATAGGACCACAGTTTCTGCTTTACCCAACCCTTAGCCCTTCACAGAACTGCCCCACTACCCCCATTCCTCTGCAAAGCCGACCCCTTCTCCCCTCTTCACAGCTACACTAAGTTTAAAGCCAAGCCTTGTGTGTGTTCATGTGTTCACAAGTATGTGAATTTCAGTGGTGCCTAGTGTGCATGTATGCAGTGTCAATAAACATGGCCTTATTACCAAAAGGTTGTTCACAAAGAAAATACGTGCTTCATCACACTAATGCTTCAGTCATGAACTTTCCATGAAGAATCCACAGTTCAAATCACAGCCTTCACTAACTGTGGAGTTGCAGTGTGTCCCATCAATATCTCCAGTCAATGAGGAATCAACACAGTCCTTTCTCAAATTTGCCAAAGATCACCTTGGGGGCATGGTAATGTTGGTGACTAATGGTGGATGAGATGATCGTAGCCACCCAATTGAAGATGCTCCAGATGCAACAATTTAGTGTATAAATGCAGCAGCCACTGGCCTGACACCAGTCGGTGCAGCTTGGAGCCATTAGGAAAACCTCATCTTCAGTGCTTGATTCCTGCCTGGCTGCAATCTTAACTGACTTGCTTAACAGAGAGCACTATATACCTAAGCACAGTTGTCTCCTAACAATAGAAATCTAAATTTAGAGACCAAAGTTATGTTAAAGCTGTATAAAACTCTGATTAAATGCATTTGGAACGCTGAATTCATATTTGTAGCGTACTTTTGTGTGTATAGCACAACTTCTCCAGAATAAGACACAGTCTGGTATTATTTCTGAAACAATTAAATGCGTAGGGAATGCTGTATAGACTAGGTTGCATTTCCTTGACTATAGAAAATCAAGGAAGCAACTAACTGAAGTTTCAAATGATCAAAAGAGTTTACAGGACACCTAGAAAGAAAATTTCACAGCTAAACTCCAGACCAGTGATTATAATTACCTTAAGAGTAGTACTGTGAGAAATCCCCTCTGCATGCAAGGAATCATTAAAACTTAGAACAATCTGCACCTCCCGTGACACTGTCCAAACCTCAAAAAGTCACTGACACTGATTTAGGTTTTTAAGAAATTAAGGTTTATGGTAACAAACCAAGATTTAGAATACTGATGATGAAGGATCTAATTAGATGGCAGAACAGCCTTGGCTTACTGCTCCTTCCATGTTCCTTTCTAAAGATTTCAAGTTAAGTAGGTATACAATGCTCTCCAGTGATTCAACTTGTAAACCGAAGGATTTTAACGCTGTGAGCAAGGTCTCATAGCATTTTAGTTTGACAATCACTTACAGAATTTAAATTTCACATTGCTTTAAGTTGATTTTACTCCACAAGGGGCAATGTTATTGACAAAACCAATACTAATTGCACATCCTTAATTGCAATCAAGAATTTGGTAGGGAGACAACTTCTTAGAACATAGAACATAGAACATTACAGCGCAGTACAGGCCCTTCGGCCCTCGATGTTGCGCCGACCTGTGAAACCAATCTGAAGCCCATCGAACCTAAACTATTCCATTATCATCCATATGTTTATCTGATGACCATTTAAATGCCCTTAAAGTTGGCGAGTCTACTACTTTTGCAGGCAGGGCATTCCACGCCCTTACTACTCTCTGAGTAAAGAACCTATCTCTGACATCTGTCCTATGTCTATCACCCCTCAATTTAAAGCTATGTCCCCTCGTGCTAGCCACCACCATCCAAGGAAAAAGGCTCCCACTGTCCACCCTATCTAATCCTCTGATCATCTTGTATGTCTCTATCAAGTCACCTCTTAACCTTCTTCTCTCTAATGAAACCTGCCTCAAGACCCTCAGCCTTTCCTCATAAGACCTTCCCTCCATACCAGGCAACATCCTGGTAAATCTCCTCTGCACCCTTTCCAATGCTTCCACATCCTTCCTATAATGCGGTGACCAGAACTGTACGCAATACTCCAAGTGCGGCCGCACCAGAGTTTTGTACAGCTGCAACGTGACCTCATGGCTCCGAAACTCAATCCCTCTACCAATAAAACCTAACATACCGTACGCCTTCTTAACAACGCTATCAACCTGGGTGGCAACTTTCAGTGATCTATGCACATGGACACCGAGATCTCTCTGCTCATCCACACTACCAAGAATCTTACCATTAGCCCAGTACTCTGTATTCCTGTTACTCCTTCCAAAGTGAATCACCTCACACTTTTCCGCATTAACCCCCATTTGCCACCTCTCAGCCCAGCTCTGCAGCTTATCTATGTCCCTCTGTAACCTGCAACATCCTTCCGCACTATCCACAACTCCACCGACTTTGGTGTCATCCGCAAATTTACTAACCCATCCTTCTACGCCCTCATCCAGGTCATTTATAAAAATGACAAACAGCAGTGGCCCCAAAACAGATCCTTGAGGTACACCACTGGTAACTGAACTCCAGGATGAACATTTCCCATCAACCACCACCCTCTGTCTTTTTACAGCTAGCCAATTTCTGATCCAAACCGCTAAATCACCCTCAATCCCATGCCTCTATATTTTCTGCAATAGCCTACCATGGGGAACCTTATCAAACGCTTTACTGAAATCCATATACACCACATCAACCGCTTTACCCTCATCCACCTGTTTGGTCACCTTCTCAAAGAACTCAATAAGGTTTGTGAGGCACGACCTACCCTTCACAAAACCGTGTTGACTATCCCTAATCAAATTATTCCTTTCTAGATGATTATAAATCCTATCTCTTATAATCCTTTCCAACACTTTACCCACAACCAAAGTAAGGCTCACTGGTCTATAATTACCAGGGTTGTCTCTACTCCCCTTCTTGAACAAGGGGACAACATTTGCTAGTCTCCAGTCTTCTGGCACTATTCCTGAAGACAATGACGACATAAAGATCAAAGCCAAAGGCTCTGCAATCTCCTCTCTAGCTTCCCAGAGAATCCTAAAATAAATCCCATCCGGCCCAGGGGACTTATCTATTTTCACACCTTCCAGAATTGCTAACACCTCCCTAATGAACCTCAATCTCGTCTAGTCTAATAGACTGTATCTCAGTATTCTCCTCGACAACATTGTCTTTTTCCTGTGTGAATACTGACGAAAAATATTCATTTAGCACCTCTCCTATCTCTTCGGATTCCACGCACAACTTCCCACTACTGTCCTTGACCTGCCCTAATCTTACTCTAGTCATTCTTTTATTCCTGACATACCTATAGAAAGCTTTAGGGTTTTCCTTGATCCTCCCTGCTAAAGACTTCTCATGTCCCCTCTTGGCTCTTCTTAGCTCTCTCTTTAGGTCCTTCCTGGCTAACTTGTAACTCTCAAGCACCCTAACTGAGCCTTCACGCCTCATCTCTACATAAGCCTCCTTCTTCCTCTTGACAAGAGATTCAACTTCTTTAGTAAACCATGGTTCCCTCGCTCGACCACTTCCTCCCTGCCTGACAGGTACATACTTCTCAAGGACACGCAGTAGCTGTTCCTAGAACAAGCTCCACATTTCAATTGTGCCCAGCCCCTGCAGTTTCCTTCTCCATCCTATGCATCCTAAATCTTGCCTAATCGCCTCATAATTGCCTTTCCCCCAGCTATAACTCTTGCCCTGCAGTATATACCTATCCCTTTCCATCGCTAAAGTAAACGTAACCGAATTGTGGTCACTATCACCAAAGTGCTCACCTACCTCCAAATCTAACATCTGGCCTGGTTCATTACCCAGTACCAAATCCAATGTGGCCTCGCCTCTTGTTGGCCTATCCACATACTGTGTCAGGAAACCCTCCTGCACACATTGGACAAAAACTGACCCATCTGAAGTACTCGAACTATAGCGTTTCCAGTCAATATTTGTAAAG
The DNA here is from genome assembly GCF_021869965.1 of Rhincodon typus. Classification (NCBI taxonomy): domain Eukaryota; kingdom Metazoa; phylum Chordata; class Chondrichthyes; order Orectolobiformes; family Rhincodontidae; genus Rhincodon; species Rhincodon typus. The sequence continues at coordinate 113,926,522 of NC_063333.1, read as the reverse complement.
TTAAAGTCCCCCATAACAACTACCCTGTTACTTTCGCTCCCATCCAGAATCATCTTTGCAATCTTTTCCTCTACATCTCTGGAACTTTTCAGAGGCCTATAGAAAACTCCCAACAGGGTGACCTCTTCTTTCCTTGTTCTAACCTCAGCCCATACTACCTCAGTAGACGAGTTCTCATCAAACGTCCTTTCTGCCACCATAATACTGACCTTGACTAACAATGCCACACCTCCCCCTCTATTACCACCTTCCCTGATCTTACTGAAACATCTAAACCCCGGAACCTGCAACAACCATTCCCTGTCCCTGCTCTATCCATGTCTCCGAAATGGCCACAACATTGAAGTCCCAGGTACCAACCCATGCTGCAAGTTCACCCACCTTATTCCGGATGCTCCTGGCATTGAAGTAGACACACTTCAAACCACCCTCCTGCCTGCTGGTACACTCCTGCGACCTTGAAACCTTATTTGTGACCTCACTACTCTCAACCTCCTGTACACTGGAGCTACAATTCAGGTTCCCATCCCCCTGCTGAATTAGTTTAAACCCTCCCAAAGAGCATTAGCAAATTTCTCTCATTGCAAATTGAACTAATGTGTGAAGATAATTCTGCAGTACTATCAAGCTGGGTGTTCAGAACTTTGACCCAGCAACAATGAAGGACCAGTGATGTAGTTCCAAGTATCAACGAAGTGCAACTTGGTGGGGAAGCCAGAGGTGCAGTCCTTCCAGTACACCTGTTGTCCTTAAACTTTGAGGTAGCAGAGGTCAGTGTAAAAGGAGCTTTGGCAAGTTGCTCTAATGTTCTCTGCAGGTGCGTTGGTGATGGAGAGTGTGAACACCTGATATGGTGGATGCTGTGCAAATAAAGCAGCCTGTCATGCATGGTTTCGAGTTTTGAGTACTGTTGAAGCTGCACTCATAGTATTTGCTCACATTTGCCTTTAGTGTACGGGGCTTCATTAGGGGCAAGTTGGTGAGCTACTGAAAGTAGACGAACTGCTCTTGCAGTCACTGTGTCGGCAGTCAAGTTTCTGTTCAATGGTAAACTTTAGAATATTGATGGGGAATTCAGGATCAACTATACTACTGAATGTCAAGGGAGATGGTTAGACTCTTTCCTGTTGGAGATAGTTATTGTCTGGCATATGTGACACAAATGCTGCTCATCATTCATCAGCATAATCTTGAAAGTTGGCCAGTTTGCTCTTTGTGGATAGACACTGCTTCATTACCACAGTAGGTTGTGAACTCTCACTTCTGACATAATGATAAGGGAAGGCCAATGATGAAGCAGCCAGTTTTGGTTGGGGTGAGGATACTGTCCCAAGGAATGTTGAACTGATTGATGAGAAATATCTATCCCAAGGAATTTCTGCAGCGATGTCTAAGTATTGAGGTGATTGGCCTTGAACAATACAACCATCTTCATTTGTGCTACTAGGTATGATTCTAGACAGTGTTCCCCAATCACCCCAAATTTCAATTTAATTAGTATTCCTTAATACTAGACCATGTTAAATGCTGCTTCAGTGTCAAGGGCAGCTATTCTGATCTCATCTCAAATTCAAACCTCTTGCCCGCATTTAGATGAAGCCCGTAAATCCGGAGCAGAGTGAATCTAAGAACTCAAACAATGTTGTTAAGAGCAGATTAATGAGCAACATTATGAAAGCACATTGTATAAGATTATAATATTTTGGAACGTCTTTTTTGTGCCAAATAACATGATGTTACATGAGCTGACAGGAGTTCTGCACAATGACTGGTCTGTGACTTGGTTACCATGGAGACTGGAGGCAAAATATACATGCAATATTTAATACCTGAAGGCAAAGATAGAGCCTACTGTTTTGCCATGGACTTTGACTGAGGCAGGAGTTTTTGCTTTACTGTAGATTTACAGACTCCCATTAAATAACACTGGACAGAGTGAGAGAGAGAAAAAAACACATACAAATATAAAAGCTGCTGTGCTGTGCAGTGGTATGAGGTTGTTTTCTCTATTAGCTTCCAGGCAGAATGCTAAGGAAAGTTTGTCAATTCACTGAAGAGAAGGAGCCTGAAGTGACTTGAAAAAAGACTGGAAGAATCACCATAGCAGAGCTGGGAGAAGGAATCACTAATGTGGCCATGCTGCTAAAAGTTGATTCAGGAATTCTCAGGCGACCAAGGAACAAAAGCCTTCAATAATCTCAGGATATGATAATTCAGCAACACAAGCAGAAGTGAACTCTTTGTAAGCTAGGACTGAACGAGTTCTATTTTATAAAGACTGCAATTCTGTCTACAGCAATTACAGTATGGGATTATTGGTCATATTACAGACATGAATAAGAACTCTTCCGTATTACTGGCCCCCAGTAGGTAATGTCTAATAATTGATGTTGATTGTATAGTAACAGACATTCAATAGCCTGACCATTACTGAATTCCCTACTAACTAAATTAGAATCCCTCAAGTGTGGAAACAGGCCATATAGCCCAACAGGTCCACACCAACTCTCTGAAGAACATCCCACCCAGACTCAACCACCCGCCCGCCCACCCACCCTACATTTCCCATGGCTAATCCACCTAACCTACACATCTTTGGACGGAGGTACCCACCAACAGAAACTGAACTGAACAAGCCATTTAAATACCGTGGCTAGAACAGGAAGTCAAAGCTAGGAATTCTGAGGTGAGTAATTCACCTTAACTTCCAAAGCCTGTTCACCATCTACAAGGAACAAGTCAGGACAGTCATTGAATTTTCTGTTTGCCTGGATGAATGCAGGATCAACAGCAAGGATAAAGCAGTCTACTTGATTGGCACCACCTTCAACATACACTTCCTCCACTATTCCTCCAATCCATGTTGACAGAAGTGAACATCATCTACAAGATGCACTGCACCAACTCATCAGGGCTCTTTTGACAAAATCTTCTAAACCTTCAACGTCTGCCATCTAGAAGGTCAAAGGCAGCAGATGCATGAAAGCATACCAAAGAACTCCACTCCAAGGTTCCTTCACCCTTGCTGGGTGAAAAAACCTGGAACTCCCTAACAGCATTGTCGGTATACCCATCCACCCATGACTACAACAGTTCAAGAGGAGGCTCACAACCAATTTCTCAAGTGTGAATAAGCATTAACAATAAATGCTGGCCTAGCCAGCGATGCCCACATCCCATGGACAAAAAACATTTTTAAAACTTAGAGAATCACATGACAAGATTCTAAATCAATTACGAGAACTTCAAATATGTTTAATAGTCTCCACAGGAGGTCCTGACAGTAGGTGCCACTTGGTAACACTGCAACAAAACCTTCCATTACATATAGTTCATAGAATTGTCTAGCACAGGAACAGGCTCTTCGGCCCACAACGTTGTGCCAAACATGACATCAAATTAAACTAATCCCTCCTGCCTGCCCTTGGTCCACATCCCGACATTCTTTGCATATTCATGTGCTTATCTAAAAGTCCCTTGAATGTCCCTATTGTATCTGCCTCCATCACCAACCCTGACAGCATGTTCCAGACTCCTAGCACTGTGTAGCAAACTTACCCTTCTCACTTTAAATGCATGCCCCTTAGCATCGGACATTTCAACTCTGGGAAGGAGATTCTGACAGTCAACCCTATCTATGCATCTCAATTTTAGAGACTTTATCAAGTCTCCCCTCAGTCTCCACTGCTCCAGAGAAAACCTGAATTTTTCTAATCTCTCCTTATAGCTCATATTCTCTAATCCAGGCAGCATCCTGGCAAACCTCTTCTGCACACTCTCCAGACCCTCCACATCCTACCTGTAATGTAGTGACTGGAACTGAACACAATACTCCAAACGTGACCTAACCAAAATCTTATAAAGCTGCAACATGACATCCCACTGTTGTATTCAATTCCCCAACCAATGTACTTTAATGTACAGATTGAGATGGAATACAATATTGCTGCCGCTGCCAACTGCCTGCAGCACCTCATGAAAACAGTTTTAAACTGCTACATCCGAATCTCCCCTATTCAGGGCAGCAACAATAACACACAAGCTGGAGAGTATTCTCAGTGTGGTGACGGGACTTTGGGCCTGTGGCAGGGGACGAGAAACAGTCTGGCAATCATGACCTTCAGGGCTCAACCAGCTCAGTCAGTATGAGAAAGTTTTGCTGGACATCAAAATTTCATAGTCAGAGTCTATTGTATCCCTGTTACTTTTGCGGTGCTCATTCCAAGGGGTGTTTCATATGGAGGAAAAATGATTCATTAGCTGAAGGAGGACAATAGGTAGTAATCAAGTAGTTTCCTCATCATGCTTAGCCTAGTGCCCAAGAATGTTGAGGAATGTCCAGACTATACGCATCTGACTGTACATTGTTAGATTACCACATGTAAAGGGTCTGTCCCGCTGATCAGAAAATGGATCCCACAAACTGTGATAAGGCGTCTGAATCCAAGTCTGGCTAAGTTAGCTGAAAAGTACAATTCTGAGGGTATGACTATGTCAGGTTATTCCTGCATGAGTTAGTGAGAGAACCTCTCAAGAGTTTGTTAGGTGTAAAATTCTGATGGTCAAAGCTAGGTTGATCTTGTATGTTATGTCTAGTTTCATTCTCATCTGAAATTTTATAGTAAGTTGATACAACTACCAGGCTGTTAGACTACTTCAGAGGACAGTGAAGAGTTAAGCATATCGCTGACAGTCTGTGTATATACTGGCCAGGCTAGTTAAGGATAGCAGATTTCCCTCTCCAACATTATGTTGAAAGATCCAAACGTGTTGATAATAATCTGGTAGTTTTACAGTCACCACTGGTACTTCCTTTGTATTCCTGAATTAAACAAACAAATTTTCAATTCTCTAGGTGCCACGATGGGACTTGGTCATTAGTGGTCCAGCAACATTACCATTGTACTACCGTACCTGTTGTTTTAGGGACCAAATAAAATAGTAGTATTCAACCCTTAATTTTGTCCTTGGTTTCTGTACCCACCTAAAAGTAGTGAAGCCAGGTGCAAATATTTCCCTAGATCATAAGTTACATACAATGCAACAACTGAAGCCTCACAGAGATCATCTCTACACTCTTAAGACAATCCCTGCTCAGTAGCAAGAAATAACATCGGAGCCAAGCCACTGCCTAAGGAGCTGGCAGCAACACAAACCTGTTTCTCCTGAAAACAGCAATGCTACTCTCAAAGTGTATCTCAAAACTGCCAGACTGACCTGTCAGCTATGGAATTAAGGAATAACAAAAATAACTTTTATTAATATTGAACTTTAATGTAATAAAACAGCCTAAGGCATGTGGGGTGTGCCACAAAACAGTTAGGTCTGCAGCCGAAGAATATGCACTTCAGCAGGTAGCAAAGAGGGGTTAGGGTAACCCTTGAAGTCATACACATGTAAGCGCATTCTACAATAATGCACTGCAGCGCCAGAGATGATTCTCTGAATCTCTAACAGAGCAACCTCGTAACAAAGATGGCAATTTATACTCCTTTGCCTTATTTGCTCTCAAACTTTCACAACTGCCTGAAAAAGAGAACATTCCAACCTTTGAAATGATGTTAATCTACGTTGGAAGCATTGTATTTACAAAGTTATATACTTGTGTCCATTTATTTCCATCCATTCCTGTCATCACCATTCTTTTCACCAACATACATTTAACTGTATTTTGAACTATACTCCTAATTTCTGAAATGAAAATTCAGAACGCAATTCCTCAGCCTCAAATGTAATCCTGAAAATCTGAAGTATTTAGTCATTCCTCCCATTGACCCTGAGGAGGATGCGTTCTCCAAACAAACTTCCTTGATCCAAATTACCCAACATGAATCAGCCTGCCTCAATATTTGATTGATATTTTTCCTTCTAACCTTTAATCCAATTTCTAGCCAGTCATCCAACTCAGATTATTTTAAGTTGATAATCAACAATGAATATTTGATCAAGTTGAGACTATTGTGCTACACTTTCATTACAATGGGTGAGAGGAAATAGAACATATTTTCTGACCTCTGGTCTCTTTTTAGGCTGATTAATTTTGGACTATTTTATACTCCCTGTCAGTCAGATAACCTATATAGGCCATACTATAGGAGTCTCTCTATCCTCTGGCTTTCATTACATCAATGGAAATAAACTAAACTAATGTACAGTTCTAGTCCCTGTCATACTGCGAATGTGCTAAAATATGTAATGGCTTATTAAAGATGAGTAATCGAAAATTGTACAAAAATGCCCTCAGCAGTTATGTTGATGTTTTTGCATACATATCTGAATTTTTTATATATATATATATAGTAGTCCTAAAGAATAATTATGTTAGACTTGAAAACTTCTCTCCCTCTCTTTGCAGGTGCTGCCAGACCTGATTTTCTCCAAATCAAATTTCAGATCTCCAGCATCTGCAATATTTTGCTTTAACTGTACATAAGTTATTTAATGTTGAAATATATAATGTGATCTGATTCACTTACTAATTTTTTTTGCTTAAAAATGTTAACACAAAGCAGCAATAAAATTGGTGGCAGAGCAATTGTATCCAAAAAAAAAACAGGACTCCCACAAATATTATTGTTTCTCGAGTTTAAAACACAATTAAGTAGATCATATGTAGAAGTTGCTGGTACTTGAAGTCAATTCAGTCTGCTCGCATTTGTGAAGTCTAACCATTGAAATAATATGCAAGCTCCAACGTACAGCTCATTGAAACCCATACGCAAGTGTGCCTGGATCTGCTTAGGCCATTGGAGTTCTTACACACCATATATAAGCTGCTTCAAATTTCTTGCACAATACAACCAGTTGTTACCAGCACCCACTATGATTATGTAGGGCAACAACAGTTACATAATGCCTAATTTGAAAATGGGACAATATGAATCCCATGTGATCCCAATTAATCGGAAGCTCAAATGGTCTGTTGATTACTACTTGACTAATTTCACATAATGTACTCCGTTTTAATTTCTCAAAATTGCTAATTGCAATCATTAGGAATCCCATTCAATTAAGAATACAGACTTAGCTCAATCCTTAGTTAATTAAAAATGTGATAACATTCTTTTTTGAATTCTCCTTGGTTCAATAATGGTTTAAGTTTATCCTTCACAAATAAGTGTTCTGATGTTACTCACCAATTTCTTTCCAAATAAACAGTGCAGTTTCACATCTGACCTTGGGTGACCTCATTATTGGAATGACACACAGCAGCTGGGAGTGATCAGTGATTTCAGAGCACGGTCAGCTAAACGTTTGCCTTGGAGGCTGGGGGTGTGATGTTACAAAGGTTTATAAAATCATGAGAGGCATGGATAGGGTGAATAGAGTGGCAGGGAGTCCAAAACTAGAGGGCATAGGTTTAAGGTCAGAGGGGAAGGATTTAAAGGGGACCTCAAGGGCAGCTTTTTCACGCAGAGGGTGACGCGTGTATGGAATGAGTTGCCAGACGAAGTGGTGGAAGCTGGTACAATTAGAACATTTAAAAAGGCATCTGGATGTGTATATGAATAGGAAGGGTTTGCAGGGATTTGTACGATGGGTTATTTTCAATGCTCATACTGAGTATTTTTGAAACACATTTGCTGTTATGTAATCAAGCAGGCAACTGGTTTGTGGACAGTAACATTCTGCCATTACCTTCTGTTGATGTTGATTCAGGCAGGAACGTTGATTGGAACATTAGGCGCACTCCTTACATTTTGCCAAATGGTCCCTAATAATTTCTTCTGTTACCTGAAGAGCAACCACTTCAACAATGCAGCACTCGGTCAGCATTAACTGAATTGCTGACCTGGATTCTCTACTCTGGTCTGTAGTGGGGCTTGAAACCACAAATTTCTGTCCCAGAGGCAACCAATACTGAAGTTGCCCAAGATCCTGATTGATTTAAATTCATTTGAGAGATGTGGGCATTGCTGGTAGGCCAGCATTTATTTCGCATTCTAATTCATCTTGAGAAGATGATAGTGAGCTGCCTTCTCAAACACTGCAGTCCATGTGCTGTAGGTTGACTCACAATGCCCTGGAGAGGGAATTCAAGGCTTTTGACCCAGTGACAGTGAAGGAACAATAATGTATTTGTAAATTAAGATGGTGAGTGACTTGGAGAGGAACTTGCAGACGAGAGTCAGACTCAGAGCTGTACAGCATGGACACAGACTCTTCAGTCCAACTTGTCCATGCTGACCAGATATCCTGAATTGATCGCGTCCCATTTGCCTGCATTTGGCACGTATTCCTCTAAACCCTTTTCATGTACACATCCAGATGCCTTTTAAGTATTTGTAACTGTACTAGCCTCCAACACTTCCTGTGGCAGCTCATTTTCACCCTATCCATGCCCCTTATGATTTTTACAAACCTCTATAAAGCCACCCTTCACCCTTCAATGCTCCAGGGAAAATGGTCCTAGCCTATTCAGCCACTCTGTATAGCTCAAACTGTCCAACCCTGGCAACATCCTTGTAAACCTTTTATGAACCCGTTCAAGTTTCACAGCATCCTTCCGATAGCAGGGAGACCAGAATTGCACACAGTATTCCAAAAATGGCCAAACTAATGTCCTGTACAGCCACACATGACCTTCCAACTCCTATACTCAACGCACTGAACAATAAAGGCAAGCAAACCAAACACCACCTTCACTATCCTGTCTACCTGGAACTCCACTTTCAAGGAACCATGAACTTGCACTCCCAAGGTCTCTGTTCAACAGTACTCCCCAAAGCCTTACTATTAATGTGGCGATTCCATGTATCTGCTGCCCTGTCCTTCTAGATGGAAGTGATCATGAGTTTGGAAGGTGCTGTCTAAGGATCTTTGAAAGTTACCTGCGTTTAATTGTTTGGCTCTTTTTATTTAATAAGATGCATGTTTATAATCTCAAATATCAAAGCAGATCCAAAACTGGCTGAGTGAAGATTCAAAGGAGGCAGAAATTTAGAAGAATGAGAACGTTTTTTGTTCATGGGATTTGGGTGTCACTAGCCATGCCACTACTTATTCTCAAATTGACCTGGAGGATGCTTTATTGCCAAAGGGTTGTTTTTGCGATGCTATTAGTTTGTTCAGATAAAGCAACTACCCACCTCTGGTATATCATTCCAAAGTTTTAAAACTGCAGCATGCTGAAGTTCCACTCGGAGATCCTCTTCTGTAGCAGTAATATCTCACTATTCTTTTCTTTCTCTCCACCTATCATCCAACTAAAGTGTTTTCATAGAGGAATGTTAGAAAAGATGTATTTGAGAGGTGATCTTAAATAAACGAGCATTTTAATGTGAAATTCAGGAAGTTATTTCAAACTAGAATAAGTGGGTACAAGTTCAAGTTAGTGAACATAATGGTAGGCAAAAAGTGTGTAACTATAGATCGATGAGCATAAAATCCATTGTTGGAAAAATGTTGGAATTGATTATGCCAGAAGAAATAGCAACACGTTTGGAAAGTCATAATCTAGTCAAGCAATGCTCAGCAGAGATTCATGAAAGGGAAATCACGTATGACAAATTTATTAGAGGTTTTTCAAGGAAATCTCAGCCAGAGTGGATACAGGGGAACCAGTAGATTTGTTGTATTTGGACTTCTAAAAGGCATTTGACCAGGTACCTCCCAAAAGGTTAAGTTAAAAGATAAGAACCCATGTTTTGGAAGTTGTATATTAGCATGAGAATTACCTAATGGGCAGGAAATAGCAAGTCGGGACGAAGGGTTCTTTTTCAGGTTGGTGACCTGCGTCTGGTCGGTTTCCACAGGGATCAGTGCTCGAATCAATGTTTACAACATACATAAATAACTTGGAGGAAGGATGTGAATGTACTGTAGCCACTTTTGCAGACAACACAAATAGTGGAAAGGCAAGATGCAAGAAGAGTACAAACAGTTTATAGTGAGATATTAATAGGTTAAGGAATAGGGAAAAAGTTGGCAAATGGGCGACTAGTGTGAGAAAATGTACAGTTTGTTGTGCAATTGGAGAACAAAAGAATAGTTATTCAAATGGAGAAAAATTGCAGCAAAGGATTCATAGGTACTTGTGCATGTAGGTGCAGCAGGTAGTCAGGAGGTCTAATAGACTGTTGGCTCTTATTTCAAGGGAGTTGGAGTACAAGTGTAGGGAAGTCTTACTGCAACTATACAAGGTGCTGGTGAGACCACATCTGGGGTAAAATGAGCAGTTTTGGTTCTCTCATCTAAAGAAAGTTGATATTTCATTGGAGGCAGTTCAGTGAAGGTTCACTAGGATGTCTTCTGGTATGGAGGGATTGTCTTACAAGCAAAAGCTAAACAGGTTGGGACTTTACTCATTGGAGTTTAGAGACACACATGATCCTTAAGGGAATTGACAAGGTAAATGCTGAGAGGATGTTTCCCTCATGGGAGTCTGGGAGCAGGGAACATGGTCTCAGAATAAAAGGGTGCCATTTAAGACTGAGACGAGGAGGACCTTTTGAAGGTTGCGTGCAGCTGGAACTCCCTGCCACAGAGCTACTGGGCAGTGTCCTTATGTATGTTTAAAGCTAAGAGAGATTCCTGATCAGTAGGAGAATCAAGGGTTATGTAGAAAAGGCAGGGAAATGGATATGACTAGCTATGATCCTATAGGGCACAGTGGTACAGTGGTTAGTACTGCTGCCTCACAGTGCCAGGGACCCGGGTTCGATTCCACCCTCAGGCGACTGTCTGTGTGGAGTTTGCACATTCTCCCCGTGCCTGTGTGGGTTTCCTCCAGGTGCTCCAGTTTCCTGCTGCAGTCCAAAGATGTGCAGGGTAGATGGATTGGCCATGCTAAATTGCCTGTATTATTCAAGGGTGTGTAGATTAGGTGGGTTATAGGGGGATGGGTCTGATGGGATGTTCTGAGGGCTGGTGTGGACTTGTTGGGCCGAAGGGCCTGTTTCCACACTAATGATTCAATGAAATGCTGGCAAGTGGGATTAGGTCACTTTAGGTTATCTGGCCAACACGGACAAGTTGGACCAAAGGATCCGTATCCATGCTCTATGGATATGTGTAAACTCTTTGGTTTTCCTTGCACATCAATTGTGATCTTAAACTCCTAGTTAGCACTTCTGAAGCTGCTGTTCAAAACTACTGATTTTAAAACCTTTATTCCATATGATGATTTGTCCAAGTTTTTAAGTCACTCCTCACTCTTTGACAGGTTGTCAAATTTTTGTTCAATTAGATGCCAGTTATAGCACCTTTGGTCATTTTCCTACATATAGGCACTGTATAAATACAAGTCATTATTATTCCTGATTGCTGCAACATTGTTGAATCATGTTCAACTCCTTACAGCTTATGGTTAGTAACAACAAAACAAGCACGAATTTGAGATCACAGCCACTCATCAATACAATAGTATTGTTTTGGTCTCCCCTGATTTCCTTGAATTGGCTGTACAGGACACTGGTTAGGCCACTTTTAGAATACTGTGTTCAATTCTGGTCTCCCTGCTATAGGATGTTGTGAAACTTAAAAAGGGTTCAGAAAACATTTACAAGGATGTTACTGGGGTTGGAGGGTTTGAGCTATAGGGACAGGCTGATGGAGCGTCAGAGGCTGACGGTCACCTTACTGAAGTTTATAAGATCATGAAGGACATAGATAGGGTGAATAGCCAAGGTCTTTTCCCCAAGGTTGGGGGGTACAAAACTAGAGGGCATAAGTTTAAGCTGAGAAGAGCAAGATTTAAAAGGGATCTAAGGGGCAACTGTTTCATGCAGAGGGTGGTGCGTGTATGGAATGAGTTGCCAGAGGAAGTGGTGGAAGCTGGTACAATTACAATATTTAAAAAGTATCTGGATGGGTATATGAATAGGAAGGCTTTAGAGGGATATGGGCCAAATGCTGGCAAATGGGACTAGATTCATTTAGGATATCTGGTCGGCATGGATGAGTTGGACTGAAGGGTCTGTTCCATGCTGTACAGCTCTGTGACTATTTGTTGGCACCATCCCCATCTGCACATGAAGTCTATAACAGATGCCTGATTTTAATTTAGTCTTACATGTGCTTGTTACCCTAAAGGAGCAAGATTTAAAAGGGACCTAAGGGGCAACTGTTTCATGCAGAGGGTGCTGCATGTATGGAATGAGCTGCCAGAGGAAGTCAATCTTATGTAATTTCCTGGAATACAAATCTTTCTGGCCACATGTAATTCGTCCCCATCTTCTGGACTAACTAAATTTCTGAAATAATGTACATTTTTATTTCTAATGTATGCTTCCAATATATTCTAGTAAAGGCATTGAATAATTGAATGAATTCACTGAACCTTCACTGCCAGCAGTAACTGCTGAAAACAGCACACAGTTAAAGAATTTGTGCTAGTCCTCCTGGAATATCTCAACTCCATGTTCCCTTTGAACAACAGAACAATAGAAAGATTACAGCACAGGAGGAGGCCATTCAGCTCATCTGTGCTTGCTCCTTGTACAAGCATTCAGCTAATCCAATATTTCCCCACAACCCTGCCAATTTATCTTCAGGGAACTATCTAAATCACTCTTGAAAGCCACAAAACAAATTTACCATCACCATCAGCAATACATTCCAAATATGCATCACTCACTTTGTTTATACATCTTCTGTCATGTAGCCTTTGCTTCTTTTACCAGTCACCTGATAATATTCTTTGTTCTTGACTCCTTTCTCTAACTGCTAGAGTGCCCTCAAGATTTTGAACAGCTGTACCAAAACTCAACATGTTCTTCTCCAAGGAAAAGCTTCTCTGATCAACCTCATGACTGAAGTCCTTCATTCCTTGAATTTTTTTTTGAATATACTTTGAATTTTACTTTTTTGAATATTGAATTTTGAAGGCTTTAGTGAAGATACAAAAACAAGCACATCTTTCCTTAAGTGATATGCCCAGAATTGAACATTATAAGCCCTAATAAGTAAGTTGAGGCTGAATCTGTGTTTTTGTAAGTCTGTCATAATTTCCTTACTTTTGTTTTCTAATCATTGAATGATTTAGTCACTTCATCCTTATTTTCATCTGTTCAGAGCTGCCCGATCCCACTTTATTAAACAGACATTCTCCATTACATTCTAATCTGTGATATGAAGTACACATACAAGGTGAGCCTAATTTCAAAGGGCCAACCTGACATTTGTCACTTACATGCTCAGTGGTATTCTATATAAAAGAAAAGACAAATAAAATGTAGAACTAATGGCTGTGGTCAAACTACAGATTCTTAATTTTAATCACATTAAACTGCTCTAAAAGGGCCCATGATGCCCTACTTCTGGGCCACAAGGTCCAGGTTTGAGTCCCGTCTGCTCCAGAGCTGTGTATATCATGCCTGAACAAGCTGTTTAAAAATACTTTTAAGCTGCTCCATCATTACTAAAACAGGCATGATTTCTTTTTGTCATTGCTTGTTCAATGGTGCTGCAAGATTCACATAACTTGATTGTAGTTGGAGAACAGCTACAGTAAACTGACCACACTGTTGTGTTCTTTCTGAACCCTACACTACTTTAGATTTGCCACTAAGTAACAGTGCACCAACTTATTTATTGCAGCAGAACTGACATCTTTGTAAAGAGACATAATAAATAAATACATTTCTCCGTCGGAAGGAAATGAGGCCCAAGTAAGCAACATTAGCTGAGATAGCAGGTCTTAACACAATCCTGCATTGAATATTACACAACAATTTCATCAAAACAATCAAAATGACAGTTCAACTTCACCTCCCTCTCCTTTCCTGTTGATGTAGGCCTTTCCCTATTCCTCAACATACCCAATCCTCACCACTGATTCTTTTAAACAAATTAAATTTCTCGACTACAGACATGATGACCTATGGAGATTAACAAATTCCACTAAAATCAAAACCCTTCATAAGAACATAAGAAACACAACCTTAATCACACCAGAAGAAAGGTTGAGAAGGAAAGTCCTTCATGGTTACCTCAGCCAGTACAGGAATTAAACCCACGTTGTGGCACCACACTGCACAGCAAACCAGTTGTTCTGCAAACTGAGTTAATTGACTCCTAAACAATACTTTGTCTTGAATATAGGCAGTCCCCAAATTGCAAACCAGTTTCATTCTGGACTCGGTTCACAAGTCAATTTGCACATAAGCCAGCACACAATGCAGGACAATGGAAAGCAGCTGTTCCTAAGTACAGGAAACGTTTGAATGTTGAGTCTTTAAAACGATAACTATGTAGGGGGATCCATGAGTATAAGCACTTCTAAGCAGGACATTCGTAAATCAGGGACAACTTGTATGCTAAATGACTGAGCATTCACAGCACTCTTGGATCATTAATTTAAGATTCACAACCTTTTGAATGATAAATCTGCTCATCTTAATTGTAAATGGCCAACTCTTGTCAAGCTGAGACTCTGGTTAGATTCCCCAACACTGAAATATTTTCAAAGCATGAGAAACCACTTAAGAATTTTGCATGTTTGAATTAGATCATTTTTCTTCAAAATGGCTGGAAATAGAGGCCTAGTCCATACAATTATTTCTAGCGGGATAAGCCCCTCATCCTAGGAACCCTATCCAGTGAACCTTTGTTGCAAATCCTCAGTGTGACCACGTATTTGATTAGGTAAGACGACCAAACTTTTCTTACAGTATGCTAAGTGTGGCCTCAATGTCCTGGAATAAAATTGTAGAAAGACTTATGTTCTCATACTCCAATCTCTTTGCAACAAAAAAAAAGTACAATTGCATGTTAACATTCAGTGATTCATGGTGTTATGTCTCACTGCAATTGTGTGCTGAAAATCATGTCCTGCTATTCCCAAGTCATTACAAAAGTTAAATGATTTTTGCATGATTGTAACACTTTCCAAACTGGCTATCTTTTACACCAAAGTTGACAAAGCACAGGACAAATTTTAGTGCTTAAAAATGCTGTTTATTACAAATAAATATATTTGAACAACAGAATAAAAGTTATGAACCATGGATATATAACTCCATGAAATAAAACTCTAAACCATTTCTAAAACTCTCCCTCAAAAATAAATGGGTATTATGGGCAGAGGGAAAAACTAGGGAGGCAGTTCAGTGGTTCCTACCACAGGGTTTGCTGAGATGATCCTTTCGCTGATCAGAATGTTTCTCAATATTCCTTTTCCAGACACCTTCACTTTTTTGCAGGAGCACAGAGTGACTGGTTTTCACTCAAAGGTCTTTAACTAAGTAATTAAGTCAAAACTTACAGCAACTGATGAGGCAAAATAAACTGATAACACTCCAGCTAGAATACTTTTTGTCGCCTAGCAGAAACATATCTCTTCCCCTTACAGAAGTCCAATTGCTTCTGACCAGAATATTCACACCCCAAGCTGTTGAGCCATTTGGGAGCCAACATACTTGCTGGTAGAAGTTCTTTATCATCAATAACTGGTCACTTATCCACAAACCTATCAGCTTCTTGTTGTTGGACCAATCTCCATTAGTACACGGCATGCTTGCTACAACTCATCTGTAACCAGACTTCCATTTCTATTCGATCAGGCAGCTGTGTAAACAGCAGTTATAATGAGCATCAGGTTACTAGTTCTAAAAATTGCAGCAATGCTTTCCACAATCCTCAATTTTTAAAACTATTCTTTAACCATTTTATTCCACCAATGAAAATACAGAAAAATAAAAAGTTGCAATCTTTGCAATGTCAATCCATTTGAACATAAGTAGTTCCCAGTCTCTCACCATTCAAAACAAACTTTTATTTTAAAGAATGCTCCTACTAAAATGTCAATAACTTCAGACAGCGTCACAGAGTCAGAGATATGCAGCTTCAAAACAGACCTTTAGTCCTACTCAGATAACAAGGTGTAGAGCTGGATGAACACAGCAGGCCAAGCAGCATCAGAGGAGCAGAAAGGA
>NC_063333.1:113860944-113910247 GCF_021869965.1 Rhincodon typus | reverse complement strand
TACCAAAATGTAGCATCTCACATTTATCTAGAATAAACTCCATCTGCCATTCCTTGGCCATCTGATCAAGATCCCATTGGACTCCAAGGTAACCTTCTTTGATATCTGCTACACCATCAATTTTGGTGTCATCTTCAAATTTACTAACCATACCTCCTGTATTCCCATACAAATCATTATATAAACAACAAAAAGCAATGGACCCAGCAGCGATCCCTACGGTACACCACTGGTCACAAGCCTCCAGTCTGGAAAGTAACCCTCCACCACCAACCTGTCTCCTACCTTCTAGTCAATTTTGTATGCAAATAGCTAGTTCTCCCTGTATTCCATATGATTTAACTTTGTTAACCAGTCTACCATACAGAACCTTGTCAAACGCCATATAGAAAACATCCATCGCTCTGCCTTCATCAATCGTCTTTAAAACAGTGACAAAAAAATTCAATCAAGTTTGACAGACAGGATTTCATGCAAAAAGCCATGTTGACTATCCCTAAACAATCGTTGCCTTTCAAAATACATATAAATCCTGTCTCTCAGAATCCCATCCAACAACTTGCCTATCACTGATATCAATCTCACCTGTCTACAGTTCCCTGACTTTCCTTACCACATTTCTTAAATAATGGTGCCACCTTTGCCAACCTCCAGTCTTCCAGCACCTCACCTGTGGCTATCAATGATACAAATATCTCAGCAAGGGGCCCAGCAATCACTTCCATAGCTTCCCACAAAGTTCATATTGCATTCCACTGGCCACAACCTTGCCCACTTACCAAACCTGTACGCTGTCTTTTTTAATTCTTATTTTCACACTTAAGTTTGTCACTGCTAAATTGAATGTATTGTTACTTGTTTTGCTATTCTAGATATTCTCTAACCAACTTATTTAGAGTTCCAACTATATACCTCTGGAGTAGGTGGGACTTGAATCTGTTGGTACAGAGGTTGGGACACTACCACTGCACCACAATAGGTCTTAGTTTCCTTATCTAATTATTTTAATCAACTTGCTTGGACATGTCCCAACATGGTTTCCTTATTTATACCTTTCTTAAATCATCCTGTTCAGAAGTGTTATTACAAACCGTTGAAGCAGTTGGGACTTGAATCCAGGCTTCCACAGCCCAGACGTAGGGACATTACCATGGCATCACAAGTGCTCTTGTTTTCCATATCTAGTTATTTTAATCAACCTGCTTGGAAATGTCAGGATATGGTTTCCTTATCTAAAACAATATTATAGATTGTAAACAGCTGAAGCCCAAGGACAAATCCTTTCTGTGCCTCAATAGTTACAAGCTGCTAACTCAAAATGATCAATTTCTTCCTATTCAGTTTCTTATCCATTGGCAATCTTCAATTCATGCTAATGTTGTCCAAAACCCAAAAAGCCCGAATCTTGTGAAATAAATTCATGTGGTATGCTATCAACTTCCTTTTTGAAAATCCAATAATTTATATCTGCTGGGTCCCATTTAGCATTCATACAAATTGACTGAGAAACTTAGGTTGAACACCATTGTGCTAAAGTTACACGAGTAATTGTGCAAGAATGAGGGCAGAATATCTGCAGTAGATTGGGAAAGAGCTTTAGATGAATATATGATTGATAAGCAATGGTAAACATCTTAAAGTAATCATTCTGAAGAAGTCATACCAGACTCAAAACATGTATTCCGTTTCTCTTTCTATGCATAGATATCCGCACTAAAGGCCCTACAGCCCATTTAGTGGTAGTTATCTCAGTGCAGACTCAAAGTACACTAATCCCAATTTCCTGTACTTGTCTCATTTCCTTGAATATTATGATATTTGAAGCACTCATCCAAATATCTTTTAAAGGTTGTAAGGTTTCCAAGCCCCTACTACCTTCCCTGGCAGCACGTTCTAGATTTCCACCTCCTACGAAGTGAAAAAGCTTGGGGGAAAGGTTTTTTTTCCCCTTCAAATCCCTAAATCTCCTGCCCCTTTGCCATAAATCTATGCCACTTGTGATTGACCCCTTAACCAAGGGAAACAGCTGCTCTCTATTCACCCTGTCCACACTCCTCAATCTCACACACCTCAGTCATGTCCCCCCTCAGGCTTTTCTGCTCTAAAGAAAACAATCCAAGCTTAACTAGTCTCTCTTTGTAAATAAATTTCTCCATCCCAAGCAACACCCTGGCGATTCTCCTCTGCACCCCCTCTAGTGCTATCACATTCTTCCCTGTAGTGAAGATGACCAGAACTGCACACAGTACTTCAGTTGCCTGACCAATGCTCTGTTCAACTCCAACATTATCTCCTTGCTCTTATACTCTATACGACAACAGATAAAAGCAAGTGTCCCGTATGCCTTCTTAACTATCCTATTCACATGCTCTGCTGACTTCAGGGATCTGTGAATAGTTACTATAATGTCCTTCTGTTCCTCTAAGCTATCCAGAGTCCTGCCATTTACTAAAACTCCCTCATCTTGTTTGTTCTTCCAAAGTGCATCACCTTGCACTTATCAGGGTCAGAACTGCTGAGTTTCTCTACCATACTTGTTTCTTTCAAATTTTCAGCATTGTATCTTGCTTTCATTTAAAAAAAGTGTTCATGCCTCACAGCAAAGATGTATCCTAGCAAGAAAGGAGGACTCTAGGAAGGGGATAAACCAATCATGGGTAACCAGCGAAGTTAAGAAAATCAATTGAAATAAAAGACATACAATGTGGCAAAGAGTGGTGGTAAATCAGAAGATTGGAAAGTTATAAAAGCCAATAAAAGATGACGAAAAAGAAGCTATGAGAGCCAACTAGCAAGTAACACAAAAATAGACAGCAAGAGCTTTTCTAAATGTATAAAAAAGGAAGACAAGGCAACAGTGAACATACGGGCCCATACAGAGTAAGACTGGGGAAAAAATAAAGAGTCAGGAAGTAGAACAGTTGGAAAAAATACTCTACAGTCTTTACGGTAGAGGATAGTCATAATATTCCATACGTTAAAGGGGGAGGGGAGACAAACAATAATCATCACAAGAGAAGTAGTACTAGGGAAACTAATTGGGCAAAAGGCTAATAAGCCCCTTACGCCTTATGAGTTAATATTCATTGCAGAATGAGACCCTTGTTGAAACATGAGATTCTTAGAAGCTCTACAGAGCAGACACAGAGGTTGCTTCCCCTTGTGGGAGTGTCTGGGACCATGTGTCATAATCTCAGAATAAGGGATCACATTTAAGACAAATTAAGAAATTTCTTTATTAGACAGACAGTGTCATTGAGTCAAAGAGCACAGAAACAGACCCTTTGGTCCAACTCATCCGAGCCAACCAGACATTCCAATCTGACCTAGTCCCATTTACCAGCATTTGGCCCACATCCCTCTAAACCCTTCCTATACATATACCCATCCAGATGCTTTTTAAATGTTGTAATTGCACCTGCCTCCATCACTTCCTCTGGCAGCTCATTCCATATATGTATCACCCTCTGCGTGAAAAAGTTGTCCCTCAGGTCCTTTTTGAAATCTTTCCCCTCTCACCTTAAAACTATGCTTTCTAGTTTTGGGCTCCCCTACCCTGGGGAAAAGACCTTGGCTATTACCTCCTCCTTTTGCACATCTAGTTAAAGATGCTATATAAATACAAATTATGCTTAACGTCAACAATATCTTTATACTAAAGAAATCTACTCTAAGTAAATCATTGAATATTTTGGGGGTGGGGCAACAGATTGGATGACAGCTTTCCACAAAGGAAATACAGAAAATATGTGACTTCAGTTCAAGGAAAACATATTTACATTGCAACAATTTAATCACTGTACAATAGACAACTCAAATATTTTAATGCAAATTTTAAAGCACCACAGATTTCAACTACTTGGTAAAATGGTTTTAGATAGAAGAAATCAAACAAAACTCTCATTCCTTTCAACCTCAATAAGTCTATCTTTAACGTTCAACAGTTCACAAGTTATTGCTTGGTTCTCTCACTCCCATTTTCCTGTGGCCTGGTTTTCTTCACCAAGGCTACCTTGCAAATACTGCATATATTTTTCTTCTTCTAGTCTCTGCTTGAGAGCTTCATAGTTTTTCTTCACCATCTTTAATTCCTGACCTTCACTTTCTGGATGCTTTTATAATTTATCTTGGAGCAAGGATCACATGATCTTTCCGAGTGTCAACTGGTAATAAAGTTCCCCGGAGTTGTTCAATCTCCCTTTTTAAATAAACATTAACAGCCCTCCAATCCCTTATCACTATTCACATTGCTATTGATGACTCTGCTTTCTCTTCTGTAACTTCTTTTAATATGAGTGGGTGCCAGACAGCTGGGCCAGGGATCTCATACTCAAAGTTTAATTTGTTTATCAATTTTCTTCCTTCCACTTTCTACAGTGGAATGTCTTTATACTGTCCTCTGATATTAGGCTATTTTTTGTGATAAATATTAAAACTAATTAAGTCATTCACTATCGTTATGTGCAGTTTGTCCCTTTGTGGTCCCTATGTTGACTTATCTTATGATACTTAATGTTTCAGTTGAGCACTTTACAGTCTCTTTTTATATTTCTTGATAGGATAATTATGTAGGGCCTCCACCTTTTATGACCATTTTTCTTTTGATTTTCATCATGCTTTTCATTTGTCTTCCACTGCTTCACTCTTTACATATTGAATGTGCATCTTTTCCCTCATTTTCAACGTTACCCTCATCTTGTTATTTATCTTAAAATGTTTATACAAGAATACACTAACCAACAAGGAAGCAAGAACGGATAGGTATCCCGAGTGCTTTAACCACTGGTTTAAATACTTCCCACCTTTTCTTTTAAATGAACATACAAATTATGTTCAGGAGTAGGTTCCTCAAGCCTGTTCTGCCATCCAATAAGATTAAGACTGATTGTGGCCTTAACTCAAATTACTGTTTAAAACCGTGGCTAAGCTCAGATCGGAAGTTTACCAGCAAAGCTTGCAGGGCGACTCCACGTGTTAACTAGCTCAAGGGTATACACGAGTTTCTCTTGTAAAGTACAATAAATTGCAGAGTCATGAATAAAGTGACATAGGCTCACTCTCCTTCACTCTCAAAATCCTCTATCTCAACTTGATTTAAGGCTACAAATTCTGTCACTGCACGGGCTCAAACCAATCTGCTAGGTGCAAAGGCGATCTTTACCTGCCACTTTCTCAACTCCACATTGAACTAAATGATGCGGCCTACATAAACCGCTTTCAACGCTGCAGATACCTTTGCTGCCTCAGGGAGTGCTGGATCACACAGCTGACGGAAACACCACACTGTGACTGTGGCACGGGACTGACCACTCAGAAAGGCCCTTCCGACGGGGACGAGAATAACACGAAGGCGGCGTAAACGGAGGAGCGGTGCGTGGGTGGGGGGGAAATATCCAGGTTACGACGGTCCTGGGAGGGATGGAGTGAGTTTGCGCGGAGGAGTGTAGGGCCGAGTTTGTGATTGGGGCCAAGGTGAAGGCAGCGGCGCGTGAGGAGTAAGGCTTGCGTCTGACGCCCCACTCGCTTCAGTTTCTATAGTAGCCGGAGCGGAGCTAGAAACCCTGTTGCCGATCGTCGAAAGAAACCCCTTCGTAGTTTTATTGCATTTTTGTATAGTCCTTACTGCGCAAACGCAAAAATACGGCGGTTGCTCAAAATCAGAAATAAAAGCAAATAATCTTGGCAACATTCAGAAGAAGGTAATGTTTCAAGAATCGTTACCATGATTAATTCTTCTGATTTCATTTTCAGCATTGCAAACGAACGTCTGTAATCAGGCAACATTAATGAACGTGGCTGATTAGATGTTCGTTTCTAAGGTTTTGGAGTAGATCTGTAGCCCGGGTTGTGGGTGTTGAGGTTGGTTGGCTCGCCGAGCTGGTTTGTTGTTCCGCAGACATTTCGTTACCACGCTTGGTAACAGCCTCTGATGAAACGTCGGTGTGTTTTCCCGCCTGGTTTTTAAACTCTGGGGTCCGTTGCGATGGATTGCCTCACTTCCGGGTTTCCTCCGTAGTGGAATGTATATGGGGTCGAGTTCAACGTGATTATTAATAGCATGCGATAGATGTTCGTTTGTGGTTGTAAGACCATAAGACGTAGAAGCAGAAATTAGGCCATTCGGTCCATCGAGTCTGCTCCACCATTCAACCCTGGCTGATCAAGTTTCTTAACCCCATTCTCCCACCTTCTCCCTGTAACCTTTGATCCCCTTAACAATCAAGAACCTATCTATCTCTGTCTTAGTATACTTAATGACCTGGCCTCCACAGCCTTCTGTGGCAATGAATTCCATAGATTCACCACTCTCTGGCTGAAGTTCTGTTCTAAAAGGTTTTCCCTTTGCTCTAAGGCTGTGCCCTGGGGTCATACTTTGTCCTGCCCATAGAAATATCTTCCCAACTCTAAACAGGCCTTTCAATTTTCTGTAAGTTTCAATTAGATCCCCCCTTATCCTTCTAAACTCCATCAAAATATGGTAAACGGTAAATGGAAAAGCCCTGGGGAACATTGATGCACAGAGAGATCTGGCTGTTCAGGTCCATTGTACCCTGAAGGTGGCAACGCAGGTCGATAGTGGTCAAGAAGGCATACGGCATGCTTTTGTTCATTGGATGCGGTATTGAGTACAAGAGTTGGCAGGTCATGTTACAGTTGTATAGGACTTTGGTTCAACCACATTTGGAATACTGCATACAGTTCTGGTCGCCACATTACCAAAAGGATGTGGATGCTTTGGAGAGGGTGCAGAGGAGGTTCACCAGGATGTTGCCTGGTATGAAGGGTGCTAGCTATAAAGAGAGGTTGAGTAGATTAGGATTCTTTACATTAGAAAGACGGAGGTTGAGGGGAGACCTGATTGAGGTCTACAAAATCATGAGAGATATAGACAGGGTGGATAGCAAGAAGCTTTTTCCCAGAGTGGGGGACTCAATTGCTAGGGGTCACGATTTCAAGGTGAGAGGGGGAAAGTTTAAGGGAGATATGCGTGGAAAGTACTTTACGCAGAGGGTGGTGGGTGCCTGGAACGCGTTGCCAGCGGAGGTGGTAGAGGCAGGCACGATAGCATCATTTAAGATGTATCTAGACAGATACATGAATGGGCAGGGAGCAGAGGGATACAGATCCTTGGAAAATAGGCGACAGGTTTAGATAGAGGATCTGGATCGGCGCAGGCTTGGATGGCTGACGTCCTGTTCCTGTGCTGTAATTTTCTTTGTTCTTGTTCTTTGACTGTAGACCCAGAGACCTCAAACATAGCATCACAATGACGCCACCCAGAAACTGGAAGAGCAGCACCTCATATTCCGCCTTGGGAGCCTCAACCCAGTGGTCTCAATGTGGACTTTACTAGTTTCAAAATCTCCCCACCCTGGCCTCATCCCATGACCAACCCTCCCTCTCATCCCCGCCTCCTTGATCTGTCCCACCTATCCGCTACTCGCGTATCGCCATCCATCCCACCTACCTTCCCCAGCCCCACCCCTCCTCTCTATTTATTTCAGAGCTTCCTTCCCCCTCCCTCATTTCTGAAGAAGGGTCCCAACCCGAAATGTCAGCCTTTCTGCTCCTCTGATGCTGCCTGGCCTGCTGTGTTCCTCCAGCTCCACACCGTGTTATCTCTGACTCCAGCATCGGCAGTTCTTACAATCTCTTCATATGTTAAGCCTTTCATTCCTGGGATCATTCTTGTGAACCTGCTCCCGACCTGCTCCAGGGACATTACATCCTTCCTGAGATGCGAGGCTCAAAATTGCTCATAATATTCTAGATGTGGTCTGACCAGAGCCTTATAAAGCCTTAGAAGTACATCCCTGCTTTTATATTCTAGTCATCTCAAAATAAATGCCAACATTGTATTTGCCTTCCGAACTACTGACTCAACCTGCAAGTTAACCCTAAGAGAATCATCGACTAGGACTCCTAAGTCTCTTTGCACTTCAGATTTCTGAAATTTCTTCCCATTTAGAAAATAGTCTATGCCTCTATTCTTCCTATCAAAGTGCATGACTTCACACTTTCTCACATTGTATATCATTTGCAACGTCTTTGCCCACTCTCCTAACCTGTCTAAATCCTGCTGCAGCCTCCCTGGCTCCTCAATACTACCTGTCCCTCCACCTATCTTTTTATCATCTGCAATCTTAGCCAGAATGCCCTCAGTTCCTTTGTCTAGATCAGCAATATATAAAGTAAAAAGTTATGCTCCCAACCCTGACCGTTGCGGAACACCACTAGTCACCGGCTGCCATCCTGAGGAGGATCCTTTTATCCCCACTTTCTGCTTTCTGCAAGACAGCCAATCTGCTATCCATGCTAGTACCTTGCCTCTAACACCATGGATTCTTATCTTACTCAGCAGCCTCCTGTCTGGCTCCTTGTCAAAGGCCTTCTGGAAGTCCAAGTAGATAACATCCTTTGGCCCTCCTTTGTTGACCTGCTTGTTACTTCCTTAAAGAATTCTAACAGATTTGTCAGGCATGACCTCCCCGTGATGAAGCCATGCTGATTTTGCCCTGTTTTACAAAGCACTTCCAAGTATTCAGAACTGTCATCCTTCACAATGGACTCCAAAATCTTACCAATGACCGAGGTCAGGCTAATTGGCCTGTAATTTCCAGTCTTTTGCCTTACTCCCATCTAAAACAAGGGGGTTCCGTTAGTAATTTTCCAGTCCTCTGGGACCATCCCTGACTCCCATAACTCCTGAAAGATCACCACTATTTCCTTCACTGTCTCTTCAGCTATTGCCTTCAGGATCTGGGGTGTAGTCTATCTGGTCTAGGTGATTTATGCACCTTCAGACCTTTCAGTTTTTCTAGTATCTTCTCCTTGGTGATGGCCACCATACTCACCCCTGTCCCCGACTCTCTTGAATTTTTGGGATGTTACTCGTATCTTCCACTGTGAAGACTGACACAAGGTACTTGTTCAGTTCCTCCACCATTTCTTTGTTTCCCATTACTATTTCTCCAGCACCATTTTCCAGTGGCCCAATGTCCATTTTTGCTTCTCTTTTGCCCTTTATATATCTAAAGAAACTCTTGCAATCTTCTTTAATATTAATGGCTTGCTTATCCTCACATTTAATCTTCTCCCTCCTTTATATCTTTTTCAAATGTCTTCTGTTGGCCTTTGTAGGCTTCCCAATCCCCTGGCTTCCCACTGCCCTTCACTGCATTATATGTTTTCTCTTTTGCTTTTGTGCAGTCCCTGACTTCCCTTGTCAGCCATAGTTGCCTCGTCCTCGCTTTAGTATGCTTCCTTTTCCTAGAGATGAGTTTTTGCAATGTCTCCAAGTTACTCCCAGAAACTCCTGCCATTGCTGTACCACTGTCGTTCCTGTTAGGCTCCTCTCCCAGTGAATTCTTGTCAGCTCCTCCCTCATGCGTTTATTCAACCATGATACAGTTACAACTGATTCCAGCTTCTCCCTGTCAAATTGCAGAGTAAATTCTATCATATTATGGTCACTGCCTCTGAAAAGTTCCTTCACTTTAAGCTCCCTTATCAAGTCTGCCTCTTTTCACATCACTAAATCCAGAATTGCCTGTTCCATAGTGGGCTCCACCACAAGCTGCTGCAAAATAACATCTTGTAGACATTCCACAAATTGCTTTTCTTGCAATCCACTACTAACCTGATTTGCCCAGTCCACCTGCATATTGAAATCCTCCATGATCACTGTAACCTTGCCTTTCTTACACACCTTTTCTATTTCCTGGTGTAGCTTGTGCCCCACATTCTGACTATTGTTTGGAGGCCTGTACATAACTCCCATTATTGTTTTTTTACCTTTGCGATTGCTCAATTCTACCCACACAGATCCTACATCATCTGACCCTACATCATTTCTTGCTATTGATTTAATTTAATTTCTTACTAATAAGGCAACCCCACCCTGTCTACCCACCTGCATATCTTTTCAATAGGATGTATTGAATCCTTGGACATTTAGCTCCCAGTCCTGATCCCATTGCAGCCATGTCTCTGTGATGCCCACCACATCATACCTGCCAATTTCAATCTGCACCATAAGCTCATTTACCTTATTTCATATACTGTGTGCATTCAGTTACAACACCTTCAGTCCTGTATTTACTGCCCCTCTTCTCTTTGTCATCCCTTTATCCAATGTGCTTGAAATTAGATTCCTAACCCTTTCCACATGCTCTGACCTACTTTGTGTTCTGGATTGAGGGATAAATATCAGTTTAGACATTGAGGATAATTCTTCAAAATTGTTCCATAAGATCTTTTACATCTCTCTGAACCAACAGCTGGTACTTCAGCTTAATGTTTCATCCAAAAGGTGGCACCACTCAGTTCAGTGCTGTGTCAAATGCCATTAAGGTGTCTGCCTTGATTTATATGCACTCAAGCATAAGAGTGATCCAAAAACTTATGGTTCAAAAGCAATAATCCTACCAACTGAGCCACAAACAACATTCCTCCCCTCTTTTAAAATATGATGTGGAGGTGTTGGACTGAGGTGGACAAAGTTAGAAGTCACAGGACACCAGGTTATAGTTCCAACAGATTTATTTGAAATCACAAGCTTTCGGAGCACTGGTCCTTCGTCAGGTGAAGTGACTTCTGTCTTTTAAAATATAGAGTCATACAGCATGGAAACGGACCCTGTGGTCCAATTCGTCCATGCCGACCAAGTTTCCCAAAATAGTTCCACTTGCCTGCATTTGACCCATGGCTCTCAAAATCTTTCCTATTCAAGTACCTGTCCAAATGTCTTTTAAATATTGTAAATATGTCTGCACTTACTACTTCCTGTAGTAGTTCACTATGCATACAAACCACCCTCTGGGTGAAAAAGTCGTCCCTCAAGTCCCTTTTAAATCTTTTTTTTTCTCAATTTAAAAACATGCCCCTAGTTTTGAACTCCCTCACCCTAGGGAAAAGACCTTTGCTATTCACCTTATCTGTGCTCCTCGTGATTTTATAAACCTCTATAAGGTCACCCCTCAACTTCCTACACTTCTGTGAAAAAAATCCTAGCCCATTCAGCCTCTACTTATAACTCAAACCCTCCAGTCCTGGCAACATTTCGGTAAATCTTTTCTGGACCCTATCCAATTTAATAAATATCTTTCCTATAGCAAGGTGACCAGACTGTACACAGTATTCCAAAAGTGGCCTCACCAACGTCCTATACACCCTCAACATAACATCCCAACTCCTATACTCAGTGGCAACGAAGACACGTGCTAAATGCCTTCTTAACCATCCTATCTATTTGTGACACAGCTTTCAAGGAATTATATATCTGAACCCCTAGGTCTTTCTGTTCAACAACACTCCAGAGCCCTACCATTAACTGCATAAGTCCTGCCCTTGGTTGTTTCACCAAAATACAATATTATTTACCCAAATTAAATTCCATCTGCCACTCCTCAGCCCATTGGCCAAATTAATTAAGATCCCTTTGTAATCTTAGATAACCTTCTTCATTGCCCACTATACTACCAATTTTGGTATTATCCACAAACTTATTAACCATGCCTCCTAAATTCTTATCCAAATCGTTTATATAAATGACAAACCACACTGAACCTAGCATCGATCCCAACAGCACATTATTGGTCTCAGGCCTCCAGTCTGAAAACCAACCCTCCACCACCACTCTCTGTATCCTACCGTTAAGCCAATTTTTGTATACAATTGGCAAGCTCTCCCTGAATATTTTCACCATAGTAATGAAACTTGTTGAACTAAATTATATGTCTGTAGGCGAGTGTTACTGAACTTTCTTCACTGGTTTATTCACTGGTGCATACTTAACAAACCTGCAATAAAGACAATTAGGATCAGGCGCTCCAACCCTCCTGCGCTGTCTTAACTAAATATTCAATACTGCCCTTTCCCAGTCAGTAAGCCACAGTGTAAGTATATCTCTTGGTTTCTATGGGTTTAGATTACATATTG
Source organism: Rhincodon typus (assembly GCF_021869965.1). Lineage (NCBI taxonomy): Eukaryota > Metazoa > Chordata > Chondrichthyes > Orectolobiformes > Rhincodontidae > Rhincodon > Rhincodon typus. Next base: position 113,898,307 of record NC_063333.1, on the reverse strand, counting down.
AGAGGGAGTGCTATCAAAAATACAAAAGTGTATTCTATTTATATTTTTATATTATTCAAATACAAAATGAAGACAAAACAGCTGATAAAGTTTAAACTGGGAATTTGGTGAAATAAATAATGATGTCTTGAAATGAATCCACATTACAGAAGAGGAGGTGCTGTGAGGTCTTAAAATGGACAATGGTAGATAAATCCTGAGACCTGATCAGCTGTATCCAAGGACATTGTGGGGAGCTAGGGAAAAAATTGCGGGCTCCTTAGCAAAGATATTTGTATCATTTACCGCCATGAATGAGGTGCTGGAAGACTGGAGGGTGGCTAATGTTGTGCCATTGTTTAAGAAAGCTACACGGAAAAGCCAGGGAACTATACACCGATGAAACCAAAGTCAGTGGTGGGTAAGTTGTTGGAGGGGATTCTGAGAGACAGGATTTACTTGCATTTGGAAAGGCAAGGACTGATTAGGAATACTCAACATGGCCTTGTGCATGGAAAATCATGTCTCACAAACTTGATTAAGGTTTTTTTTTGAAGAGATGACCAAGAAGATAGATGAAGGCAAAGCGGTAGACGTTGTCTACATGGACTTTAGTAAGGCCTTCGGCAAGGTTCTGCATGGTAGACTGTTTAGTAAGATTCTAACCTGTGGAATCCAGAGAGAGCTAGCAAATTGGTAATGAAATTAACTTGCCGGTAGGAGAGAGGGGTAGTGGTAGAGTGTCGTTGTTCAGACTGGAGGCCTGTAACCAAACAGTATGCCACAAGGATCTGTGCTCGGTCCTATGTTGTTTGTCATTCATATTAACAATTTGGATGAGAATATAGACAGTATAGTTAGCAACTTTTCGGACATCACCAAAATTGGTGGTTTGGTAGACAGTGAAGAAAGTTATCTAAGAGTACAATGAGATCTTGATCGACTGGGCTAGTGGGCTGAGGAGTGGCAAATGGAATTTAATTTAGATAAATGAGAGGTGTTGCATTTTGGGCAGGACTTACACAGTTAATCATTGGGCTATTGGAAGTGTTGTCAAACAGGGTGCAGGTACATAGTTCCTTGAAAGTGGCAATGCAGGTAGATAAAGTGGTGACTAAGATGTTTGGTCTGCTTGCCTTCGTTGATCAGAGTGCTGAATATAGGACCGATGTATTGTTGCGGCTGTGCAAGACATTGATGAGGCCATGTTTGGAGATTGTGTACAATTTCTGGTTGTCCCGCTACAGAAAGGATGTTATTAAACTGGAGACGATGCAGAAAAAATTTATAAGGATGTTGCCAGGACTGGAAGGTTTGAGTTATAAGCAGAGGCTGGATGTGCTGGGACTTGTTTCCCTAGACCATAGGAGGCTGAGGAGTGACCTTGCAGAGGTTTATAAAATCATGAGAGGCACAGATAGGGTGAATAGCCAAGGGCTTTTCCCCAGGGTAGAGGAGTCCAAAACTAGAGATATTGGTTTAAGGTGAGAGGGAAAAGACTTAAAAGGGACCTGAGGGGCAGATTTTCCCACACAGAGGGTGGTGCATATAGGGAATGAATTGCTAGAGGAAGTGGTAGAGGCAAGTATAATTACCACATTTAAAAGACATTTGGACATGTACATGAATAAGAAGGTTTAAAGGGATACAGGCCAAACGCATGCACATGGGACTAGTTCAGTTTGGGAAACCTGTCTGGCATGAACAAGTTGGGCGAAGGGTCTGTTTCAAAGCTGTATAACTTTATGACTCTGCTCAAATTATTATCTTTCCCTCAATTACATTACTAACATTGAAGAAAATAAATTTTAATGTGAAATGAATTGTTAGCGTAAGGACAGATGCATAGATTATTCAATAAAAATGTTAGGTTGGAGAAAATATGAGTAAACGTGTTGGTAAGTTAAACTCAGACTTATGATCACAGCTAGGGTGGTGGACTGATAGAGAGGAAATTACTACAGTTTGAAAATCATCCATAAAAGACCAAAGAACTTCAGTTGATGGAAATCAGAAACAAAAATAAATTGCTGGAAAATCTCAGCAGGTCTGGCAGCATCTGTGGAGAGAGAGCGGGGTTAACATTTCAAGTCCAGTGACCCTTCTTCAGTACTGATTTTAGCTAAGAAGAGATTAGTGTATATTGCTGAAGATAGGTTGGGTGGAAGAGGGAAAAGTAAACAATAGGTGGAGATGGAGCCCAGAGAGAGAAAAAACAGTTGGGCAGGTAAAGGAATGGGTAAAGGTTAGGAAAGGTCAGCCGGACAGAATGAATTGCTGCTGATGGGGATGATTAGCGGCCGACAATGGGTTGGCCATTTGTGGCAGCCATGTGATGACAAGGTCTGGTGTCTGGAAGTTGAGTTAAGGACATGGGAGAAGATGCTCATGGCCTAAAATTATTAAAGTTGAAAAAATTATTGAAGGTTTCAGGGTTCCCAAGCTGAAAGTGAGGTACTGTTCTTCCATTTTGTTCTGAGCTTCACTGCAGCAAGCCTGAGAAAGATGGGTAGGACCCAGAACACAGTCTTGTGTTGAAGTGGCAGGTAACAGGAAGCTCAGGGTCATTTCTGCGGACAGAACATAGGTATTCTGCAAAGCGGTTACCCAGTCTCTGTTTCGTCTCACCAATGTAGAGCAGACCACATTGTGAGTTGCAATTACAGTACACTAGGTTGAGTGAAATGCAGGTAAATTTCTGCTTCACCTGGAAGGTGCGTCTGTGGCTGCGGATAGTGAGGAGGAAGGAAGTAAATGAGCAGTTGTTGCACCTTTTGCATTTGCATTTATTCATGTTAGTTATCGACATAGGATCTATGAGAAAATTTTTGGCTTATACAAAATAGCTATTGGAAGTCTTGTACCTATTATCCCAATCTATCAATACCCCATTGAGTCAAGTTCATTCATATGTAGACCATGAAAAAAGGTATTAAAAAGAGATACCCAAGGTTTTGTTGTGAGGTTGGGTCGACTATTTGTGGATTAGAAGGCAGGACAATAGAATTTGATGTTTGTAAAATGATAGTGGGGAAGAATGTGTTTTCCTAGGCTTAAGTGTCTGCAAGAAGCAGCAACTGCACAGAGTTCCTGAAATTGAAATATTTGTATCAGGGAGCAATGTAGTTAGCAACCCAGGCAGTAGTTTGTTTAGGCAACCAATTTGAATATCAGCCAATTAATTTAAACCAGGCAATTAGAGACTAAGAACCAGTTAAATTTAAATCAGATGGTTTTGACAACCTAGGACCTATCCTATTGTAAGAAATTGATAGGTCACCAAGGGTATAAAAGAAGAGGGCATTTGAAAATCGAGGTGAGAGCAACTGCCATTTAATAGAGTTAACAACCTATCAGCTCTAAAGAGAAAAATCACTGGCTCTCACAGAATTCTGTAAATTCAGAATAACCATCATCTAACTAAAGGTAGAGCAACACTCTTAGTAAGTACTCCTGACATAAGAATTTGATGGAGAAAGGCATTCCTGACTGAAGAACAGCAGAGAAGGCACAGAACACTCCGGAAGACGTATCCTGGCTGTAATTTCAAGAGATTAAGTTTTAATTTTTTAAATTTTAATTTATATAAGTGGGACTTGTATTTATTGGAATAGCATTCTATTAGAGTTTTGTTTTATTCGGGAATAGTTAGTAGTTAAGGAGGAATTGTTCAGTTTGTTAGTAGTTCTGTTAATTTGTTCACTGTTAGAGTTAGATAAATAAATTGTTACTTGTCGATTACAGAGTGACTGAAAGGATTTCATTTCAGTTAACCACTCCATTATAACAGATTGGGGAGTGAGAGGCAGGTTATACCACTTTTCACACTTCTTTTAACAGATTATGAGGCAAGGGGAATCTCTTTGGGTGTTTCGGTTTTGGTTATCAGAGGTGGGGTCGACCTCCACTTTATAACAGATGGGAGGCTCAGGTCTGGGCTCTGGCCAGTTTGTGTATGGGGTCTGACGGATTTGAACAGATTTGGGGTACAAAAGGTCCCAGCAGATTTAAACAGACTTGGGGATTAGTGTCCTAGATCTTTAAATGAAACTTAGGTGAGAATTGAAAATCTGTTTAATTTTGGTTACGTGTGGGTCATTAAATCAAAAGTGGCAGAAATGGCTCTAAACATTGCTAAATAAGTTCTGGGATTTGAACACACTTCCCAAATTTGCCAAACAAGTTTAGAAAGACCGAGCAAGGATATACTTATAGATTTAGCAAATAGTCTAGAATTAGGTTTAACTCAGAATAAGACGAAAGCTCAAATTGTAACAGCGTTGGTCAAGCATTTAGGTATATCGGAGAAAGAGGCAAGTGCAGTGGAGTTAGAGAAAATTAAATTGAAAATTAGTCAATTAGAGTTAGAAAGGAAAAAGGAGAAGAAAGGGAACTGAAACAGTTTGAATTACGGTTATGAGCAGAGGAAAGACAAATAGAAAGAGAGAGAAGAAAGGGAGAAAGAGAGATTTTGAAATTCGGAAGTTGCAAATTAAAAAGGAAAGTAAATTTAAAAGGATGGAGATGAAGGTAGAAGGTATGCTTAGTGAGGAGGAGAGTGATGATAAGCAAACACATCGTAGCCAAAGACGTGGTAGAGATGAATGTAAATATGTCAAAACATTACCAAAAATCGATCAAAAAGATGTAGAAGTCTTTTTCATTTCCTTTGAGAAATCGATTAAACAGATGAATTGGCCAGAAACTGTGTGGGTAATGTTAATTCATACCAAGTTGGTAGACAGTGCTAGTGTTTGCAGAGGTGTCAGGAGACTATGAAGGAGTAAAACAGGCTACTTTGAGTGCCTACAAATTGGTATCAGAAACATATAGACAGCAGTTCAGAAATGTAAAAAAGGAACCAAGTCAGATTTATGTCGAGTTTGAAAGAATTAAACATAGCAACTTCGATAGATGGATGAGAACATTAAAGATAGAAAAGATACGTGATGATCTTAGAGAGATTATTCTGCTGGAGGAGTTCCAAAACTCACTTCCAGAAATGATAAAGACTCATGTTGAGGGACAGAAAGTTAAAACAACGAGAAGAGCTGCAGAGATAGCAGTTACTGCATAAATCGAAATCTAGCTTCTGACAGCAATTTCATTCCATGAGGGATAGAAATTGGGGAAAAGGGAGATTCTTCAATAAAAAAAAAACCCTGGAATTTTTCTGGACTGTGTGGTGACAAGATCCCATAGTCATAAGTTAACGCAAGAAAGGAAAACCAAAGAGAAATATGAAGGAGTTGAGATCCAGTTCGCTGACATCTGTTTGATGAAATGGTAAAAGAAAAACCTGAGCAGGTAGAGGTGTTTAGTTCTGAAAGACTAATGGAGTTACAGCAAAGAGATGAGACAATAAAAGATTTATATCATAAAGCCTACTCGGAAAAGGAATCAGAATATATTCCAGAATGTTAATACCTTAAGGATAAAATCTTAAGATGGAAATGGAGACCTTGGCAGGTTACTGCAGATGAGAAATGGGCGGAAGTTCACCAGATTGTGTTGCCAGTAGCATACATACGTTTTGCAGGTAGCACACGAATTACCCGTAGGAGATCATCTAGGAGTGAGGAATACTCAAGCTAAGACACAAGAGCATTTCTATTGGCCTGGATTACATAAAAATGTGGTTGAATTTTGCCATACCTGTTATATGTGTCAAATGGTAGGAGAACTACAGGCAGTAATAAAACCAGCGTCTTTGATGCCAATTCCCGCATTTGAAGAACCTTTCACACGGGTTATGATTCATTATGTGGGTCCCTTCCCTCAAACCAAAAGTGGGAACCAGTATTTGCTAACCATTATGGATGTGTCTACTAGATTTCCGGAGACAATTCCATTATGGAAAGTCAAGGCAAAAAAAAGATAATGGAGGAATTGATTGCTTTCTTTACCTGTTATGGAGGTAACAGCGAGATTCAATCAGACCAAGGGTTAAATTTTACTGCCAAATTGTTTAAGGAAGTCGTGGATAGTTTAGGTATCCAACACTTTAAATCAAGTGCTTGCCAGCCTGAATCCCAGGTAGCATTTGAAAGGTGGCATCAGACCCTAAAGACCATGCTGGGGGCTTATTGCCAGGATTACCCAAATGATTGGGATAAAGGTATCCCATTTAGATTGTTTGCTATTGGAGATGCTCCAAATGAATCAACTCAGTTTACTCCATTTGAATTGATATTCGGACACGAAGTAAGAGGACCTTTAAAATTAATTAAAGAAAAGTTGATAGGTCCGAAGTCAGAGATCTCACAGTTGGATTATGTATCTGAGGTGAGAGAGAGATTAAACAAAGTAGGTGAATTAGCTAGACAATATTTGAAGGTGGCACAGCTCATAATGAAGCAAGAAGTCGATAAGAAATCTAAAATTCGTACATTTGCCCATGGTGATGATATAGTACTATTATCAGTGGTAGGAGATCCCTTCAAAGCAAGGTTTAGTGGTCCCTATCAGATTGAGAAGAAATTAAGTCTGGTGATTTATCTGGTAGAGACGCCAGACAGGAAAAGAAACTATCGGGTATGTCATGTGAACATGCTACGACCTGTCTATAACACGAAAAGGGAACCAGAGAAACAAGTATTAGTTACTGCCACTCAGAGTGAGGAATCAGATCCAGATGATTTGGATTCTGATGTGCCTCAGAATAATTTGAATAATGAGGAAGTACTTAAAAGAATGGGATAGGCTATCTGTCTCAGGAACAGAGAACTGAATTGAAAGGCTTGTTGCAGCACTATGAGGACATATGTAGAAATAGGATGGGGATGACTAATACTATAGTACATGAAGTGGATGTAGGGAATGCAGTTTTGATAAAACAATACCCCTACAGGCTTAATCCTCTCAAAGCAGCATAGGTACAGGAGGAAGTGGAAGCAATGTGCCAAGAAGACATCATCGCGCCAAGTCAAAGCGAGTGGAGTTCACTGATCGTGTTGGTTCCCAAACCTGATGGTGCTTAACGATTCTGCGTAGACTACCGGAAGATCAATGCTGTGACTAAATCGGACTCATACCCAACTCGAAGGCTGGAGGACTATGTGGAAAAAGTAGGACAAGCCACTTACATCACAAAGTTGGACTTACATTGCAGTTACTGTCAAGTACTTTTGTCAGAGAGCGCGAAAGAAGTTTCTGCTTTTGTAACTCCAAATGGGCTATGTCAATTTAAAGTAATGCCCTTTGCGATGAAGGACGCACCAGCCACATTTCAAAGACTTATGAACAGAATTGTGGAAAGATTGGCTAATTGTACTGTCTATATAGATGACTTAGTGATCTTTAGCCATTCATGGAAAGATCACATGGTGCATTTGGCAGAGCTTTATGAGAGATTATGGAAGGCAAAGTTGATCATAAACTTAGCAAAAGCAGAATTTGCAAAGGTGGAAGTGACATTCTCAGGACACAACATTGGACATGGACAGATGACACCGAGGAACGTGAAGGTGAAAGCAGTTGAGGAATTTCCAAGACTATCCTCGAAGAAGGTGGCATAATGATTTTGGAGACTAAGCAGATTCTACAGGAAATTTGTACCAAACTTTCATAGCGTGGTGGCACCTCTGACAGATTTGTTAAAGAAGAACACAAAATTTTGGTGGACATAACAATGCCAGGAAGCATTTGAGAATTTAAAAGCAGTGTTAACCACTACACCAGTTTTAGCCATGCCAAATTACTTGAAACCCTTTCAAGTCACTATTGACACAAGTGATGTAGGGGTTGGAGCTACGTTGTTACGGGAGGATGATTGTGGAATCAAAAGGCCAATTGGTTATTTTTCAAAAGAACTCTATCTACCAGAGAAAATATTCAACCATTGAAAAAGAGTTATTGCATTTGGTACTGGCCTCACAACATTTTACAGTTTATGTTGCAAACAATGTATCAGAGATGGTTGTGTATACTGATCGCAACCCTTTGACATTTTTGCAAAGATCTAAATATAAGAACTGCAAACTATTTCATTTGGAGTTTCATATTACAAGCATTTCATTTACAGATTGTACATGATGTGAGTTGTGAAAATGTTATTATGGATGCGTCATTTTGGGTTTAAGAAGAAAAATGTGTGTATAAGATAGAAACAGCAGTATAATGTGTAACTCTAGATTAATGACCTATGGATGTAGCAATAATGACATTAAAATCTAGAGAAAAAGAAAGAAGCCATCTTTTCATCATGATAGTTCATTCTTTTCTTATGGGGGGAGGTGTTGCGAAGCTGGGTAGAGTATTTGTGGATTGGAAGGCAGAACATTAGAATTTGATGTTTGTAAAATGATCGGGGGTAAGAGTGTGTGGTCCCTTTAAAAGATTATGTGTTTTCCTAGGCTTGGAGAGAAAAAAAATGTCTGCAAGAAACAGCAGGTGCATAGAGAGTTCTTGAAATTGAAACATGTGTATCAGGGGGCTGTGTGGTTAGCAACCCAGGCAGTAGTTTGTTAGGCAACCAATTTGAATATCAGCCAACCAATTTAAACTAGGCACTTAGAGACTAAAAACTAATTAAATTTAAATCTGATGGTTTTGACAACCAAGGACCAATCCTGTTGTAAGAAATTGATAGGTCATCAAGAGTATAAAAGAAAATCAGTGTGAGAGCAACTGCCATCTAATAGAGTTAATACATATAAGCTCTAAAGAGAGTCACAGGCTGGCACAGAATTCTGTAAACTCTCAGAATAACCATCACCTGACTAAAGGTATAGTGGCATACTTAGCTAATATTCCTGACACAAAATGGAGAAAGGCGTTTCTGATTGAAGAACAGCGGAGAATGCACAGAACATTCCAGAAGATGTATCCTGGCTGTAATTTGAGAGATTAAGTTTAAATTGTTTTTATTTTGACTTATGTAAGTGGGACAGCATACTATTGGAATAACATACTGTTAGAGTTTTGTTTTATTCGGGAATAGTTAGTAGTTAAGGAGGAATTGTTCAGTTTGTTAGTAGTTCTGTTAATTTGTTCACTGTTAGAGTTAGATAAATAAATTGTTACTTGTCGATTATAGAGTGACTGAAAGGATTTCATTTCAGTTAACCACTCCTTTATAACAGATTGGGGAGTGAGAGGCAAGTTATACCACTTTTCACATTTCTTTAAACAGATTATGAGGCGAGGAGAGCCTCTCTGGGTGTTTCACTTTTAGTTATCAAGTAGGGGGGAGGGGTCGACATCTGCTTAATAACAGTATAGTCAATTTCCTTTGTCTACCTTCAAGATGAAGTAATGGTATTGTGAGAACTAAACTGCTCAGCCCACAAGTCCCTATGACATTATCACATATGGCACTTCCCAGTATCAACCCTTGAGAACAATATATGATAGATTAATTTGACATTTGAAAGATCCTGCTCACCACTAGTTGTTTGTTGCTAAAGTCAAGATGGGAAAATTCCTGGGAATGATGGCATCATCTTGGCGAAGGACAGATGATGAGCAGATTGGAATTTTGAACAATTAAACTGAATGAAATCAGAAAGAATGTAAGAACATAAAGTCACTTGAAAGAGTGGATGCTGAGCAGATGTTTATGGGTGAGACTAGAACAATGGGACACTGTTTAAAAACCAGGTGTCTTCCATTAAGAGTGGCATAAGGAGAATTTATTTTCTTACACAGTTTTTTTACACAGAGGGTGGTAGGTTCCTGGAATGCATTGCCAGGAGAGGTGGTAGAAGTGAGACAATAGCAGTATTTAAGAGGCACTTAGACAGACACATGAACAGGCACAGAATAGATTGGTCTGTCCAGGCAGGTGAGATTAGTTTAGAATGTTACTATGGTTGGTGCAGACTTGGTGGGCTGAAAGGCCTGGTGCTGTGCTGTGTTGTTCTATATTCTATATAATTGGAAACAAATTGAAAAGTCACAGGTTTAAAGTATAGAGACGGAAAAATTGAGGAAAGGGGAATGTCTGGGATAGTTTGAAGGGCAAGAGAGAGTAAATAACTAGGGAGTTTATTTACAGGGATTATAAGAAATAGGAGCAGGATTATGACATTCAACCAATATGACCTGTTTCATGATTAACTAGGATCTTGTCTTTACTCCACTTTCCTGCCTGTGCCCATTACCATTGTGAATCATAAATTTGCTTTCCCTAACCATGAATGTATGGAATAATCCAGCTTCCACTGCTTCCAAAGACAGATGACCTTCTGAGAGAAGAAGTTCTTCATTATCTCCATCTCAAATGGAAGATCCATTATTTTTACACTATGGTTCCTTGTTCTAGATGCTTACACAACAGAAAAAATATCCTGACTCTATAACCCCATCAAAACTCCTCAGAATCCTAAACAAACTTAACAGATCTCACAGCATCTGTGGAGAGAAAGCAGAGTTAACATTTTGGTTCCAGTTACCCTTCTTCAGAACTAGTAGTAGCTAGGAACAGGTAGTTTATATGCTAATGACAGGGGATATGGTGGGGAGTGCGTAAAGAGAAAGCGATAGGTGGAAACAGAGCCCAGAGAGAGAGAGACAATTAGGCAGACAAAGGAGTAGATAATGGTAAGCCAGGAATAAAGAAAAGCTGCTAATGGGGAAAGCAGCCCATTTGATAACAGGGGCCTGGAGTTTGGATTGGGTAAAGGACATGAAAGGCCCTATAATTACTGAACTCAATTTTGAGTCCCAAAGGCTCCAGGGTCCCCAAGTGGAAAATGACATGCTGTTTTTCCAGAGATAGTAGGAACTGCTGATGCTGGAGAATCTGAGATAACAAGGTGTAGAGCTGGATGAACACAGCAGGCCAAGCAGCATCAGAGGAGCTGCATCTTGCTCCTCTGATGCTGCTTGGCTTGCTCTGTTCATGCAGCTCTACACCTTGTTATCTCTGGTGTTTTTCCAGTTTGTGCTATGCCTCGCTGGAGCACTGCAGCAGATCCAAAACAGAAATGTTGGCCAGGGTATGTTGAAGTGGCAGGCAACTAGAAGCTGAGGGATACTTTTGTGGACAGAATGTAGATGTTCTGCAAAGTAGTCGCCTAGTCTGCGTTTCATCTCCCCAGTGTAGATGATGGTGAGATCCTGCTGGAGGTGGTGGAAATGGCAGCTAATGATCCAATACATGCGGATGCATCTGGGGTGGAAAGTGACAACTGGGGGGCCCTATCAGTGTTGTAGGTCTGCCAAGGCAGTCCTGTCTTTAGATTTTGAGAGGAAGTTAGAAATGGGCTGTATTGGGTTGAGGGACAGTGAGCTTGGAGGCTGGTGGGGGAGATCAACAAATAGGATGAGATTAGTGACTGTCATGGACAGTCTGGTGTTTTAGAACTGGCACTCAGTCTCAGCAATGTAGAGGTCAGTACTCCAGGCAACAATAGCACCATCCTTGTTAGCAGGCTTGATTACAAAGTAATGGTGGGATCTGAGAGTGTGGAGTGCAGTCAGTTTAGATGGAGATGGGTTCAAATGGGTGACAGGGTAGACCAATTAAAGTGACCAATATCAGTCAACAGCTTGAGAGTTTAAAACTAGAGGGCATAATTTTGAGGTGAGAGGAGAAAAATTTAAAAGGGACCTGAGGGGCAACTTTTTAACACAGAGCGTGGTCCTAAGTGGAAATAACTGCCAGAGGAAGTGATAGTTGCAGGTACAGTTACAATATTTAAAAGACGTTTGGATAGGTATATGAATAGGAAAAGTTTAGAAGGATATGGGCCAAACACAGGCAAATTGGACTAGTTGAGTTTGAGAACTTGGTCAGTGTGCATGATTTGGACTGAAGGATCTTTTTCTGTGCTATATGACTCTATAACAGTTCTAAATGAACAGGTTGAGTGCTGGTAAAAGGCCAGAGGGAGGAGTCCAGGTGGAGGGAAAGTGTTGGAGATGGGTGAAAAGATCTGTGGGATGGAGAGAGGACTCTTATCCAAAGAAATGGGCATGGAGGCAAAGGCAACTAAAATAGAGCTCAACGTCATGTCTTGCCCAAAATTCATTGAGATAAGAAATAAAACTAAGTCCTTTTCTGAGTAAAAACATTCAGCAGAGAGCAGAAGATCAGAAGGAACTATAAGTAATCAACAAGAGATGGGGTTAAAATAAGAAATGAAGACAGAGGGAAGGGGAGGGGATGAAGGTTCCAGAAGGGTGTGGATATCTCTGAATCATTGCAGCTTGCCTTCTTTAATGTCTAAAAGGAAGAGAAAAAAATATCTTGTTAGAACATCATGCAATCTAGAGAATGAAGTGGAACGGGATGGCGGGGAGACAGGGCAGCTCTGAGATAAGTGAGACAGTGTTGATGGAGAGGGAGGGCGGTGCATATGGCAGTGCATGGTATTAAATGTGGATATCAGGATGCGACAAGAACAGCTGTCTGAGTCCTTGAATGCCTCTCACTTTCTTCAGATCATTGTTGTGATTACGGGAACCTGCATGGGCCCTAGCTATGCCTGTCTCTTTGTGGGATAGGTGAAACATTCCTTATTTTAATTCTACTCAGATCCCTCCACAAAACTCTTTCTCTGGTACATCGATGGCACCACTAGTGCTGCTTCCTCTTGTCTAGAATTGGAAAAATTTATTAATTTCATTTCCAATTTCTACCCTGTTCTCATCATCGTCTGGTCCTTCCTCGACATCTCTTGTTTCCATTTCTGGAGATAAACTAGCTTCTGATATCCATTGCAAACACATCAAGTCCCACAGTTATCTGGACTATATGTCCTCACACTCTGCTTTCTGTAAAGACTCAATCATATCTATTCTGATGATGCTGTCTTCTGCAGGAAGGTCTCAGAAATGTTCACCATTTTCTTCAACTGAGAATTGCCTGCCACAGTAGTTAACAAGCTCATCAGCTGTATCTGACCCATTTCCCGCAATTCTGTCCTCACCCCTTCTCTTCATTCCCACAACACCTATAGGGTCCCCTAGTCCTCACTTTCCACCCACCAGCATCTGCATCCAGTGAACCATAAGCTGCCATTTCTGTCACCTCCAGCAGGATATATTTCCCTCCTCTTCTTGTGTCAGCATTCTACAGGAACTGTTCCCTCTTAGACACCTGGTCCACTCTTCCTTCACTCCCAACACCACTCCACATCCCCACAACATCTTGCCATACAATCACAGAAGGTGTAATACCCGCCTATTTACTTCCTCCCTCCTGATTACCCAAGATTCCAGACACACCTTCCAGTTGAAGCAGCAATTTATCTGTACTTCACTCAATCTAGTCTACTGTATTCACTGCTCACAATGTGGTTTCCTTTACACCGAGGAGATGAAATGCAGATTGGGCGATCATTTTGTGGAACACATTGATTCTGTCCAAAAAATTGACCTTGAGCTTCTAGTTTCCTGCCACTTCAACACACAACCATGTTGACTGGTGACTATTTCTGTGTCGAGCCTGATGCAGCGCTTCAGCAAGGCTCCGTGCAAGCTGGAAGAACAGCATCTAATTCTCCGCTTGAGGATTCTGCAGCCTTCAGGACTCGATATCAAGTTCAATAATTTTAGGGCCTGAGCACCTTCTTCCATGATTTGTACCCACTCCCACACCTCAGGCTATTACGTGAGCTGCTTTCAGCACAGCCAACCTATTTTCATCTACTTATAATCTCTATGAACAGCCTTTCTTTCTTCCCGACTTACTATTATCCATCCCTTTGTCTATCTTTTTCTCCCTCAGAGCTCCGTCTCTACCTATCACTTACTGCATTACCTTACCCTTCACCTCAGCCCCTGTCTTCAGTATATAAACCACCTTTTCCTATTGACTATTGAAGAAAGGTCACTGGACCCAAAACGTTTACTTTTTCACTATACATCAGCCAGACCTACTGATTTTTTCCAGTAATTTCTGTCTTTGTTTCAGATTTCCAGGATCTCTAGTTCTTTGTTTCCTCAGAATCCTATATGTTTCAACAGGATCACCTCTCTGTTGTTTTAAACTCCAACAAGTATAGGGCCCAACCTGTTCAATGTTTCCTCATAAGACATTGTGATCCCAGGAATAAGACTCTTGAAACTTTTTCTTTACTTTCATTGCAAATATATCCCTGTTTAAATAAGGAGATCAAAACAGTACACAGTACGTGCCCCACGATCAATGGAGGAATTCGGACTGAGGGCAAGCAGAAGGTATTAGTTTAATTTGGCATCATGTTCAGCAAAACATCATGGGCTGAAGGTCCCGTTCCTGTGCTGTACAGTTCTATGTTCACACATTTGTAGCAAGACTAACTTCCAATTTGCCTTCCTAATCACTTGCTGTACCTGCAATCTAAAGCATTTGTAATTCATTTCTAAGGACACCCCAAACCTTCTATACTACTGCATTTTGCAGTCTCTATTTAAAGCATATACTGTTCATTATTCCAGAGAAAGTGTACAACCACATCGTACTAAATCTGCCAAGTGTTTACCCACTCATGTAACCTATATTTATAGATCCATATCCAAATCTTTTGGTGATGGAGCAGTTATGTAATTAGAAGCTCATCTTTGTGTCAGATATAAGGTAAAACTTGCAAAATGTTTGGTTCAGTCTTAGGCAGTTGTCAGGAAGTAGGATTGCATCAGCTTTTATGGAATGGAGTTTGTGGTGGGTACCAAAAATTTCTCTGTATTCTGTATTGAATGTCAGACAAGTTATATGACAAATCAGGGAGGCGATGGCCTAGTGGTATTATCACTGGACTGTTAATCCAGAGACCCAGATAATGTTCTGGAGACCTGGGTTCGAATCCCACCACAGCAAATGGTGGAATTTGAATCCAATAAATATCTGGAATTAAAAATCTATTGATGATGATTGTGAATCCATTGTTGATTGCCAGGAAAAACCCATCTGGTTCACTAATGTTCTTTAGGGAAGAAAACTGCCATCCTTACCTGGTCTGGCCTACATGTGACTCCAGACCCACAGCAATGTAGTTGACTCTTAACCCCCCTTCTGGGGAATTAGGGATGGGCAATAAATGCTGCCTAGCCAGCGATGCCCTCATCCCATCAATGAATAAAGAGGCAACGGAGGGATTTGAATAGTTGGTATCATTGAGCTGGATGTCATTGGCATATATGTGGAAACCTTCATTGTATTTTTGGATAATGTCAAATAGTTAGTGATAAATTCAGCATATGGATAAGAAGTAGAAAAGGTCAAACGATATTTCCTTCAGAAACTGCAGCTGTAATGGTGCAGCAGAGGGAAAAGTAAGCCATTACTGATGATTCTAGCTGAAATGAATAGGTGAGAATAGAACTATCCTACTCTGAGGATGAGTGGCATAGGTGGTGGATGATGTGGTTGATTGTGCTATAAATCATGGATGTGTGCTTCTAAATCTCTCAACGTATGTACAAACATTATTAAGAGGACATTGATACAACTGAGGTTGGAGGATTGAATTAATTCCTTTCCTAGTCCCACTCCTCCACTGGTCAAAGCAAAGTTTGTATTTATCAAAGGCATTGATATTGCCAATTACATAGGTGTTAGACTGTATTAAATTCAAAATCAGAAACTGGTCAGTTGGGTTTCTTTAGGCAACAATTTTTTTTTTAAACAAATAAAACTTACTGAAAGAAATAAAGATACAAAGATGATGGACAAAAAAGCTTTAGACTGGAAAGATAGATATACCATATATTCTAACATCCTAATTTAATGAGACAAATATGGGTAACAAACTGTGGTCAAACATCACAGAGCACAAATATCAAATCTGGTCAAGACAGATCCCATAGATTTCTTGGCAAACCACTACCCTCTCCCCTGACTTTGGTGACATTGTGCGTCATGAAATCTTCTAAAATTTTGCAAGGAATTCTAATGGATGCTGTGGTTGGTTCACTCACCAAGCTGGTTTGTTAGTTCACAGAAGTTTCATTACCATGCTGGGTAACATCATCAGTGCAGCCTCTGATGAAGTACTGTTGTGTTTTCCCACCTGGTATTTAAACTCTGGGGTCCATTGGATTTGATTACCTCATTTCTGGTTTTCCTTTGCAGTGGTGTATATATAGGGTCTAGTTCTATGTGTTTGTTAATGGCCCTCTTGGTGGTAAACCAGGCCTCTAGGAATTCCCGTGCTTGTCTCTGTTTGGCCTGTCCTAGGATCCTGGTGTTGTCCCAATCAAACTGGTGGTTCTCCTTATCCGTGTGAATGGAGACAAGTGAGTACTAGTCATGATTTTTTATTGCTAGTTGGTGCTCATGTACCCTTGTGGCCAATTTTCTTCCTGTCTGTCCAATGTAATGTTTGTCACAGTCCTTGTGTGGAATTTTGTATATTACATTGGTTCTGTCCATTGTGGGTAAGGGGTCTTTGGTTTGACTTAGCAGTTGGGATGGGGTTGAAGTGGGTTTGTGTGCTACTCTGATGCCCAGTCGTAGGAGCCTGGTGGTCAATTTGGATATGTTCTTAATGTGTGGTAGCATGATGAGTGTGTTAGGGCGTGCAGTATCTTCCTGTTGTTCTTCATGTGATAGGCGTCGTTGGATCCAATTGTTTGGGTATCCATTGTCCTTAAATACTTGGTGGAAGTACTCTTCTTTTTGGTGTAGTTCCAGGTTGCTGCAGTGTGTTGTCGCTCGTTAAATTGTTCTCACGCGGTTTCGTTTGTGGGTGTTAGGGTAGTTACTGTTGCAATTCAGTACTTGGTCATTTTCTGAAGAAGGGTCTAGGCCCGAAACGTCAGCCTTCCTGCTCCTCTGACGCTGCTTGGCCTGCTGTATTCATCCAGCTCTACACCTTGTTATCTCTTGGTCAATGTGTGTGACTTTTCTGTGTACCTTTGTCAGGAATTCCCCGTTGGCTCTGCATTCTACCATGACGTCCATGAATGGACGCTGTTTGTTCTTTTCCTCTTCCCTGGTGAATTTGATGCTGGTGAGAGTGTTGTTTATTAGATGGTGTGTCTCCTCTAGTTTAGTCCATTTAATGATGACGAAAGTGTCGTCCACATATTGGATCCATAGTTTGTGTTGGATTTGCGGAAGGGCTATGCTTTCAAGTCTCTGTATCACCACTTCTACTATTAGTCTAGAGAGAGGTGATCCCATGGGTGTCCCATTGATCTGTTTGTAGATTTAGCCATTAAAAGTAAAGTGGGCCATGAGGCATAGGTCCAGTAGTTTTAGCATGTTGTCTGTGAAGATGGTGTTGCTCGTGTTTCTCTTGCCAGTGGTATGTCAATAGGGCGGTAATGTCAAATGACACCATGGTCTTGTCATCATCTATTCTTACGTGCTTGAGGGATTTCAGGAACTCCTGGGCTGAGTGGATTGAGTGGGGTGACTTGCTGACGAGGTGCTTTAGTCTTTGTTGTAACTCCTTGGCTAACCTAACTCTCTCCAAACAGCGAAAACAGCAAGTGATAGACAGAACTAAGTGATCCCACAACCAACAGATCAGATCTAAGCTCTGCAGTCCTGCCATATCCAGTCATGAATGGTGGTGGACAATTAAACAACTCATTGGAGGAGGAGGCTCCACAAATATCTCCATTCTCAATGATGGAAGAGCCCAGCACATCAGTGCAAAAGATAAGGCTGAAGCATTTGCAGCAATCTTCAGCCAGAAGTGCTGAGTGGATGATACATTTCGGCCTCCTCCAGTGGTCCCCAGCATTGCAGATACCAGTTTTCAGCCAATTCAATTCACCCCACATGATGTCAAGTAACGGTGGGAGATACTGGACACTGCAAAGGTTACGGGCCCTGACAACATTCCGGCAATAGTACTGAAGACTTGTGCTCCAGGTGGCACGGTGGCTCAGTGGTTAGCACTGCTGCCTCACAGCGCCAGGGACCTGGTCTGTGTGGAGTTTGCACATTCTCCCCATGTCTGCATGGGTTTCCTCTGGGTGCTCTGGTTTCCTCCCACAGACCAAAGATGTGCAGGCTAGGTGGATTGGCTATGCTAAATTGCCTAGTGTTCAGGGATGTGTAGATTAGGTGGGTTATAGGGGGATGGATCTGGGTAGGATGCTCTGAGGGTCGGTGTGGACTTGTTGGGCCGAAGGGCCTGTTTCCACACTGTAGGGATTCTATGAACCCTATCCACGCCCCTCATGATCTGACTTCTCAAAAATATGAATCCACAGTTGCAACATTCACACAATCTGATACAGTTATGTGTTACAACACAGGCTTTTCGCAATATTCTTTATTCATATTCACACCAAAAAGGTGATTTCCATCAATAGGTCTGTATTTTGCACAAACTTAAAATTGTATATCTTGCTTGATGACTGAATGAAACAACATTCCGCAGGAATATTATTCTGTCCACAGTTAAGTACCAGAAGGTCATACGTGATGCTTGCTACTGTCCTATCTTGCTGAATGTTAAACTGACAAAAAAAATTGCTATGAAACACATCTACTATATTGTCATACTAAGAACATCCCAGTACTTACTGTACACCATGCCCTCATACCAAGGAAAGAACTACAGAAAAAGTACAACAAATGCAAACTTAAAACATTTTCTTTTGCAACTAATAGTTCTTTTACAGAACAATCTTAAAACAAAAACTTGACAGTAACTTCTATTTTTTTGGGGTGGAAAGATTTTCCTCAGAATGATCCCTTGTTGAGTATTTTTCACCACTATGTCGTTAACAAGTTCACTCATTCTTCTATGACATTTATAATGTTTCGTGCTCCTATTACCTTCAAAAACAGTTTGAAGGGGTTGAAATAAGCAATAAATAGTACTGTTGGAAGATCACTGAAGAGAACCAATTTACATTAATTTTGTTCCCAATTAAGTTTAGTTTAAGATTTCAAAACAAAAATATATACAAGGGTCTGAGGGACAACTTATACTCTGCTTATTAAACCAGAACACACCAACAAATTTATCATTTATGAAGCACCAGACCATTCTCATCATGGCATACAAATCCACAGAAGCCTGAACTCATTTTTATCTTAAACCTATACTTGCATTTCCCAGAGAAGTAACTATTGGAATAAAGAGAAAAAATACCGACCAACTTCTCTTCCTAACGCAGAAGCAGTTTTGGTGCCTTTATGCTGAGTTTTATGAGTGGGCATTGGTGTAAACAGTTGGTCCCGAAACCCAGTGGAATCTTAAGATGTAGCAGCAGTAGTTCGCTATTCAGCCCATGTCTGCAGTCAGGTCCACCATTCAATGAGATCATAGCAGATCTGTGAATCAACTCCACTTTCCTGCTTTTTCCCATATTCCTTGATTTCCTCACTGATTAAAAATCTGTTTATCTCCACCTTGAACATACTTAACAGCTTTGACAGCACTCTGTGGTAAAGAATTTCACAGATCTACTACACTGAGGAAAAAAAAACTTCATCATTTCCACATTAAAAGTGAAATCCATCATTCTGAGATTACACCCTTTAGTCCTTGACTCACCAACAAAGGGAAATAATCTTCTGGCATCTACCCTGTTCCAGTGAGGTCGCCACTCATCCTTCCAAATTCCAAGGAGTACAGGTCCAACCTACTTAACTTCCTCAAAAGACTCTTCCTCCATACCTGGTAATCAGCCTAGTGAACCTTCTCCGGATTACCTCCAATGTCAGTCTAACTTTCTTTAGCTAAGGGGCCCAAAACTATTCATATTATTCTAGCTGTGGTCTGTCTAGTGCCTTGTACAGTTTGAGCAAAACCCACATTTTTATACTGCATCCCTTTTGAAATAAAGCCAGAAATCATACGACACCAGGTTACAGTCGAACAGGTTTATTTGAAATCACAAGCTTTTGGAGTGCTCCTCCTCTGTCAAGTGAAGTGACTGGATAGGGAAGGGGTGGTGGTGGGGAAGAAAAGGAAATGGGACCCTCTTAAAAAAAATTAAATATGCTTGTGGTGTAGTGGTAGCGTCTCTACCCCTGAACTGAAAGATGTTGTGGGGAAATCTACCACACCCACAGGAAGCGGAAGTGGAGAGCATGGAGGACAAGAGAGAAGACTATCCTGAAGGGAGAAGGGTCGACTCGGGGTCCTGTATTAGTGCTGCTGCTTAGGCCCTGCCCTGGGACTGGGTGCTGGTCACGTTGCTGCTGCCTGGGCTCCACCTTTAGACTGTTGTGAGTGCTGCTGAGGCAACCACTTTTAGAACTCATCAGCCGTATCAGGGACTTCTGCCTTCCCTGAGCTGTTCCCCACCCCCTTTCTCGATACATTTGAAATGGTGACCTTAATATCATGATCACCAGCTGCAGGACCCAGCTGAGCCTACTCCGGGGTGGCTGCTGTTTCGGCTCTATTGTGGCTCCTTCACCTTTCAGAACTTTACAAAAAACCTGGGGGTCAAAACTTATGCTAACCTGCACAGGACCACAGGCATGTATTAAGGCGATGGCTGGAAATGGCTGAGGAACTGAATAATTACTTTGCATCAGTCTTTACAGTGGAAGACACACGTAATATCCCAAAAATTCAAGAGAGTCAGGGGGCAGAGCTGAGTATGGTGGCCATCACCAAAGGAGAAGGTGCTAGAAAAAAATTAATGACTTGAAGGTGGATATATCACCTGGACCAGATGGACTACACCCCAGAGTTCTTACAGAGATAGCTGAAGAGATATTGGAGGTGTTCGTGGTGATCTTTCAGGAATTACAACAGTCAGGCAGGGTCCCAGAGGGCTGGAAAATCACTAACGTGACACCTGTTTAAAAAGGAAGTAAGGCAAAAGACTGAAAATTACAGGCCGATTAGCCTAACCTCGGTCGTGGGTAAGATTGGAGAGCCCATTGTGAAGAATGAGATTTCTGAATGCTTGGAAGTGCATGGTAAAATAGGGCAAAGTCAGCATGGCTTCATCAAGCGGAGGTCATGCCTAACAAATCTGTTCAATTCTTAGAGGAAGTAATGAGCAGGTTAGACCAAGGAGAGCCAATGGATGTTATCTACCTGGACTTGAAGAAGGTGTTTGACAAGGTGCCACACAGGAGGCTGCTGAGTAAGATAAGGGCCCACGGTGTTAAAGGCAAGGTGTTAGCATGGATTATAAGATTGGCAGTCTGGCAGAAAGCAGAGAGTGGAATTAAAAGGGTCTTTCTCAGGATGGTAGCCGGTGACAAGTGGTGTTCCACAATGATCAGTGTTGGGAGCACACCTTTTCACTTCATATATTAATGATCGAGATGAAGGAACTGAGGGCATTCTGGCTAGGTTTCCAGACGATACAAAGGTAGGTAGAGTGACAGTATTGAGGATGTGGGGAGGCTGCAGAAGGATTTGGACAGGTTAGGAGAGTGGACAAAGAAGTGGCAGATGGAATACAACGTGGGAAAGTGTGAGGTCATGCACTTTGGTAAGAAGAGTAAAAGCATGGACTATTTTCTAAATGGGGAGAAAATTCAAAGAGACTTGGGAGTTCTAGTCTAGGATTCTCTCAAGGTAAACTTGCAGATGGAGTCAGTAGGTAGGAAGGCAAATGCAACTTTGGCATTTATTTTGAGAGGACTTGAATATAAAGGCAGGGATGTACTTCTGAGGCTCTGGTCAGGCCACATTTGGAGTATTGTGCGCAATTTTGGGCCCCACATCTTAGGAAAGATGTAATGGCCCTGGAACGGGTTTGGAGGATGTTCACGAGAATGGTCCCAGGAAAGAAGAGCTTAACATATGAGGAACATTTGAAGACTCAATGTCTATACTCAATGGAGTTTAGAAGGATGAGGTGGGATCTATTTGAAACGTATAGAATACGGAATGGCTTGGACAGAATCCATTGTTGGAGAGACTAGGGCTGGAAGGCACAGCCTTGGAGTAAAGGGAAAACCTTTTAGAGCAGAGTTAAGGAGAAAGTTCTTCAGCCAGAGAGTGGTGAATCTATGGAATTCATGACCTCACAAGGCTGTGGAGGCCAGGTCATTGCGTATATTTAAGACGGAGCTAGATAGGTTCTTAGTTGTCAAGGGGATCAAGGGTTACAGGAAGAAAGCGGGAGAATGGGGTTAAGAAACTTATCAGCCATGATTGATTGGCAGAGCAGACACGATGGGCTGAAGGGCCTAATTTCTGCTCCTATGTCTTATGGTCTTATCATTGCTGCCTGAAGATGTATGGGAAGGTTGTCTTTTTCTCAAGACCAAGTGGTGAACCTGGCCTTGGAGAGGGGGCTCACTGTGGGTGGGACCTTTTGCCAGTAGATCCCTTGGAGCTCATGGCACAGAGAGTTGTGATCTCCAGTGTTCCACCCTCGCGAGCTTCTCCTCTCTTGTTTACAGCTGTTAGGAGTGGTAAAGTTGGGTATTGTGCATTCCTGCTCGGGCTTGGGGAAAGCAGCCTCCAACACATCTACTCTTTCTGGCACCAGGTGTTTAGTTATTAGGTCTGGGAGGAGGTGAACTGAGAGGGCATTTACTCTACACCATGAGGGGGCGGCCGACTGTGCCTTCTGAATGGTGTCACTTGTGCAAGAAGCACGTGCTCCACTTCGAAGGTTGTCAAAACTACACCAGCGGCCGCTGATGGCACTGCCTCAAAAGGTGCTTCCCCGCCTCAAAAGTAACACATAGAACTCCACAAGGGGAGCCTGAGCCTGTTGTCGCCATTCCCACTACCTCTGGCTTGGAGTGGGTTGGGTGCCAGGCAGAAAAAAGGTGCAGTGTAAAAGCAGACACTTGGCGGCTGCCAACCTGGATGTGTCCCCTTGTGCCCTAGAGTCCATTCAATTGCCCCCACCGAGTCACAAATGCCCCTATGGCTGCATCTGTGTCACTTTGGCACAGGAATCCTGAGCCTGACCCCCTCCCCTTGTCGGTTGAGTGCTATAACCCCAGTCCTGTGCACCCGAGCCGCGGGATTCTGAGCCAGATCCCCATTCACCAAAGATCAGTAGCCTCGATCCTGAGTCCAAGGATTCCAGGCCTGATTCCACACAAATAAATTCTGATCCTGTGATTGCCTCCACTACACCACCTCCAGCCCCACCCTTCATCACCTGATCATTGGGATTCTGGGGAACCGCAAGTGGCAGAACTGTCAATCCTCTGGCCTCACCCCCAACCAATAATATTTTTTGAGCAGCTGGTGGGAAGGCACGACACTCCCAAGAACACCGGGGTGGCAGGGCTAAGAAGACCATCATCATGATGAAGAAGAGGCACTATTCCCTGCAAGGAGAGAGCTTGTGGTGCCTTCTGCCCTTCCAGTGTCATAGCCTGTCAGGTCCAGAGCCTTGGAGATTACATCAGGGCTTCCTGCTGCCAAAATCCCAATGACCCCCAGGGTCAAGTCAGAGCCCTGCGAGGGCTGCGGTGCAGATATTGTAAGCCTTGCTGGGTCATTGCATGGTGGGGGAAGGTGGTTTCCTCACTTCTCCCTCCTAGACTGTTTTAGCAGGTACCTTGGTCATGGGGGAGGACCTTTTCCCTGAGGGGCCAGGTGACCCAGTGTCAGGAGAGGAGTGGGTCCCCTGAGTTTCTGCCACCCAATGACACAGAACCAGAACTTCCCCTAGTGGATTCCACTGGGTAAGCCCCTGCCAGTGACTCAGGGGCTGGTGTCACTGGGAGAATGGAGTTAGTTGGTGGCACCTGGCCAACCCCTATTCTAACAGTGGGGGAGGGGCCCGTGGCCGAGGACAACCACTTGGAGGAGGATCTGGGCTTGGTGACAGGCGTTGGTGTGACGCAGTCAGACTCTGGCGAGGTTTTGGATTCCCTGGTCTCCCCCACTGATTTCCCCTTCATCCCCACAGAGGAGCTCTGGGATTTCCTGGGATAAAATCTTGGTTGTCATGATAGAGTCCAGTTGGCTTTGGACTGTTGGACCAATTTTGAACTGGTCTTCTGGTGCACACAGGCAGCTCTCAGCGCACCTGGGATGGCCCCGAACGACTGTAACAGGATGAGAGCTCTCTCACAACCAGTAAACAGCAATGGGGTATCTGCTTGGTGTTTGCAATCTGCGAGGTCAGAAGTCATATGGTCCAACAGGTTTATTTGAAATCACAAGTTTTCGGAGTGCTGCTCCTTCATTTGTTTTGCCCTTAGTAGACACGAACTGTTCTACCTTCTCCCATGTTTTGTTTTTAAGCACTTAGCAGCTTTCCCAGGAACATTGGGTCGCTTGTACTTTATTAAATTTCTTACAATCTAGAGCCATTTTGTGATTTCTTGCACATGCCTAGAGAGCAAAAAAGAGAAGTTAGCATGACAATTTTAGATTCTTAACTGTTACATATTTTAGACCTTAATCTTGTCTCAGGTTCGCAACTGATCTATCTTGTCTAGAAATCCTATATTCCTTACTTGGGAGTTTATAATTACTACTCAGCATCCAGGCATATTGACAGCTATAATACTGATATCTATCTGCATTGAGGTTGTTGACTTGCTTGTCGAACTGGCTTGTTTTCGTTCAGACATTTTGTCACCTTGCTAGGTAACATCGTCAGTGAGGCCTCTGAAGCAATATTGTTCTAATCCGCTTGGAATTTATACTGTCTGGTCCGTTATGGAGATTAGTGTCATTTCTGGTTTTGTTCTGTATGGGTTTGTATATGAGGTCCAATTCTATATGTTTGTTGATTGCATTATGGGTTGAGAACCGTGCCCCTAGAAATTCCAGTGCGTGTCTATGTTTGGCTTGGGCTACTTTGGTAACTTTGTTCCAGTTACAAGCGGAGTAGAATAACATTGCTTCATTGGAGACCTCACTGATGTTACCTAGCATGGTGACAAAACGTCTGAACGAAAACAAGCCAGCCTGGCAAGCAAGTCAACAAACTCACCCACAACCCAAGCTACAAATCTTTGCTAAAACCTTAAAAATCTATTTGCATTATATGGACTGCAAAAAGTCTTTCACTTGCAAAATGCAGATGGATTAGTACTTCAGTAGAAGGGGGGCCAAATATAAAAAAAATCCAGTTACTTTACTATTGATTAAAAAAAATCAAGTAAACATTACAATCAATTACTGATCATTTCGTAAAGATCCTTATATCATAAACTTAATAAACATGCTACACTATCCTTGTTTACAGGACTAAATGCAAATTTTCTGAATTATTCATCTGAACCAGATGAGTGTTCCCTTAAGAAAATGGTTTTGCATATTTGAATGAAAAATGGAGGTGGACTGTTGGTTGCATATCAGTGATTCATGGGCACCTCTTTAAAAGAAGTGCAGCTGCCTTCAAGTATTTCCAGTTTTTGTTAATGGAATGTTCATTGCATGAATCATGAGCTTTGCACTTCTTAGGACCAGGTCTAGATTAGATGCCTTTGGAATTAATAAAATTAAATATGAATATGTGTAAAATAAAAATAAGTAGATAAAGTCATTGCAACTGTCAAACTCCTAGACATTTAAAATTCCCTTTCAACTGTTGAGCTGTCAAGACATTTAAGTCGCAGAAATTTTTTAAAAATTTTAAAAAAGTACAGCATCCAGTAATATCTTGGGTATCCAATTGAAGCAGAGCCATGGAGACAGCAATGTGACACTATGGACACCATTGTTATGGCACCATACCAGCAATGCAACCTCTAGAAATGACATTCATTTTGACACGGTGTTTCTCAGCTCTTCACAGATGTATCTAACCACCATCTTGCAAATCAGGATACATTAAACTGATATTAATCAAATATGATAAACATTTTCACCAGTTCAAGATTTACATAAAATAGAGATTGAATGGAAGCTTTGATTGTAGCATTCTAAAGTCAAATTTGAGAAATTTCTCTACAGCAAAATATGTTAAAATATCAAAACCGTACATTGGGAAAAAGTTTTTTTTTCTAAAATAGACTTTGTCTTCACAAAGCCTGTTACCCCCAGAAATACTTAAATATCAATGCTGTGTTCATTATAATTAAAGATATACTTGGTGTATTCGTGAAAATAAAAATTAAAGCTTCAGATTGTTATATTTCAACATGATTTGAATACTTACAATGGATAGAAAAACCACAAAGATTAAGAGTGTGGAACCCAGAATGATCAGAACAACTGGTAAGATAGTTGGCTGTTGTCCAAATCTCTTTGACTGAAGGATACCTGCATCAAAAGTTTGTATTTTTGTAGCATATTTAATAGAAAGCAATTACAGACCAACAACTGGAAGAATGGCCTCTTTGAAAATGAACAAGATTATACATTTTCATGAAGGTTTATATTCTATGAAATACTAGGCTTATACGTAACTCTCAGAATGAGAAATGGCACATAGGTGTTCAATCTTTATGCTGGGACCAAGTGCATCTAAAAGGTGGTAGCTCATTTAAAGCCAGTGATTTACTGCTATTGTTAAGTTTATTCAAGTATTATTCCAAGTGCCAAATATTCTACCTCCCACATGTATTGAAGGAGAAACTCTGAAATATGTTGAGCAAATTCCATACCTTTCCCAAATGGCCACCACTGACAAAAGGATCTAACACCAGATCAGCTGCCTAAGTTAAACCTTCTATAAACCATGACAGTAGGCGACTAACAACAATGACCTTATTTTAAAATTCCTCTCTATTTGGGTAACCTCATCAAGCCGCCGACCTTCTGAGGTAGCAGAGGTGATGGTCTATTGGTATTATCACTAGAAACTATTAATCTATAGTCCCAGGAAATGTTCTGGGACATGAGTTCAAATCATGTATTGTCAACTGTGTGTAGCTTGGGGAAGACGATAAAAATACTTTATTCACATTAATTTATAATCTGTGAAATAATTATTGAAACACAAGCAACTTAGAATATTACCTAAAATTGTTTACTTTCAAATTCAGTTCAGTACATATATTTTTATAAACTGGTTTTGAAGTTTTAGGAAAATATGGTAGAGTCTCTGAAAAGCTGCTCAGCAGACAAGTTGTGGAGTTGCTTTTAAGGAAACATAAATTATGTAAAAGCTTGTAGGAAATAGCACTTCCGGGCAATTGATGAGCAACTGCTATGTAGATATTTTTTGACAGCTTTAGAAGAGAACAAATATTGATCACATTAGCTAAATTCTTTACAGTTCAAACTGTTAAGCTTGTAGTACATGAAACAATCAATGATATTTATCAGAGTTTAACTTGATCTTTAGTTTTACCTTGTCTTTTTAAATTTTAAGGATCCTGTTATTTCTACAGAAACCCATGCACTATACAAAGCAGCACACCAAATTACTTCAGCCCCGACACTTCTTGTATCATATTTCAGCACACAATTTGATTATATTAATTGCAAAACCACCCACTAGGGTAAATTGCATCATTCAAACTCAATCCAGGGACCACTAGGACCTCCCTGCCCGTTGAAGACCTGCTGTTTATAGGTTCATGGGTTTTAGTTCATCAGGCAACCTGTCTCTAGGTGAATAGCTTGGCATTTTAACTAGAAAAGCACACATCAATGTTGACTGATTAACGAAACAGGCATTGAAAAAACGTAAATTGCCCCACTGGACCAAGATGGTTATACTAAAGTTCTGTGACCTCAGCACATTGCATAGACAACCTGCACCGATGAAGAAAAAAGGCTCAATAACATCCAGATCCTGTGTCCACATTGTTTTGTTCACACCACATAGGAAAAGAAAGTCAATGAGGAAGCAGTACTTTATACAGCAAATATACTGGCACAAGTCAAACACACTGAGCTTTATTGTCTTGGGCCTATGGCCAAATAGAAGCTGGTCATATATCCAAAGATTTGCTTTATGGGGAAGTAGGCATGTAAAGAGACCAGCAGAGCAACCAAAAGTACACTTTAAGGATAGTGTTAAAGCATACAGGAAAATCCTCAACATAATCATGACAAGTGGGAAAAGGGAGGGAAACAGAAAACAGATAACTAGAGGCCAGTTAGACCCTAACATTTTCCTAATAATAGGTGTTAAGCTATTATGAAGAATGTAGTAGCAGAGCATTTAGAAATACACTGTAAGACTAAGCAGGGTCAGCATGGCTTCATGAAGGGGAAACGATGCCTGACAAATTTATGAGAATTCTTTGAGGAGGTGACAATCAGGATACATAAAGGGGAAACAGTGTATGTAATATATTTAGATTTTCAGAAGGCATTTGATAACATACCACACATTAGGCTACTTATTAACATAACAGCCCATGGAGTTGGAGGTATATATTAGCATGGATAGAGGATTGGATAACTAATAGAAGATAGAGAGACAAAGGGGAATTTTCAGGATGGCAACCTGTGAGTTAGTGGTGTGCCACAGGGATCACTGCTGGGACCACAATTATTTATAATGTGTATTAATGACTTGGATGAGGAAAGTGAATGTACTATAGCCAAGATTGTGAATGACACAAAAATAGATGGGAAGGCAAGTGGTAAGGATAACACTAAGAGTCTCAGAGGGATATGAACAGGTTAAGTGAGTGAGCAAAATGTTGGCAGATGGAATACAATGTGGGAAAATGCGAGGTTATGCACTTTGGTAGAAAGAAGATGAACTGAATATTATTTAAATATAAAAAGACTGCAGAAAGCTACGGAACAAAGAAGTTGGCAGTCCTCATCCATGAATCCAGTATCCAAGTTCAGCAGGTAATAGGGATGGCAAATGGAATTATAGCCTTTATTTCACAGGGAGCAGAATATAAAAATTGGGAGGCTTTTAATCTCAGAGTAAGAGGTTGCGTATTTGAGCAAAGCTGACTGGGAATTTCATCTCTCAGGGTACTGAATCTGCGGAATTCTTTACTGCAGAGGGCTGTCAAAGTTAGATATATTCAAAGCTGAGGGAGGCAGATTTTTAATTAGTAAGGGAATCAAGGATTATGGGAAAAATCAGTAAAGTAAAATTGAGGATTATCAGATTAGCCATAATCTCTTTAAAATGTGGAGAAAAATCAATGGGCTGAATGGCCTACT
Organism: Rhincodon typus; assembly: GCF_021869965.1. Taxonomy (NCBI): domain Eukaryota; kingdom Metazoa; phylum Chordata; class Chondrichthyes; order Orectolobiformes; family Rhincodontidae; genus Rhincodon; species Rhincodon typus. Next base: position 113,869,505 of record NC_063333.1, on the reverse strand, counting down.
TCTGCTCCCATGTCTTATAGTCTGAAAACCCATCCGGTTCATTAATGTCCTTTAGAGAATGAAATCTGTCACTGTACCTGGTCTGGCCTAAATAAGATTCCAGACCCACAGCAATGAGGCTGACTCATAACGATCCTCTGGGCAATTAGGGATGGGCAATAATTGCTGGCATATCCAGCGACAGTCACATCCCTCTGTGAATGAATTTTATAAAACATTTCTGCACTCAGTTAATAACAACATCTTGAACACCACCAATTTTAATTGTTCTATTATTGGTGCTTTCAGCTGCCCGTGCCCTAAAGTGTAGAATTCCTTCCCTACCCAATCCACTCTGTACCCCACTTTCCCCTTTTAGGGCATTCCTTATATCCTACCCCCAACCAAGCTCTTAGTTATGTGATCTAATATTTTACATATGGCTCAGTATCCTTTGACTTATAATGGCTCCGTGAAGCAGAGACAATTTTATTACATAAAGGTGCTCAATAAGTCATTGTCAGTGCAAGTATTTATCCACAAACTTGTCCACAAGCCATTGTTCACAATCAAAACAGGCTAGAAACTTTTACTGGTGGTATTTAAGGAAAATTACTGACTGCAATCATCAGGTATCCATCTGTCCATAATTTTAATGCAAAGCATTATCAACAACTGTTTTTGGCCTGTTTCTCTGAATTACAATATCATGATGTCACATTAAAAGTAATTCAATGCAAAACTGCTGTTCACATTCCTGTTACTGAGATTTCACTATGCTAAAATTGGCTGCTGCATTTTCTATTTAACAGTGGTGACTATACTTCAAAAGTACTTCAACAATTTTGAAGAAGAACCATCATCGATACGAGATAAAGGTCCAACATGTCTCAAAGTGGCCAAATTGGGCAATAAATATATCTTTGCCACCAATGCTCACATCCAACAAAAAAGTTATAAAATAAACATTCAACACTGTGGATTGCTTTAAAGTCTTAAAGTATCCGTAATGTCTAAATCTTTAAAACTACTTCACGATCAGGTAACTGATGGTAAATGCAAAAATGCAGAAAACTGCAAGACAGAAGAGGATAATTTATAATCAAAGCACAGTAATATACTGACCCACTTCCCTGAGGTGCACATCTGCTTGTCTGTTTCGTGTCCCAAGAGGCGCCCACATTGAACACTGATACTTTCCAAAGTCTTCACTGGTGACATTGTGAATAAGCAGGGAAAACAGCATGTCAGAAGCTAATTCAACTGATCTGTTAAAACCCAGATACTTCCTGACGATGTTCTCTCTGAAATCCTTTCGAAGGATTCCTGTTAAACCAACTCCATCATCAGCGATCTGTAGAAGTAAAATAATTATTTTCACTAGCAGTTCAATGGCAAATCTAATAATAAAAATACCAGCTTTGAGTAGCTAGAAACAGGGAATTATAGCCTGAAGATTATTGTCAGCACTTAACATACTTGTATTATTTTAACATTATTTTCTTAGGGCAGTCCATTGACTAGAGCATAGTTGATGAATAACAAGTACAGGATAAGATTGTGAGTTTCTTAGATTATGTAAAATATTTCAAAGGTATATCCAAGGGGCTATGCTAAGGTCACATCATTAATTTTAACTTAACCCTCACAGCCATAACCAGATTGAGTACCCACTTTAGATTTTGCTCAACTTACCTTTCCATTTACATTTAGGAACAAAAATCCTTGGGGAATTGTGGTGACAAGGTTTAGGAGTCTGAATACTGGTTAATTAAAAACACAAGTCCAATCATCTTAAATTACTGTTTTCAAAACACTACATGGAATCATGTTCTTGTAGAACTGACTTAGTTAAGCAGTAACAGACTTCATACACCCAACCCTCCTAACCTGAAAATCACTTCTGGCCTTGACATGTCCTGTGTACTCTCTCAAATTACACTAAGTTTCTAAAAGCTGCAATATATTTATGGTATGGAATGTAAAAAAAAAAGTGAACAGATGTAGGAGAATTCTGGAGGAAAAACAATCCAATTCCAATCTAATTTTCAGCAACTTGTAGTTAGTTACATTGTCATATGAAAATGAAAGTCAAAGGAAATGGGCCTTGCCTCTGGATTTGTTTTTAATTCACTCATGGGACTTGGGCATTGCTGGTCTCTTGAGAAGGTGGTATTGAGCTGCCTTCTTGAACTGCTGCAGTCCATGTGCTGTCAGTAGACCCACAATGCCCGCAGGGAGCAAATTCCAGAATTTTGATCCAGCGACAGAGAAGGAGTGGTGTCTTATTTCCAAGTCAGGATGCTGAGTGGCTTGGGGTGGGGGGGAGGGGGTGGTGGAATTGCAAGTGGTGGTGTTCCCAAGTATCTGCTGCCCTTGTACTTCTGGATGGAAGTGGTCGTAGGTTTGGAAAGTGCAGTCTAAGGATCTGGGTGAATTTCTGCAGTGCATCTTGTGGATAGTACACACTGCTGCTACTGAGCATCGGTGGTAGAGGGAATAGATGCTTGTGGATGTGGCGCTAATCAAGGGGACTGCTTTGTCCTGGATGTTGTCAAATATAAGAAGACAGAGAGATAAACTAATTAAAACACAAAGTTTTACAGGGATTGATAGGGGAGATGTGGGATGTTTTTCCTGCAATGGGGGGGGAGGAGGGGCCTAGTTCTAGAACTCAAGGATAAGTCACAGAACAAGAGATAGGTCACTTAGGACTGAGGTGAGATTTCTTCACTTAGAGGGTGGTGAACCTTTGAAATTCTTTGCACTGAAGAGATGTGGAGATTCAGTCACTGAGCATGTTCCTCATATTAAAAAACACCAAAGTTATAAGGAAAGTACAGGAAAATGGTGTTAAAAATAAAAGATCAGCAATGATCTAACTGAATGAAGCTCAGCAAATTCAAGAGGCTGAATGGCCTACTCCTGCTCATATGACGTTGGAATAGGGCTTATGCACCTGGGGCTCATCCGCTCTGTGTGCTTTTCTTTTTGTTTCTTTTATTTTACTTACCTCTCGTTGAGGAGCTTGGTTGAGGCAACAGCATCAGCGGATGAAAGTGGGCCCAGAAGCGCAGGCTAATGGTGGTGACATCAGAAGCGCGTTTGGGTTCCGGACAGCCTCTGCACCATTGAAGCAGCCCTAGCTCAACTCATGGCTGCTGCAGCAGTGGCAAATGGGTTCCCAGCAGAATGTGCATCCAGCACAGATTCATTGAGGTGGAGGCAGGTTTGAGCCCAGTATGAGACCCAGTGGCAGCAGCTGCACTGGCAAGGTGGGCCCAAAGTAGACTCATGGCAGTGGCAGAGTTGAGTTTGAGCCAGTGCGATACCTGGCAGCATTGGTAGCATCTGCATTGACATGATACAACGAAGACTCATAGTGGTGAGGGCACTGGTGAATGCAAGATTGCGCCGTAGAGTGGTGACTTTCGTTCCAGCAGCGTAGCGAAGGGAACTCTGGGCCAACAGGTCCATTGCAGAGCACTTAACAAGAAGAACAATAAAGTTGAAAACATTTCAAAACATTGCAGAGCACTTAACAAGAAGAACAATAAAGTTGAAAACATTTTGTTTTGTTTTTCTGCCTTTATATTCCATGTTTGGTTTATTTTTCCCAGTGTTTCAAGATGGTGCTGGAGATGGTGCAAACTGGTCCTGGAACAAACCACTTAAATAGAATTTTGGTTCTATCCAATGAAAAACCTGCAGTGAAATCTCTGATGTCACACAAGCAATCTACAATGACTCAAACAGGGCTAGATTTGACAGTGCTCGTCATAGCAAATAAAAGGGGAATGATTTTTAACTTGCCAAAATGATTGTTCCTGTCCCTTGAACACCGTCTGAAAATGAACACAGTAGACTTACCAGTGAATAATGCCTAATTTCTGATGACCGTTTTTGCAGGGGCCTACTTCAAGGTGGAGAAACCATGGGCCAATTCAGAGAGAAGGCCCTTTTTAATGTGACATACAATGGAACCCAGTTACCATTTAGTATGTAACAAAAAAAAAGTGTCATGACTTTACTACCACTTCTACCCTATAATAATCACAAAAGAGATGCTGAAAAGTGAGTATTAAATCATATTTATAGGGTCAGCTGGAGCAGAAGTAGAAAATAGAAATAATTCGGCATACTGCAACTGTTTGCTCCTCCCTCACGATCGTCCTGGTGTTACCTTGTCGCAATATTGCGTTGATCCAAATTCACCGAGCTATGTCAGGATGTCCAATCAGGATGAGTAGCTCAGAGGCTCTGTTTAACAGGGATATACATAAAATACAGCAGAAGTTTCAATCAAAATTATTTTTAAAATATTAATTCACAGGATGTACCATTAGCTAAGCCAACGGTTTTCAACCATTGTGCCATGACAAGTTGAGAAGTATGCTACGATATTTGGATAAAGGGCTGTAGTCGAGTCTGATTCTGTGCTTCTGACCTCCTTCAGAGCCTTGGTATCTATTACTGAAGGCAGTATCTTCTGACATAATCAAGTTTGCGTGCACAAACTTCCAGAGTGGCACACATAGAATTCCAGTATCACATGTGCAGCAGAAGGGAAATCTGCTCATTAAGCAGCCTGCTTGCACACGCACACGACCATGTACAATGAGCATGTACAATGATTGTGTATCCTTTTTCCAGTAGGAGAAGAAACTGCGCATATGCAGTAAAGAGGCATGCAATTGAAACAGCTATTTTGAACTGGCCTGCCAGCCTGGACACATTTTCATGGATATTAAAGTGACTACTTTTGAAATTTCATTCTAGTTATGCCACTGATCCAAGTCTTAGAATCTAAGAAAAAAATAAATAAGCTTCTTTTCAAAAAAGAGGCAATTCTTCTGTTAATTCAGTCGACGAAACATTTGGACCCAAAGACAAATAAGCAAGAATTGTTCCGAGGTAGTGTAATGAGAGCTATCTGGCTTTTGGATTTTACAGGAAATACTGTTTGCCCTTTACTTGAATATCTCAGCTGCAGAAAGAAGTTACCAAGTAAGTTGGCACCATTTACAGATAAAACATCAATCTCTTGTGAACAAACAGTTTGAGAGAACAAAACATCAAGCAGACTCAACATCTGATGGAGCGTGTGTAGCCATCTGATAAAACTCAAGACATTAGTTACCCAGTGGCTGACAAACAGAAGGCTCAAGAACACAACTGTGTTCTTCCAGTCTCTTCTTTATCTACCTTGGATTCCAGCATCTGCAGTTTTTTTGTCTCTAACCCAGTGGCTGAGCTTGTAGGAAAATCAAAGAGCTCCCTTTCCATTGCCGAAACCGTAATCATGCCTGCATGTGAAACAGTTATAGGTTTGACAATAGAAGCTGATGCTACAAAAGAGATTGACAAAATTCCAATCTCCGATAATACAGTTAAATAGTGAATTGATAACCTGGTCAGCTGATATTATGGAGGTGCTGCAAGAGAAGTTAGCTCTTTGTGGGAACTTTTCTTTGCAAATTGAGGAGTTCACCAATGTAAGTGGACACCTGGGCTGTGCAATAGAGCATTTTCACCAATGGAGCAGTCTCTATTAGAGTGAAAGTCAAATGATTGATCAGGAAGATGAAAGAGAAAAATCTTGATATTCAGATCGCCCATTGGATCTCTTGTAGCTAAAACAATGGCACCACAGTTAGCTGCAGTGTTAAGAGAAAACCATGAAAATTACGAATTACATCAAATGACAGCCACTGAAATCATGTTTGTTCACTATTTTGTGTGCAGAAGTGAGGGCTGGGCATCATTTACTGTTACACCCCAAGGTTGATGGTTATCGTGGAGGAAGGTTGTCTACACTTTTCATGAGTTCGGAAGAAAAATGATTGGAGTTTTCAACAACGCATGAACTGCCTCAAAAGAGTTACTATCTGACGATTACTGGTGGGCTAAGTTGACATATCTTGCAGATGTTTGAAGTCATCTGAATGAGCTGAATACTAAAATGCAGGGAAAGAACAAAGATGATCCTACGATCCAAAAATTATCACAGATAAACTGTCAAACCTGAGCATTTGGCAACAGACAGTGTCAAGGGATTCACTGGAGACGTTTCCACCAGTATCAGCAACAGTAGATGCAGCCATGAAGATGCACACCCTTATATTTAAACATCTCAAAGCAATGTAAAAGATGTTTGAATTCTATTTCCCCTCAACAAATATGGAAGACCACGATCTGTTTAATTCACTGTCGTCTGATTCATCACAAAATCTGACATTAAAAGAAGAGGATGGATTGCACGATGAAGCTAAAATTTGGAGTGCTGTCTTTGTATGAGTTTTGCCCAACTGGGTTCATGAATATCTGATGATGATATTACTGTATTCTTGTGGTTTGTGGCAGCATAGCTCTGCAAGCTAGCATTTTCAACACAACAGGAAGGACCACTTGTCAGTGGAGCAAGATTTTGAGGTGGCTCTCTCATCAATTCCTTCTTGGATCAAAAGGCTCTGTGCACACTGGTAGGCCCAGGTTTCCCGCTAACCCAGTAAATTGCAATTTACTCCACTTTGCATTTTGTTATGATCCATTGTTCACGAAGAGTTAAAGATTGTTGAATTGAGCAGATTTTGAAAATATGTCTGCACTCAAAGACAGTGTATTTTTGCTAATGTATTTAAAACATTAATGCTTTTGATTATTCTTTTGCTTATTATATGAACTATATTGTAAACCTCTCTAGTAAGGCCATAACTATAGTAAATGCAAATAAAAGTAACTTTACCGGCTGTCAATTTACCTGAAAAAAGTGGGCATGCCATGGAGTTGTTTGTCTCATTGAAGTTTAATACTGAAAAGATTTGGAACCATTGAGCTAGGCCACTTATTGCCCATCCCCAAATGCCCTTGAAAAGGTGGTGGCGAACTGCCCTCTTGAACCAAAGCCATGCATGAGAGCTACACGCGCAGTGCTGTTAAGAAGAAAGTTCTAGGATTTTGACCCAGTGATAGTGAAACTCTGATGAAATTGTTCCAAATCAGAAATGGAGGGGAACTTGTAGGTGGTAGTGTTCCCAGGAACCTCCTGCCCATGTCCTTTTACGTGGTAGGGGTCGAGAATCTGGAAGCAGTTGTCGATGGAACACGTTGAGTTGCTGCAGTGCAACTGAAAGATGGTATGGACTCTGCCACCAATCAGTACCTCAATTTACGTCCAAAAGATTTCTTGTCTTATCCTGTATCATTTCTGTACCTATTCTCCCATTTTTGAAGATTTATAGTTTTTCTTTGTTGCCTGTTTTTCCCCCTCTCTCTCTACATCCTTCTTATATCCTGTTGCAATTTCCCTGCCATGCTGCCTGTTTTTTAATTGTATCCTGTTCTTGACATGTTACAGAGATTGTTAGGCTAAATAAGTGGATAAAAAGTTGGAAAACGGAGTATAATATGAGAAAGTGTGAAGTTATTCATTTTGGGAGGGAGAACAAAAAGTAGAGTATTATTTAAATGAAGAAAAACTGTAGAAAGCTGCAACACAAAGGGACTTGTGGATGTTTCTGCATGAAACATAGAAAGCTAGCATACAGGTGCAGCAGGTAATCAGAAGGTTAACAGAATGTTGGCCCTTATTTCAAGAGGTTTGCAGTATAAGAGTAGGGAAGTCTTACTGCAACAGTACAAGGTGCTGGTGAGACCACACCTGGAGTACTGAGAGCAGTTTTGGTCCTGTGATTTCAGGGAAGGTAACATTTCATTGGAGGCAGTTCAGAGAAGGTTCAATAGGTTGATCCCCAGTTTAAAGGGATTGTCTTATGAGCAAAGGTTAAACATGTTGGGACTCTATTCATTGGAATTTAGAACAATGAGAGGTGATCTGATTGAGACAAATAGGATTCTGAAGGGACTTGACAGGGTAAATGCTGAGAAGATGTCTCCCCTCATGGGAGAATCGAGGGCCAGACAGCATTTTTCAGAATTAAGGGGCTCCAATTGAAAACTGAGATGAGGAGGAATTTCTCCTCCCAGAAGGCTAAGAGTCTTTGGGATTCCTTGCCACATAGCGCTGCAGGGCAGAGTCCTAAGGCTGAGACAGATAGATTCTCAATCAGTAGGGGAATCAAGGGCTATGGGGAAAAGGCAGGAAAGTGGATGTGAAAAGAATCAGATCAGGCTCGAGGGGCTAAATGGCCTTCTCCTGCTCCTATTTCTTATGGTCTTATTTGTCATAAGCCTTCTGTTATGTTTAATCCAACATCAATTTCCTTCATTGTCAATGAACATAGAACATAGAACATAGAACATTACAGCGCAGTACAGGCCCTTCGGCCCTCGATGTTGCGCCGACCTGTGAAACCAATCTGAAGCCCATCTAATCTAAACTATTCCATTATCATCCATATGTTTATCCGATGACCATTTAAATGCCCTTAAAGTGGGCGAGTCTACTATTTTTGCAGGCAGGGCATTCCACGCCCTTACTACTCTCTGAGTAAAGAACCTACCTCTGACATCTGTCCTATATCTATCACCCCTCAATTTAAAGCTATGTCCCCTCGTGCTAGCCATCACTATCCGAGGAAAAAGGCTCCCACTGTCCACCCTATCTAATCCTCTGATCATCT
>NC_063333.1:113798752-113830944 GCF_021869965.1 Rhincodon typus | reverse complement strand
AAAAGCTTGTGATTTCAAATAAACCTATTGGACTACAACTTGGTGTTGTGTGACTTCTGACATTCTTAACATTGACCCTGGAGCATCTTAACTTGTGACTTTGTCCACCCCAACCAGGACAGCACCTCCATAATCAATGTTGAGAACTCTGAGGATTACTCCTTAAATGCCAGATGGTGACCACCTCTGAAGAGAGAATCCAGCCATCTCCACTTAGCAATGGTAATGTGATGGAGTGCTGAATTTCCCACTGTCAGCATTCGTGGAAGTACTATTGACTGGTCATATGAATACCATAGCTGCTAGAACAGGACTGAGGCTGAGTATTGTGTATGAGTAACCCACTTCCTGACGCTTTCAAATTCTCCAGGCTACCTACAGGAAATAGGATTTTGCTCATTTGCCTGGTTGATTATAGATCCAACATTCATGAAGCTTGACACCATCCAGGACAAAGCCTGCTTGACTTGCACCACTGAAAATATTCACTTCTTCCTTCTCCACTAGCACACAGTGATTGCAATTTATACTATCTCTGAGATGCGCTGCAGCAACTGCTTGGGTCTTCTCTGACTCAACACTCTGAACTATGACATCTACAGTGTAGAAGTACCAGGGAGTAGATGCTTGAGAACATCAATTTCAAGCCCACCTTCTCCCCTGAATTTGAAATGAAAGCGTTACCCGTCCAAGCCACCCTAATACAATTGTGAATAGCACATGGACTGCAACAGTTCCAGAAATTAACTTAACTCCATTTCTCGAGCATAGTTACAAAAAGACAAATGCCGATCTTACCAACAACCCCCAACCCCATAAATAAGTTCAAAGAATAACATATCAAGTTGTTTACAATCGGTTGGATTCCTTGATCTGATTTTTAAAAAACATTTATTCCTTGTGATTTCAGGCTCCAGAATTAAGTGCACTTAGTGCAGCAGGTCCACACTTGCTGAAGCATTTTGATGTGACTTTTCTTGCTGTGAGAAGTAGAAAAGGACTGAAGACTCTTCGTAACACAATGCCATCTACTGCTGCATATGTATTTTAATGTTTTTACACTGAATATATTCTTTTTGACTTTCAATAGTTGTTTGAATTACTACAACGCAGCAAAGAAATAACTGGAACAAAAACAAAGTTGCTGGAAAAGCTCAGCAGGTCTGGCAGCATCTGTGAAGGAGAAAATAGAGTTAACGTTTCTGGTCCGGTGACCCTTCCTCAGAACTGAGAAAGAACAGAATCAAAGAAATAACTGTGCAGTGCCTCACAGTCCAAGAACAGTACCCGGAAAATTACTTTGCCAAAGCAAATGCCCACGGATTTTGAAACTGTGGCTTTGTGGCCCAGGCCATTGAAGCCCATATATTTAATTTCTAATTCAAATGCAATATCAGACTGGCTTAAACATGAAGGACTTGCATGTTTTGGAAGTAGTTATAAATCAGAACTGCTTGTAAAGTATGCACATTTATCAGGGCTACATTTAAACATGTGACACCTGGTGTATTAAATCTGTGCTACTTTCCCCCAGATTGACCAATGAAGTTGTTTAGACATCAGTGCCTTAACCTTTTTATATTGATGACTATTTTTATAGTTTATTATCCATAGAAATATGGTCTTTGTGCAGTTTTAATTGCTTATTAACGGCATTTTTGGTAAGAAGGGGTGGGGGCAGTTCTTAATCTTAGAACCCCTTTAATGGCATTAATAAAAAAACTATTCTCAGTGTTCCTTGTCACCACTCCAATAAACAAAATGTATAAAGTCTCTCGAGAGGTCATACATTTCTCGAACTTTACTTTGGGATCCCTAAGAAATATTAAATGGTTTCTAAATTTTCATAATGGATTGCTGGAAGATCTTGGTAAGCTGACTGGCAAACAGGAAACAGTAAGAATAAATGGGTCTCTTTTTCTGAGTGGCAGGCTGTCACTAGTGAGGTGCTGCAGAGACTCCGGTGGTCCATTGTATATTAATGATTTGGAAGAGGGAACTATGACAATGTAACTTCAGAACTTTAATAGGTACTCACGGATTGAAAGAATTAACAATAATTCTGTCCGCAATAAACTGTTTCTTGAGATGAAAGGCACAGAGTGAAGCTGTTATAAAGGAATTGAAAACAACATGTGAATTGACCATCCCTAAAAAGGAGCTGGAGGGTCATAAACGAGCTGTTTCTGGGAAAGAGGAGCAATCACTGCTTGATAACCTGTTGCCTCATGACACATGGGCAATTAAGTCTGCCTGCAGAAGGAATATCCTGAAGTAAAGGGATTAATTGCAGGACAGGCTATTCTAAACAGACAGCTAACTCTGAATATAACAAGGAACAGGGGAGCTACTTCTGAAAAGAAGGCAAGCGACAAACTTGAGGTCTCCAGAGGTACAGATAGAGTTGATGTTAGTTGTCTGTCCCCTAGGCTGGGGAATTTCGAGACTATGAGACATCTTTTTAAGGTGAGAGGAAACTTTTCTTTTAAAAAAAAAAAAGGTAATTTTTTTTACACCAGGTGGTTCATGTGTGGAATGAACTTCCTAATAACGTGGCGGATGCAGGTACAATTACAACCTTTAAAAGATATTTGGATGGATATATGAATAAGAAAGGTTTGGAGGGATATGGCTCAGGGGCAGGCAGGTGGACTAGTTTAGTTTGGGATTGTTTGGCATGGACTGGTTGGACTGAAGAGTCTGTTTCCATGCTCTATGACTCTATTACTATGACTATATGTTATCAAACTTGGGGATAAAAGAATCTATTGAATTATTGACAATATCACACCAGAATCTTTGAAAGATAGACCATTGTAAAAGAATCCCAACACCAGAATAATTTGGCAGAACTTCGAAGAACAACACTAGAAAAGGATCGAACCCTGGATACATCCAGAAACAGATACTGTTGGATGGAATCCTGGCCAGATTCCATCATTAATCAGGTATAGCCAAATTGAGGCTTAACCCACATACTTGAGGGACTTATTTTGGTTGATACATGCAATAAAATTTTTAAATCATTGTTTAAGTACTTGATTTCCAGTGAGATTTCTGAATAAGTAGCTGAAATAAAGGTAACTTGTGATTTACCCATAATAGAGTGAAATATAGTATCTCCAAATTTGCAGATGTCACAAAGCTGGGTAGGAGGGTGAACTATGAGGAGGATGCAGAGATGCTTCAGTGTGATTTGGATAGGTTATGAGAGCTGGCAAGGGCATGATAGAAGATGAAGTATGATGTGAATATCCCCTTTCGTAGCAAGAACAGGAAGTTAGATTATTATATAAATGATGATAGATTGGGCAGAGGGAAATGCAATGAGATCTAGGTATCCCTGAACGCCAGTTGCTGTAAGTATGTATTCTGGTACAGCAGGTGGTGAAGAAAGCAAATGGTATATTGGCTTAAAAGACCCTTTAAAGCAACATCCTTTAAATGGTTAGGTATATGACAACGCCAAAAACTATCAAAGTATGTAATACTAAATTTTATAGAATCCTGTTTGATGTTATATATTCTAGAATATTTAAGATAACTAAGGAATAGAATATCTAATAATGCCCAGGAATGTAATAACCAGCAATATTTAAGGTAAAATTTTACCTTGAAGCCCAAGTGAGTAAAATATCTTCTCCTGAAAGAAGATAACTTTTGAAAAATTGTCTGAGGGTTCCTAATACTCCTGAAATTTCAGTAAAAGGGCCTTATTTTTATATTATTCTGATCCCTCCTGTTTTGCAAATGTGGTGTTAACCCACTGTGTATGTTCATCTCATTTTTGTATGCTACTGTACTATTTGACATTATTCCTTCATATTTTGAAGATTCCTTTATGAAGTTGTGGGCTTTTATATAGTCATTTGTTTTTGATGTTTTATACCTTCATATGGATTTACATTACAGCTGTCCCTTATTCTTTCAATTTTGAAGTAATCCTGCATGCATTTAACATGCAGAATTCTATGATTATAGATGTCTTTAACATGCACCATGTATATGCCTGATGAATGCAATTGTCCCTTAAGGGCCTCCAATCACTTCCAATGAACAGACCACCTGGACTGATCATGGCCCAGCCCATCTTGAATAAAGTTGAAGGATAAACTTGATCAGTGAGTGACCAACCCCCTCCCTGACTGATCTCCACACAGCTCCCCAACTAGCTTACTGCTAATTTCTAAAATATTAGTCGCAACTTGCAGGTCTGATTGTGGCCCACTTCCTGGACTAATAATACAAATCCATGACCTTGAACGCCCCAAGCAGCTGACTGTGTCAATCCCCTGAATTGATATTGGATGATGCTTTTGATTTACTGCGCTGATACTCCCTGACTGACATCTGATCCCTTGTCTTGACTAAGGACTAGTCTCCTTAAACTTTCAGACGTGGTGGTTATTTTATTAAAGGTACATGCAGTGTGTTTGCTGTGTAAGCTGCTGGCACATTCTCCAGGGCTGACATTGAAGTTGGTGCTGTACACCAATGTGTCTGCCCTCTTGACTGATCATTTCTGGCAAACCTGATCATGTCTAATTATGTGCCTGAGCTAAAAAGCAAGACCACACAGATGTATTATAAACCTGTAAGTTCAAAGTGAAGTGGTAATGTAAAAAACCACAAGGTGGAGATGCTGAGACTATTGGACTAACTGTAAGTGTGCACAAAGAAAACAAACCTGGGAGCCCTGAGGTGCACCCTTGTCTGATGTGAAGTGGGTGCCTGTCTCTGTGTGCAAAGCCGTCTGGCAGCAGCATTGCAATGTAAAGGTGTCAGTGAGCTATAAAGTGCAGTGTTGAAATGGTGAACTGCATTGTAACTGGGTCACAAATATGCCATGATGATCCGGTGAGGCTGGTGCTTGGCCGATGTCAACCTCTGAACAGAAGGCTAGGCCGTCATTGCCTATGGAACATGATCTGAGATTTTGGGGAATGCTGGCCAAATTGGATGTTTAGAGAAGATCCCATTGAGCTGCAGGCACCAAGTAAATGCACTGACATCATGTCAGGAATTGTCAACCTCTTGTTTCTTTCCACATGGGAAAACAGCAATTTGCATATAAATGGGGTGAGGTTAGGTGATAATAAGATGTTAATGCATGTAAATTGGCCCCATGCCTCTTACTGGCAAAATTCTTACCTAGCCATGGAAACCTTGATTTCCCACTGAATGTCAAGAATCTCATTTTTCCAGTTTTACTGTATTTTCCTAATTTGTGTCTCAATTGTTTGTTCAGGAGCTGGGAAAATTCAGCCCTTTTGTCTTCAGAATCCAATATCTAAATTCATTTAGATTCACTTTTTGGCTTTGGCATCATAATAGGAATCCCGTTCTGGATCAGATCTGCTAATTTCACCTCCAGGATTACCCCTCCATAACGAATTATATTCCTCTTCAACCTTTGAATTGGATATTCTACATTTCTTGAATTATCTAATGACACTTAGTGCTCTAATAGCATTCTAGGATTTGGTGAAGAAACCACACAAGACATCAATTTGTGAATCACACATATATCCACTTCTTGTGAAGGCTTTTTCTTCCATCAAATATCTACCTGTTCCATACACTGTGAAATGATTCATAGAATGCCTACAGTGTGGAAACAGGCCCTTCGGCCCAACAACACCACACCTATTCTCAGAGCACCCCACCCACCTATAACCCACACATCCCTGAATACTAGGGGCAATTTAGCATGGCCAATTCACCTAGCCTGCTCATCTTTGGACTGTGGGAGGAAACCGGAGCATCCGACGGAAACCCACGCAGACACTGGGAGAATGTGTGGAGTTTGCACAGATAGTCACCCGAGCATGGAATTGAACCCGGTCCCTGGCACTGTGAGGCAGCAGTGCTAACCACTGAGCCAGAATGGTTTCTTGAGACTTGGATCCAAAGGACATTAGATCTCTGGTATAACTGCAATGCGGGTGTCTCTTGACCTCGTCAGATATTTGTGACCTAAGCATGACCCACACTGGTAAGCTGCATTCTTTCCAGACGCCCATGGGATTCAACATATTAATCCATAACCCCATTGCATACTTGTATGTCAATTCTTGCTAAGGATATATAAAACTCGTGCTGGGAACTTGATTTTTGAAAGTTTTACATTTGAATTAAATTTGAATTGCTTTTGTTCTGCAAACCATACATGTTTCATCCATGTTGCTGATTTGACAAAATTGTTATCTAATGTTTTTGTCACTGTCCAGCCACTGGAAACTGATAATATTGGCATTAAGGTTTTTTAGTAGCCTCTGAAGGTTCTTAATCTTCTGACACAAGAGTAGACTTCTTGTTTGTAAAACGATGACACTAGCTGGCTTTTCTGAACTCAAGGTTTCATTTGACCCATTTAAGTTTCCACATTTGCATTGCGTTTCTGGTGAAATAGTAACCATTCTCGCACTTCTGATGTATGCTTTTCAGGATGAGGTCAGTGATCGGTTCCTGTTCTGATGGTGCATTTGGTCCTGGCATCATCATAAAGGCAGATTCCTTATTCTATCCTTGCACCAAATTTTATTAACGCAGAATTCCTTTGCTACAGCAAAAAAATTGAATTAGTAAAAGTTTTATGGCTTTTAAATTAAAAAACAGTTTCATATTTCATTCTCTTTGCTGGAGGACCCATTTTCTGTTTCAGTTGCCATGTGCAGTCTGCTCTGTGTGGATATATCTTAAGCTCCCCTACATTATCTACACAAACAATGCTTATTAATTTCTTGACTCTATGCACTAACTAACAATGTGTAATGAGGAAAGCTTATCTTTCTATGGTGAAAAATTGAGATTGACTTCTCATTTCAAGTATTGTTGAAATGAGAAGCTAACCTGACTGAGTAAATGAAAAGCATGATTTTTGACACTGAAATGTGTTTGTCCTATATCCAGGTTGACTTTTCCCTGCAACCTACAGAATGTTGCCTTCTTTGATCACTTGATTAAATCCAACATTATTAGTTTTTGCTGAAAATGTTCATGGTGTTGTCTAATCTTGTGACTTGTTGATTTTTAAAGTGCCCTGCAGCCTGCAGGCTTTAAAGCCTCAAGGACAAAGCTTGATGTAAGTAGGGCAACTTTAGTCTGATTATAATTACCTTCTCCTTCTATTTCTAGCCTCGAGTATCCCTTGCTTGATGTTTATATATAATTAGGTATTACAATCCTTATTGTCATATCTCTTAATTCCTGACTTCCATCCTTAGAACAATTTTACTAGTGCCTTCAATGTAAATAAATCTTAACTTACTTTATAGAGGGGAATAGAGAAGAGTAAATAATGAGAGGATACAAAGCAGTCATGTGTGAGTTAATAGAAGTGATCAAAAACTCATTCAAAACCAGTTTGAAGTTTCAGGAGACAGAGATAGAGGAAAAGTGAGGGATACTTGGAGGGAGTTTCAGATGCCAGATTCATCAGTGGAAGACCGTAACCTCCATGGTAAGGAGGAAAAGATTTTTTTTTACAGAAGCCAGATTTGGAGGATCTCCTCTCAATTCCTTTAATTTTCTTTAATGATGAAAGGTCTACAACCTGAAGTGTTAATTCTGTCTTCTCTGTCACAGTGTGGGACCTGCAGAGTATTTTCAGCGTTTTCATTTCCGAGAGAATAGAGTTTTGTTTTTCCTGTAATTTCCAATTACTTTTCCAATTCAATCCTGTGTGTAATTCGTTATCTAATTTGCAGTGTTACGTTTGTTAGTCAGAAATGTAGCACTTCTTAATAATATGTATTAAGTATTAATTTTGAAATGACACTTCTTTGAAAATTGCAACAAATAACTGAGATCTTATTGGAAAACAGATTTATGTACAATGCTGTAGTTCCTGATTTGAAATTCATTCACAATTTGCTTCAGGTTTTAAAAAGCTATTCACTGATCCATGGATACTAATGATGTTTAAAAACAAATGCAATCAAAATATTGCAGCCCTTCTGGCACACTGCAGCTATAGTTAGAGCAGGAACGTAGGAACAGGTGTAGACCATTCAGCCTGTGAAGCCTACCCTGCCATTCAGTACAACCATAGCAGATCAAACATTCAGTGCCTTTTACCTGCAACATCCCCATAACCTTGTGGACTGCTGGTAATCAGGGGTCTATCAGACTCTATCTTAAACATAGCTTCCACAGCCCTCTGTCAGAGACAATTTCACAATCACAGAATCCCTAAAGTGTGGAAACAGACCCTTTGGCCCAACAAGTCCACACCAAACCTCCGAACGGCATCCCACTCAGACCCATCTCCCTACCCATTTCCCCTGTACCCCACCTAATCTACTTATCCCTGAACACAATGGGCAATTTAGCATGGTCAGTCCACTAACTTGCACGTCTTTGGGCTGTGGGAAAAAACCAGAGCACCTGCCAGAAACCCACACAGACATGGGGAGAATGTGCAAACTGCACAGACAGTCGCCCAAGGTGAGAATTGAACCCGGGTCCCTGGTGCTGAGGCAGCAGGGCTAGCCACTGTGCCACCCTCCAAGTCATCAAAATTTCTCCTTATCTCTGACCTGAGTAGCATCCTCATTTTTAAATTTGTGCCCCTCGTTCTAGACTCTCCAACCATGAGAAATATCTTGCCTATATCTACCTTATCTATCCCTTTATGTATTTTGTAAGTTTTGATGAGATCGCCTCCCATTCTGCAAAACTCCAGAGAATGCAGGCCCACTTTGCCCAATCTCTCTCTGTATGAAAGCCTTGCCTTCCCAGGAATAAGCCTAGTGAATCTTTGTTGCACTTCCTTTTATGATGATAATATCTTTGAGCTAAGGAGTGCAAAACTGCACACAGTAATCCAGGTTGATGCAGTATGGAGCTGGAGGAACACAGCAGGTCAGGCAGCATCAGAGGAGCAGTAAAGTCTACGTTTCGGG
This sequence comes from Rhincodon typus, assembly GCF_021869965.1. Classification (NCBI taxonomy): domain Eukaryota; kingdom Metazoa; phylum Chordata; class Chondrichthyes; order Orectolobiformes; family Rhincodontidae; genus Rhincodon; species Rhincodon typus. The sequence continues at coordinate 113,822,038 of NC_063333.1, read as the reverse complement.
TTGGGACCCTTCATCAGCACTGGGGAGGGGTAAGGGAGCTCAAAAATAAATGGGCGGTGGTGGGGCTGGGGAAGGTAGGTGGGGTGATGCAAGTTAAGGGTTGTAGAGGTTGGTCAGTGGGGAGGGTGGGCCAGAGAGGTGAGAAGGAAGATGGACAGGTTGTGTCAGGTCAAGGAGGCGGGGATGTGAGGGAGAGGTGGACATGGGATGAGACCAGGAATGGGGCGATTTTTGAAGCTGGTGAATTCAATGTTGAAGCCATTGGGCTGTAAGCTCCTGAGGTGGAATATAAGGTGTTGTTCCTACAATTTTCTTGTGGCCTCATTGTGTCATTGGAGGAGGCCCAGGATGGACGTGTCGCCAAGTGAGTGGGAAGGGGAGTTGAAATGGCTGGCAACTGGAAGGTGGTATCGATTGGAGCGTACAGAACATAGATGCTCCGCGAATCAGTCACTGAGTCTCCGCTTCCTTCCTTCGATGTAGAGGAGACCACGTTGGGAGCAACGGATGCAGTAGACCAGGTTAGAAGACATACAGGTGAATCCCTGTGATAAGGTGGTATTTAAATGCATGTTCTTTTTTTCTAAATTAGCTAACATAGAAGAAGTTTTCATAGAGGTATCTGCAAAAGCTTTCAATGTCCAAGAACTCCCAATCCATCTGGCCCATACTCATCTTGTGAACATCTACCTGCACCAGATCACACACCATAACAATATAGAAAAAATGAATGGACCAACAATGCCAGGCTTGGTCACTTTTGTGAGCAGTGTGCAATTCTAGACAGTTATAGTGAGTAGGAGAGAGTTTCATTGCAATATTCAAATAGAATAATTGTGACACAAGAATGATTCTGACAGATGAGTGATTAGCTCATCTATTTTGCCATTTTTGTGCACAATCACCAATTTTCATCACTGCCTATTTCTGCTGCCATAAATTTGTTTTCACAATGTATCATCTGTTTGTTCAAGGATATGCAGTAAAGATAGGGCATGGACTGGTGCATAGTTTGAAAATGACCAAACTACCATCCAATCAGTGAGTCAATATCTCCAGGTCTTGCCTGCTGCTGATAGTGTTCAGTGTATATACTATCAGATATCTGCACACCAACCTTAGAGCCATTTTTAAGTGTTATGTGGCTACGTAGCACCTAAAATATAATCTAAACACTTCACAGCCTACTTTCTCATCCAGAGTATTTACAGCAGAGAAGTAAGCCATACAGATCAATAGGTCTGTGCCAGTGTTTATGCTCTATAGATTCATGTCTCGCGCATCTTTTATTTAGCCCAATAATTTTATCCTATTGCTTTCTCCTACATATGCTTCTCTAGTTTTCCCTTAGATACATAGTTTCACATTCTAACCATTTTCTGAATCATCAGGATGTTTTTTGATCCTGAATTCCGTGTTGGATATAATCTTATTTATGGTTCCTAGTTTGGCCTCCCTTGTAGGTGTAAATCTTTTTTACATCTACACAAACCTCTTTTTGTAATCTTAACGAATCAGGTCTCCTTTCAGCCTTCACCTTTCTGGAGAAAGAGTCCCACCTTGTTCAATTTCTTTACGTGTAACCACTCCATTCTGGGTACAAAGTAGTACATTTTTGTTTGTACCTTCTCTATCTTTCTTACAATATTGGGACCAGAACTGTTCACAGTACTACAAGTGTATTCCAACCAAGGTTCTGCATAAGTTATAAATAATTTTGCTTTTCAATTCTATATGAGCCCTGACGTTTATTTGCTTTTTTCCCTTTTAGTCTCACTCATCTGTGCTGATGCATTTAGTGATCTGTGTGTCGCTTTGAGTCTGGGAAGATGTTTTCCTTGGCAACTGATGACCAGACTCAGGCTATGTTAATTAGATGCTGAATTCAGGCCACAGAAACTGCCCTGATTTTAGGTTTTCCCTATTGTCTACCTATATCATATAATAAGGTTAACACTGGTTTATTATTGTCAAGTAAATACAATGAAAGTAACAACTAAGTAAACAGTAAAACTGCATCTTTACATACTCATACTTTGCTAATCGAGTGAACATAGAAGTTTAGCTGCACAAACTAATATAAGGTTTAGTTAGTTAGAGTTGGAGACAACTATAAAGCAAAAGGAATTCATCTACTTAAAGCTAGTATTAATATAAATGAAACAGTCAACAGAATGAGCTTGTTCCTTCCACATCCTGCTACAGTATGTAGTTGAGAAGCTGGGATCACAGTTATAAATAGCCTGGTTCAGTCAGAAGCTGCTGCCGCAGTCTCTGTAGGTACTGCACCTGTGAGGTGTTGTGTACTCGTCCACCTGAATTCTATACAGAGTCATATTACTCTGCAATGGTAGCTGGTTTCTTACTTGAGATTAGTCATAGAATCCAGTCTAGACTGCATGGACTGTATTGTAAATTGCCATTGTATCACCAGACAGGCTGGGCGTGAATGAACTGCAGCCTGACGGAGTCTCCTTTAAACCTACTTCCACCACCAGTTACTCTTTAGCCATTATCATGCTGCATTTTGCCTTTAGTCATTTGCTTCCTGGAGAGCAAATCAGCAAGTCATGGGCAGGCTCTGAATGTTATGAGCTTTATTCATTTTTTTTCTTTGATTCACACTGTTACCAAGGTGACAGAGATGATCAGTCCCTCACTGAAGCAACAAAGGCATGTTACACAGTTCTGATGATGGAGGAGTGCACCATTTCATAAAACTGGAATTTAACAGGTAATTTTTTTTTTCTTCTTTAAACTTTATGCAAGCATTTAAAGATGTAAATCACCTTCAGAACCAACTTGCTTCCCTAAAAAGATAAAACTGAATCTAAGCAATCTGGTCTCACCCTTAAACATGACTAGATGATACAAGTCAAAATCTTCCCTGGAAGATACCTTGTAATAAGTCTGATGTCAGTTTATTTCATACAGATCAGATATCAGTTCTACAAATGTCAGTGCATCCTTTTGGAAATGAGGTTTGATGGAGGGTTGGTGTTTTTTCTCTCATTATTTCACCAAAGTACTGGCAGGCACTCAACATGAAATGATGTTTGTCTAACACTTGAAATATTTACAGCATGTTAGAAAAACAGAATAATAGGATATGTGTTGTAAGATATTAGGGTGGATCTCTCAAAATAAAATTAATTTTATTGAGATGAACAAACACATTTTTCTATCTGGTCACTGCGAGCTGGATATCAGCACTTGGTGCTTGTGCATTGTTGATTGTGTATCTTAAAAGCTGTTTATGAATTGACCTTGAAGGTTTTAACTTAAATTCAAATTGAGTTAAGTTTGGCACTTAGCTATGAATGTTAGGCAACCACAGACTGTGTAGAGGCAGGGTCAGAAGGTAAATGGATATGTAGAATTGCAAAAATAGACGGCATGTTCATTTTACTATTTTACTAATAAGAAGCTGAAGGAAGGATCCAGCATGGTTGTCTCTTTCAAGTATGAGGAATAACAGATTAACAGTTCTGTGCTTCTGAATGTTTTATAGCACGAAATTCACAGCACGTAGGTTTTATGGGGGAAAAGAAGGTACTGTTTTCCATAAAAAGCAAAAAGACCATGGAAATTTAAAGAGTTAATAACTAAACAGGCCTTGAGGCAGGTATTTTTTGTAATAGAGTCTTTGTTAGTCTGACAAGTTATGCAAAAACAAGACTAAAATGCATGGTGTCATTTGAGATGGTCTTCGGTTTTCATTTGGAATTTAGGCCACTAGAATTATCTTGACTAGATGTGATCAATCAGGCATGGGGAGCATGAAACGAAGCTAATCCTGGTACAACATAAAATATAGAGAAGAACGACTATTAAAAGCACCTTTATCTCTTTCACTTACCTTTTTAATGTGAAGACTAATGTAATTACTTGCATGATTTATTTTTACTGAAACACACTGCAGACATAATTCTGCTCATTCAAAAAATGCTGTGTGCTTGTACTGGATGAAAAATTACAAAGATGTGAGATAGCAAAAGGAAATCTGTTTCCAAATCAAGGGACTATAAATGCGTTGATTATATTCATAGCAAGGAACTCTTCCCGACCTCTAATACTCTCTCAATGATTTCCATAAATAGTATTGTCCAAGGGACACATGGCATTTATTGTGCAAGTTAGTGGTCATCACAATGCAATCACATTCATTCTGAAACAAATAGTTTGCACCTTAATATTCAAACGAACAACTAATATCAAGAATGGTGAAAGTGCTCAGCAATTGCCAGTCCGAGGGAAAAAAAATTGCACTGATTTTGAAATTGGCAACGGAATACAGCAAAAAAAAAATTAAAATCTTTACAAACTGGAATTAGCCATCACGTTGGGTGAGCAGGATGATAAACAACATTAAAAAACTTCAATTAATAGAAAATAGTAAAAATATTTCTGGTAGAATTTGATTGCCTGTTGAAAATAATAAACACATTAAAATGAGAAACAAACATGAAGTTACCAATGTCCAGGGTTGTTTTGTTTCTTAGTCTGCAATGTGTACTAAAACAAAAAAATGCTGTTAAAAGCAAATGGCCTGCAGGAACAATGGCATTTCTGTTCTTCTTGTAAGATATGTACAGTGTAGAGAAATATAGAACACAGCTGTCATTTTGAACCCTAATTTTTTTCAAGTTGATTTTTTTTAGGACAGATATTGCTAAGTATTTTGACAGTGTTATATATACACAAATGTAATAAGGATGGTGATGAAGTTAGTCTGATAATTTGCTCTCAATTTCTTGCATGTATCCAGATAACTGATGTTTGATCATGGCTGTCATTCAAAACTAGGTGTAAGGTTCCTCATTAATGAATGGATTAAAGCTCAATTCAAGAGTCCCCTGGAACGTTGAGCAGTCTAAGCAGAGAAGACACCAGACAGGTCTACTCTGTTCTCAGTTTCCAGGTGTAGATGTGACCTAGGAACTAGTTACCGTTGTAGAAGTGAAGCAATTATTTGAAAGCATGATGTGGATTCGATAGCAGACCTAAGCACTGCTGCCAGCAAGGCAATTAGTCATTGATCTGTTTGAAGTGAGTGGGCTGCCTTTCAAACAACAATAGGTTCCAGCAGCTGACATAAATTTCAGAAATATGAATCCCATGGCATTGATTTTCAGATGAATCGTTTGCTTGAGGGGTATGTGCAGCCTGTGCAGTGTTAATTCTGCACCCAAAAATGGGTCATAACCAATTTCTAACCCTGCAGGTATTTTTGCCCTTAGCAAAACTCTTGTGAAAGCAAGTAGGAAATAAAAAATTGTCCTTTCCAATCCTTAGCAACAGGGATTGGCACATTCTAAAACAAAAATTGCCATCATTCAACAATGAAATAATGGAACAGCAGTTTTTCACTCTGGCAGTGAGCATATGATATGTAGCAATCTGCAAAATCCAGCCACTGCAGTCAAACTGAATTCTTATCCACGCTGAGCAGAATCCACCCATGCCCAAATTATCATACTTTTGCATTTCACCTAGTCAACTTAAATTGTTCATGATAGTTTGATGGATGATATTTGTGTTTCAGGTCTTTTCTCTAAATAATAAAGTTCCTATGGGCAAATTCTGGTTTAATTATTTTGATTTGTAAGAGAGCAACTGTCAGCTCAGGACATATTCTTTATGCGCAGATGACATATATATGAGTCATTAACTCTGTCACGACTGTTGCAACCATCTACTAATTATACCAAAGTGGCATAAATTAAGATCTTACACTTCAATTTATATATTTATTTTTGAATTGTTTATAATTTTTTTTCACTTTAACACCTTCAGAAAATGAATAATGCTGAGCATGGGAAATCACAGGTTTGAGGAGGGAATTGAGCTACTGAGAATTTGCACTATCACTGCAGCAGAAAAGACTAAGAGGAGTTGTCAATTTTTTTTTAATATGGTGAAAGTTTTAATGAAAGTCAATAGTAGAAAATTTTTCCTTTTAGTTAACAATGATGAAGAGTCATCAGTTTAAAATTGAGAATGAGTGTGAATAACTCCCACAATGCCAATGGAAAATCATCAATTAATCTTGTCATGGAGCTCATTAAATAATTGGCAATGGCCATCCCAGCTGAAATTCATCACCCGAGCCCTTGATTAATCACACTCCAACTCTCAGCCCAGTTGTGTATTTTGCAACCCTGTGGAGTCCATGGACCATGTATGTATTGGTTGTGGGTGTTTGCACTCCCTTTTTAGCTATTTGAAAAACCTGTTGTGTTCTTGGTTGCATTTCAGCCCAATGCTTCTGATTTTGTTGATGCCTTTAGAGAAAGGCGGGCACTGTGGGGGATACAGTGCTTTATATCCCCCTCCAACTCCATTTTGACTTAGTCCCTTCCTTGTCTCCCTACCTCCCCCTTAGTTTTGATTGGTTTGCATTGCATGTAAATATTCGGTTGGTTACACAAGTGGTTTACTGGTGATTGTTACAAGTTTAAGAAAGGTAATAAAATACTTAGTGATCTTGGTGGGAAGTCACTCTTGTGCATAATAGCACCTCTGGTTAGAAGAAAAATGTTAAGCACGCCCAAACTCCCAGCCAAACTGTTTATTTTGTGGCATTGTGGAGTTTGTGGGCCATGTATATATTGGTTACAGGCAATTGCACCCCCTTGTTAGTTATCTGAAAAATCTTCTGTTGTGTATTTACTTGCATTTCAGCCCCAGGTTCCTAATTTTTGGACATCCAGCGTGGAAGGGTGTGAGCTTCATTTCCTTCTGCAACTCCATTTTGATTTTGTCCCTTCCCGTTCTCCCTACAACCCACCCCCCTCACTTTTCATGGTTTGCATTGCCCGTAATGGGCTTTGTTTATAAATATTTAATTGGCTACGTGGGTGATTTACTGGCGAAGGTTAGTTTATATAAAAAATCAAAGAAAATATCAGTGATTTGGCGATGGAAAAGATGCTGTTCAGTTTTGTGCGATAACACTTTTATGGATACAAAGAAAAGCAAGCAGAGCCTCCATCTCGGGCTGGGACTAATCTGTGTACGTCAACAACAAACTATGTTTCTTCCCAGTCAGGCTTCATGAGTTATTACAGACAGCTTAGGAGAAATTTATTTACACGGAATTTGAGTATGGTACGCATTTGCCACAAGATATACTTGAGGCTTAGATTACTGCATATTTCATGAGAGAATTAGAGATCTATAGAAACAGCTGAATTAAAAAGGACTATGGGGAGTGGACAGGACAGTGTGATTTATTTTGAAATGCTTCTCAAAGCTGACACAGTTTCAGTGGTCCAAATAGATTCTTTCCATGCCGTAACATCATAGAATTCATAAAGCGTCTTTGCCATTGTAATTCTTAAGTATGTGCCAAACTGTGTTCATGGATATGTTAGTGTACTGTTCTGTATATGATGATGAAGGCTGCTGCTGCCGTCCACTTTAAGTGTAGAAAATTACAAGGTCTGGATGGCCTAGCATGGTACAAGTAACTAGAATTAACAAGCTGTACTTTATTGCATGTTAGCAGCTGGTACTAACTGACAACCAGTTTGGATTCTGCCAGGACCACTCAGCTCCTGATCCCATTATAGCCTTTGTTCAAATGTGAACAAAAGAGCTGAATTCCAGAGGCAAGATGAGAGTGATGGCCCTTGACATCAAGCCACTCCAGACTGAGTGTGTCATCAAGGAGCCCTAGCAAATGGGTACTAGGGGACAAGCTCTCTGCTGGTTGGAGTCATACCTGGCATATAGGGAGATGGTTGTGGTTGTTGGAAATCGATCATTTCATCTCCAGGACATTTCTGCAGGAGTACCTCCAAAGTAGTGTCCAAAGTCCCCAACCATCTTCAGCTGCTTCCTCGATGACCTTGCCTCCATCATAAGGTCAGAAGTCCAGACGTTCGCTGAAGATTTCACAATGTTGAGCACCATATGCGACGGCTCAGATACTGAAGCCAGGTTTGGGCTTACAACGGGCAAGAAACATTTGCACCACAAACACCAGGCAATGACCATCTCAAGTAAGAAGCAATCTAACCATTCAGTGGTGTTACCATAACTGAATCTACCTCCTCATTATCTTGGAGGTTACCATTGACAAGAAACTCAACTGGACTCTCCATATAAATACAGTGGCTACAGAGCAGGTCAGAAGATTGGAATACTGTGGCAAATTATTCACCTCTTGACTCCCCAAAGCCTACAAAGTCCAAGTCAGGAGTGTTATGGAACACTCCCCACTTGCCTGGATGGGGTGCAGCTCCAACAACACTCAAATAGCTTGATACCCACTTGATTGCTTGTGGATTTGGTGGTATCTACACTCTCTCCACCATCAATGCTCAGTAGCAGCAGTGTATACCGTCTAATAAGATGCATGGGAGAAATTTAGCAAAGATCCTTAGACGGCTCCTTGCAAACCCACAACCACTTTCACCTGGAAGGAGAAGGGCAGCAGATACCTGGGAACACTACCACCTGCAAGTTTCCCCTCCAAGCCACTCACCATCCTGACTTGGAAATGTGGCACTGTTCTTTCATTGTCACTGTCACGGAGTCAAAATCCTGGAGCACTCTCCGTAAGGGCATTATGAGTCAACATACAGCACAAGGACTGCAGTAGTTCAAGAAGGCAGCTGACCACCACCTCCTTAAGGGCAACTAGATGCAAGCCATAAATCCTGGCTAGCCAGCAACACTGTTGTCCCACAAGTGAATTTAAAACAAAATTTTAAAGTTACAGGTTACATTGACATGATAGACATTGTTGTTGAGATTATAGGATGAAATTTTTCATCTTTTTGGTCAAGTCCAAATTGGATCAAGTTCTTTGCAGGGTCGATCATTGTGAGGCCTAATGGGTAGTCTCACTATATTTCACCAAACTCACTTTGTTAATTACCTACCATGCCACTATAGTGTCTCATGGATTTTCAATCTATCCTTACTCACGCCTTTTCCAGAATAACTCGCCACTTGGCATACATCCTGAAATTCATTCACATCTCTTACAGCTGTGCAATTTTTGAAAGGTTTTCGTGCACCTGTACAAGCACTATCTGGAGCTGCCCTGCATGTTAGCCGACATTTGCCCTGGATATGGCAGACAGTGGGAAATTGGTAACAAAAACAAGTTGCTGGAAAAGCTCAGCTGGTCTGGCAGCATGTGTGAAGAAAAAACTCCTGAGGAAGTGTTACTGGACCCAAGACATTAACTCTTAAATTTTCTTTACAGATGCTGCCATACTGGCTGTATTTTTCCAGCAGCTTCTGTTTTTGTTCCTGATTTACAGTATCTGCGTTCTTTCTTTCAGTTTTTATTCAGTGGAAAATTGGTGCCTTGCTGTATGGGCAGGGTCCTGGAGGTTGTGCTGGAAGCAGTGGTGCTGATGCAGGAATTCCTCCTACGTGACCAGCAGCGGAGACCACAATACCAAATGATGTCTAGCCTGGTCCAAGCTTAAAGCTGTCTTCAGCCTTCTGGAGGATTGCCCAGCAATGTAGGAAGAAGGCCAATGTCATTCTCTGCTCTGCTAGGGTAAATATCACATCTTCTCCCCACAACCCCTCATGCAGTATCTCTGCTATTGTACCCACCTCCCACCAATGCTCATGCTCTACCAATATCACTACTGTCTGCAATGGTTTCCCTTACTTGCTCTTCCTCACCTCAATCTCTGTCAGCATAATCCTGCATGCCCTCTGTTGCTTATTCACTCACCCAGGACATCTCTATATCGGCATCAAAAGAAATAGCTGTGCTACTCACTTTCATCTATTATAATACCTACCTCTCTCCCTTTTCAGGAGGATAAAAGCCAAAAACAGGGCAGTAAGAGTCAAAACTGGTGGTGTTCTGCCTGTCATTTGGCTCATTGCCCCTTAAGGTGGTGTGAATCTTAATTCTGACTGTCTGAGCAGGACCAGGACTGGTATCGGAGGTTGCCCTTGACTTTCTGTGCTGGAAAACCCCAAGTGAGGGTTATTTCCTATGAATTGACTGAGACGTGATGGCTGGAAAACAGTAATGTGAGCCTGGTTCTCTGGCTGGGGTGGCCACGCACAAAAAGGCAAGGCAAGACAATGCAAGGCAGGGATATGGTGAGCATTTAGTTGGCTCAGGCGGAGTGCGTGCTATGAGAGGAAGTGTCCCTAAGCACATAGTGTCCTTGCTGCAGTATGACAATGATAGTTGCCAGTAGAGCTTGCAGTACAGCATTGAAGTGCGGAAGTGTCTAATAAGGAAACTGGGGATTTGGAAGCTGGCATATATCAATTGCCAGTATTTGTGAACATGTCGGTGTCCAAGGAAAGTGCACTGAGATGGTATTGTCTGATTTCCAACATGGAAGTCATTTGGACTAAGCAGTGAGCTGAATCTGCCAGGTGTTCACTCTGGCTCCCTTGAGCATTTTTTCTCCCCAAAATCTCAAGCATGTTTAACTGGTTTGGTAAGATAGGTGGCTGAATATCAATGAGGTGAACTTGGGAGTTTGAGCGTAATTCCCATTAATTGGCGACTTGTCACTGCCTAGTAAGAAGCTTGCCTTTTTACTTGTGAAAAGCACAAAAGATGAAGCAAGTTCCTCCTGACGTCAAGGTAGGCCTCACCACAGTTGTCACCCAATTCTGCCACACATTCTTCCATAGCCTGGGTCACTCAGATCCTTATAAAATTTCACCCTGTGGGGAGGACCAGATGTTAGTTTTCCTTTGTGATCCTAAATTGTTCAGCCCACAAGTTTCTATGACATCATCATAGTGAATGGAGCTTATGGCACACCCTGGTATTAACCCTTCCAGTCCCTTATCCACCTTGACAGATCTGATATTTCTGAGGTTGCTTGAATTTAATTGATTGACCTAAATGGATTTCAAACAGTAAATTTACAGTATGAAGATTGGATTTAGTGTAAAATTAATACCTTTAGCATAAGTTGTACCCATCAAATATAATCAAGCACCCAGAAATTAGCTGCTTAGCCTTCTCTAGAGGATTTGACACTGCTGTTACTCAAATCTGTGGGGGAAAAAATACTTCACAAATACAAATAGGTGGAATTTATTGAATTAGGTTATATAGTTTTCCCCAAGACATTTTGTTGGGGTGGTTTTGTTTCTGTTTTGGGATGAAAATGGAGCTGGTCAGGGGTGTAAAAGAGTGCTAAATTAAATAGAAATCTGTTCTGTTAAAATACCTATTTTAGTCTCACTCAAATTTCCAGGTGGGTCTGGATCAGGAAAGTTCACAACGTACAATTCTCCAGTGGAATGGAATTCTTAACTGCAACCAGGAACTAATGTTCAGGGTTAATAGGGATGGAACTTTTGGCTGATGGCTGTGAAACATTAAATTTAAGATAGAAAATGTAGTAAAACTTGATAGGTCTGGAGCATCTATAGAGAGAAGCAGAATTAACAGGTAGAATCTTCCATTCTTGGCCAGTGCCTCATTAACTGCCTGAAAGATTGTATCTTTTGCCAAGAGGCAGGTAAAAGGATGAGATGGTGGGCCTTTATCCAGCAAATTAGGTCCCTGGGTGGGGAAATGGGCCAATGTCCCTCCCAACAGGAGCTGCTGGCTTGAAATCAGAGGCCAGCAACACCATATAGAAGACAATGGGGGTTGCAGGGAAGGGGAGGAGCTGATTTGGAAGTAAGAGCAGGGTTTGACAGGGAGTGACCACTCCGCTGCCCAAAGTTCAAGGCCTCCGACCGTTCACCAAGCTGCCTGCCCTCTCTTTTCTCCCCCAGGGAAAGCAGCTCATTAGTAGACCAACCTGCAGATGTGTTAATCCCAGCAGTGGTGGGCTGAGGCCCTTAAATGACCGTAGACCTTCTCAACTAGCACTTAATGCCCACCCAGTGGAGGTGGGAAGACACCAGGAATTGGTTATGCCTTCTCCCTGCCTATTTAAATGCTCTTTCTACCTCCAAATTCACCTCTTTTGGATGTAAGAAATTCTACCCAACTCTTCAAGTCAAATATTTTCTGAAGAAGGGTCTAGGCCCGAAACGTCAGCCTTCCTGCTCCTCTGATGCTGCTTGGCCTGCTGTGTTCATCCAGCTCTACACCTTGTTATCTCAGATTCTCCAGCATCTGCAGTTCCTACTATTTCTCTCTCTCTCAAATATAACTGTTCTCTAGCAGTCTACTTTTGAAACCTTAACTGTTTTCCTCTTTATGCAAATTGTCTCAGATCTGTTGAATTAATCCAGCACTTTCTACTTTTATTGCAGATCTCAGCATCTGTACTGTATTTTCCTTTTATACACAGTATGTTAAAGTATTTTGGCTCTTTCTGACTCTCTCTATTGTTATTCTTCATGCTGGGACTCAGGATTTCATCATCCTTGGTACTAACTACTCTTCATTACTACTATTTTTGTCCCATCATGACTCCTGATACCTATTGGTTTTATTGGCTGGTATGGAGGAGAACAATCTCTCGGAATGCCAGTTGATCGAGCTACCCAAGCGATGCTCCACCACCGCAAGTGTTCACAATCACCTAACTAACTTTGATTCAGCCGGTGCTGTCGGAAACATCTCTTCACAAAGAATCTTGTTTGAGGAGATCCCTATTGTACAACAATGATATGTGGACGCCTGTTGAACTGGCATTGTAAAAGGAGAAAATGTATTTGGATCTGAACAAAGAAATACCTATTACACTTAGAATTTCAGAAATAAATTCATTCATAGGGTGAATGCTATTGTCCATCCCTAGTTGGCCTTGAAAAGGTGATGGCATACTGCCTTCTTGAATGGCTGCAGTCCATTTGTTGTAATTACATTCACAATGCTATTACGGAGGGGAGTTCCAGGATTTTGACTGAGCAATACTGGAGGAACAGCAATATATTTCCAAGTCTGGATGGTAAGTGGCTTGGAGCGGAACTTTCAGGTGGTGGTGTTCCCATATATCTGCTACCCTTGTCTTTTGAGTTGTTAGTGGTTGTGGGTTTGGAAGGTGCTGTCTATAGAGCCTTGGTAAATTTCTGCAGTGTTTGGATGAATACAGATCCGACGATATTCAAAATGCTTGGCACCATCCAGGACAAAGCAGCCTGCTTAATTGGCACCACATCTATGAACATTCAGTCCCTCTACTGCCAACACTCAGTAGCAGCAGTGTGTACTATCTACAAAATGCGCTGCAGAAATTCAGCTGGGTCAACACGCTGTTTGCTGTTTGTCAATTCTGACAACCTGGCATTGACTAAGTTACCAATCTGGTTCCCTTTTTTTTCCTTTGAGACTTTCTAGACCTTGGTAAAACTGTGTAGGCTGCTAGGGCCACTTCAGAGAGTAATTAAGAGTCAACCACATTGCTGTTGGTCTGGCAGACCAGATAAGGACAGCAGTTTCCTTTCTTAAAGAATGTTAGTGAACCAGATGGAATTTTTGTGACAATTGACAATGGTCATTGTTCGACTCTTAATTCCAGATTGATTTTGAATTCAATAATAACAATTTGAACCTGGGTCCCCAGAACATTACTTGGATCTATGGATTACTATTTTAGCCTGCCCAGTTTGTTTTGTGCAAAGTCATAAAGTCCCAATTTTACATTATTAGATGTTCCCCTAAAACACCTGAGATGTCCAAAAATTCCAGAAAATCAACATCCCTTTAAAACAATTCTTTATGTATTTGTCTCTTCCTTTCATTTTTGCTATTTACTGTTAAATGTGTATTTTTTTCAGACTTGTGTAACTTTTTAACATTTGTTCCTTTTGAGATGTTATTGCTGTGATGATATTTATGTAGAATTGAATCATAGAAAAGTTACAGTACAGAGCCCATTGTGTCCATGCTGGGCTATATGTAACAGCCAGTCAGATAGTCTCACTACTCCACACTTTTTCCCAGCAACATTTTTCTCTTCCGATAACTAACTATTCAATTCTTTTGAACACTGCAAATGAACCTGCCTCCGTCATACTCACTGGAAATGCACTTCAGATCTTAGAATGTTTGTTTGTTTATGTATTGGCCAGTCACCTTACTGAATCTGTTCTGGCAGTTTTTCCTTGAAGTTGCACCTTTTGCCTGATAGGTGCCTACTGTCATGGTGAACTGCATTGTATGCTGCTTTGGGAGCAGCTGTGGTATCCCTTTGTGTATTTCTCTTTGCATACTCTAAAGGATGAGGATCACAAGACTCATGTTGTGCAGATGTTTTTTGTACCTCCAAGGGATCAGCAAGTTTCTATCTTTCCACCGTCAGCTGAGTACACCAGCTCTGGCATCTGTACCTAGATCTATGAAATGAAGCCAGTATGCCAACATAGCACTTCTCTAAAGAAACTTCACTGAACTTTGCAGAATCTCACAGCTAGACCACTTTAACAATAATGTTTGAGGAAATACTTCCGTACAGCCATCAATGATGGCTGAAATTCTTGTAGCCTGTATGTATCACAGTAAGATTATCCACTAAGCACTGTTAAAGGCACAATATTGAGATGACCCAAATTGCTGGAGCCATCACTTCCCAAAAAGAATAGTGAATCTATCAGAAAGACATTTCTAGTGAAAGGTCATCCATCTGTATTTGTTTCTCACTGTACACATGCCGTTGGAGTGCTTTCAGCATTTTCTAATGAATGGCTTTGTATGTTGCTTTGAGCTTTAAGTATCCCTTTGCATTTTTGTTTGCATGTTCTAAAGGAAGAGGGTCATAAGAGTCATGTGTGTGTTTTTGTACCTTGGGAAATTAACAAGGATTTGTCTTCACATTTTATTAAAGTTTAGAATACCAGTTTCTGCAGTCTTTTGCTTTTTGTGTTGATTGCAATCTGTCATTGAAGATACAGTCACCTAAATGTACCAACAATCGAGCACACGCTGAGGCCTTTTGAATTCAATAGCATTTCAATGGTTTTGCTGCATATGTACTCCCAGTAGAGGATGAGACATTGAAATCTATATTATCCTTCTCAACTGTGAGGCTCAAAAGCAATCAGTCGATAACAATCTTTGCTTATGATCTTGCCAAGAAAAGAAGATTGTGGGTCCAAGTCCCCATGCCAGAGACTTGAGTACAAGACCTAGTCTTAAAGTTCAGTGCAGTAGTTAAGAATGTAAAATGTATAAGAGGAAGAGAAAACCATACAGTCCAATGAAGCTTCTCTAGCTCATTGGCTGATCTCAAGTCATAGAGCTGTACAGTGTGGAAACAAGCCCTTCAGACCAACTCATCCAGGCTGACCAGATATCCTAAATATTTCTAGTCCCATTTCCCAGCATTTGGCCCATTTCCCTCTAAACTCTTCTTAGTCATATACGCATTCAGATGCCTTTTAAATGTTCTAATTGTACCAGCTTCCACCACTTCCTCTGGCGGCCTCATTTTCATATATGCAACACACTCTGTCCCTTCTAAATCTTTCCCTACTCACTGTGAGCCTACGCCCTATAGTTTTGGACTCCCTCACCCTAGGTGGGGGGGAAGGTCCTTGTCTATTCACCCTATCCATGCCCCTTGTGATTTTATAAACCTCCAGGGAAAGGCTGAGTAGGCTATTTTCCCATAGCTCAAACCTCTAATGCTGGCAACATCCTTGTAAATCTTTTCTGAACTCTTTCAAGTTTCACAACAGCCTTCCTCTAGCAGGGAGACCAGAATTGGACGCAGTATTCCAAAAGTGGCCTAACCAATGTCCTGTACAGCTGCAACATGATCTTCCCAATTCCTATACTTAATGCACTGACCAATAAAGGCAAGCATACCAAACACCTCCTTCACTATCCTGCCTACCTAGAACTCCACTTTCAAGGAACTATGAACCTGCACTCCAAGGTCTCTTTGTTCAGCAACATGCCCAGGACCTTCCCATTAAGTGTATAAGCCCTGCCCTAATTTGCCTTTCCAAAATGCAGCACCTCACATTTACGTAAATTAAAATTGCCACTCCTCAGCCCATTGGCCCATCTGATCAAGATCCCATTGTACCTGAGGTAACCTTCTTTGCTGTCTACTACACAGCCGATTTTGGTGTCATCTGCAAACTTAGTTATCTCTTATGTTCACATTGAAATCATTTATATAAATGTCAAAAAGCAGTGGACCCAGCACCAATCCTTGTGGCACATCACTGGTCACAAGCTTCTAGTCTGAAAAGCAACCTTCCACCACCACCCTCGCTCTTCTACCTTTGAGCCAGTTCTGTATCCAAATGGCTAGTTCTCCCTATATTCCATATGATCTAACTTTGCTAACCAGTCTACCATGAGGAACTTTGTTGAACATCTTACTGAAGTCCATACAGATCATGTCCACTACACTGTCCTCATCAATCCTCTTTGTTACTACTTCAAAAAAATTCAATCAAGTTAGTGAGACATGATTTCCTTCGCACAAAACCATGTTGGCTATCCCTAATCAGTCCTTAGCTTTCCAAATACATGTCAATCCTGTCCCTCAGGATGTCCTGCAATAACTTTCCCACCACCAATGTCAGACTCACTAGTTTATAGTTCCCTGGCTTTTCCTTACCACCTTTCCTAAATGGTGACACCATGGTAGCCAACCTCCAGTCTTCTGGCACCTCTCCTGGGGCCACTGTTGATACAAATATCTTAGCAAGAGGCCCAGCAATTACTTCACTAGCCTCCCACAGAGTTCTACGGTACACCTGATCCAGTCCTGGGGATTTATCCACCTTCGTGCATTTTAAGACATCCAGCACCACCACCTTTGTAATATGGACATTTTTCAAGATGTCACTATTTATTTTCCCAAGTTCTCTATGTTCCATATCCTTCTCCGCAGCAAACACTGATGCAAGATACTCATTTACTATCTCCTGCGATTCCATACATAGACAACCTTGCTGATTTTTGAGGGGCCCTATTCTCTTCCTAGTTGCTCTTTCGTCCTTAATGTATTGATAGAATCCCTTTCGATTCTCCTTAACCCTATTTGCCAAAGCTATCTCAAGTCCCCTTTTTGCCTTCCTGATTTCCCTCTGAAGTATACTCCTACTGCCTTTATACTCTTCTAGAGTTTCACTCAATCTCTGCTGTCTATACTTAATATATGCTTCCTTCTTATTCTTGAACAATCTTCAATTCCATTTTCTCGTCTATCCTCAATATCTCTTGATGCCCTGGGAAACCAAAAATCTGCCCATCTCAGCCTTAACTATGTTAACAATGATAAACAATTTTTGGAGTAAAGAATTACCAAGATTCATAATTCTTTGTGTGAAGAAATTTTGCTCCATCTTAGTCGTGATTGGCCCTTTATTCTGAATTTGTGCAGTATGGATTTTTTAGCGTTTGGTTTTTCAGATGAAATGATAAACCAAGATTCTCCCAGATGGATTTAAAATATACCATTATACTATTTGAAAAATAGTAGAGGAGTTCTTCTGGAGATATGATCATTTATTTCATTGCTGGGTGTAGGAGCTTGTGGGTAAACCAGCAGGCACATTTTTGGCATTACAGTTGTAGAGGATTTAAGTGAAGCACTTGGGATGTCCTGAGGTCATAAAAGGTGGGATAAAAGTACATGACTTTTCTTTATCTCATACTTCACCTTTACAACAGTTACTTCCTTACTTTGTATCACTGGCAAGACCATTAGGTAGATTGAGACAACGTTTGTCGTGGTACCCTCATGGTGCTGTTCGTTTATAATAATGAACTTCTGAAAATTCTAAAGCAATCCATGCTGCTGAGGTTTGAGAACAAGAAAGCCACGCTTTCAAAAACCAATTCACAGCTCTTCCCAATGACAAACCAACATGTAATGATCTTCTTCATTGCTCACGCAATTCCAGATCAACAAACTGTAAACTATTTGAAATTTTAATGTTGCACTACCAATGAAGGGAAGTGACCATCATCATTACCACAGCTTCTATATCTCTATCTAACTGACATAGACCTGCTCTGAATAGATTGTTGACAATGTGAATCAAACAACCAGCTTTGAAAAGCTCGGAGACAGCAAGAAAGGCAGATGCTGGAATCAGAGTCAATAGAGTTTGGAACTAGATGAACATAGCAGGACTGGCAGCAATGAAGGAGCTGTTTTGGGTCGGGATCCTTCATCCTGACCTGCTCTGTTCCTCAAGCTTTGAAAAGCTTTAGGTTCTTTCCAGAACGTATATGCAGAGTGATAAATCCCAAAATAGGCACTAGTATTATCAACTGAAAAAGTTGACATTTGTTGGAAGTCCAATCCTTCCTTTTACACAGCGATCAAAACTGGATGTACAACAACCTCAGCAGATCCAAATGGACATCCAGACATTCATCTAGCAATTTGGACACACATCCATCTTTGGACAGTGTGGTATGGTAAACTAGGGTCAATCTTCTTAGTTCTTTTATTGGAGATGGCCGTTACAACTGAGAAAAATGAGGGTCATGATTTTTTTAGGAAAGGAGGATCAGAATACGACTGTGATCAGTGACTGTTTTAATACCACCAGAACTCTGATTATAGGAAATAATCATGCCAGGCAATAACACCAAGACCGATTGACGGGTGAGCTTGTATCTTTAACGAGCTGGTGGTGGAGACTACAAAAGTGTTGTAATAATCTGGGAGTGTGGAGGCAAATCCAAGCATGTCTGAGCTTCTTTGCCCATATCCTAGGGACCAGCTAGTCATAAGGGAAGTGGTCAGACACCTGTCACTCCTGAGTAAGGTAACGGAGACTGAGGCTAAGACTTGGGGGCCAAAGCTTGGTATGGGATGGGGATATGTTGTCGGAAATGCTCGGCAGGAACAGCGTCAGTGTGGGGATGGAAGGAAGGATCTGGTATTTGGACTAAGAGGGAATTTGGGGACTGGATTTGGGGCTTAGGCCTGTCCAATCATGATTGAGCTGCCAAGTGCACCAACTCCCCATCACCTTCAGCCACAACTCCCAGTGCACCCTCTTCCACTTAAGCCCCTCAGGCCTGGTTTTGGGTAATGGTGGGATCTATGGTTGTGGAGCAGTTGGCAGAGTAAATTGGAAGACTAAGCAATATCTGGACAGAGGAACAGAATGAGTAGTCAAGAACTGATGGAAAAATAATTTCTGTTAGTATCACTTGCTGACACTTTTCTCCGTTTAGCAGTTCAAACTGTTTCTAAAATTTTGCTATCCTGCATGAGCTAGTCCATGTTCCTCTGCTCTCCACCTCATGGCTGAGTAAGTTCCACAGAGCATGCATAACAATAAGTATTAACTCGGTTCAACAAGGGCATTGGCAAGATGAAACTCTCCAACAATATTCCAGTTGTTGTATGAGAAATAGGAGACAAATGATATATTGGGAGCTAAGAATTGGGATGTGGGGCAAATGTAGAATTAGTGGACAATCCCATAAAACACAGGAAGGTTGGTCACTCAGTCAGTATGTATCAATTTCAATTGCTCTTAAAGAGTTAATAATTGAGATGACTGTTTCATGTTCATTCTTAGGATCCCTACAATGCAGATAGAGGTCATTTGGCCCATCAATCTGCACCGACCCACCAATGAGCCACCAGACACAGCCCCCTACCCTGTCCCCATAACTCCATATTTCCCATGACTACGCCTATCGAGCCGACACATCCCTGGGAATACTACAGACAATTTAGCATGGCCAATCCACCTAAACTGCACATCTTTGGACTCTGGGAGGAAACCAGACCACCTAGTGGAAACCCATGCAGACAATAGGGAGAACATGCAAACTCTACATGACAAACGCCTAAGGCTGGAATAAAATCTGTGTCCCTGGCACTGTGAAGCAACAGTGCTAACTATTGTGCCACCATGCTGCCTTTCATTAGCCTCTTTCATTTTTTAATCGGTGTTCCTGGTTTTCCACAATTTGGGAAAATGGATAGAGTTGTGGAATGTAAATTGCAAAATACCTGTAAAAATCTCAGTCTCTTGTGTAACTAAGACATTTTTAAATGATTCAGTTCAAAAGAACCAGTACTAGCTTGGTTCAATTGGTAGCATTCTCATTTCTGATCAAAAAGCTAGCTGCACTGCAAGACAGGAGCATATCATCTAACTTGACTTTCAATGTCATACTGATGGAGTGTTGCATTGAAAGATGTGTCATCTTTCAGATCAGGGGCATAACCACTTTTTTAGATGGAGGTAAAACATTCCATGTCTTACACTAAAGGTTCTTGTTGTTACAAATAGTTTTGCCAAATTTTCTTCCTTGCAGCATTTAAACTGTGGTTTGCATCTTTACAATGCTTTGTACATAATTCTTCCAGTTGATTGCCAGCAAAACCAATCCTGAACTCAGTATTAAGAGGTTTTATTTGCATAATTATATGATCCATTCCTTCAGATGGATTCATTTAATGCATTACAGCACAAGTGATGAATATTGTTGATAATACCTTAAAATTAAACCTGGCATATATTTTACAAAAGCAAAATACCGCAATTGCTAGAAACACTCAACACGACTAGCAGCATGTAGAGAGAGAAAGAAAAATGTTTTGAGAAGGGCCAATAGGCTGATGAGTGGCAGATGGGGGAGGTGATAGCCTCATGGTATTATCATTGGATTGTTAACCCAGAGACCCAGGTAATATTCCGGGGACCCAGGCTTGAATCCTGCCAAGGCAGACAGTGGAATTTGAATTCAATAAAATATCTGGAATTAAGAATCTAATGACGACCATGAACCCATTGTTGATTGTCAGGAAAAACCCATCTGGTTCACTAATGTCCTTTAGGGAAGGAAACTGCCATCCTTACCTGATCTGGCCTACGTTTGACTCCAGACCCACAGCAATGTGGTTGACTCTCAGCTGCCCTCTGGGGAATAAGGAATGGACAATAAAAAAATGGAGTTTAATTTAGATAAATGTGAGGTGCTGCATTTTGGAAAGGCAGATCAGGATGGGACTTATACACAATGGTAAGATCTTTGCTGAACAAAGAAACCTTAGAGTGCAGGTTCATAGTTCCTTGAAAGTGCAGTCCCAGGTAGACAGGATAGTGAAGAAAGCATTCGCTACGCTTGCCTTTATTGGAAACAGACCCTTTGGTCCAACTCATCCATGTTGACCAGATATCCTAAATAGATCTAATCCCATTTCCCAGCATTTGGCCCATATCCCTGTTAACCCCTCCTATTCATGTGCCCATCTAGACGCCTTTTAAATGCTGTAATTGTACCAGCTTCCACCACTTCCTTTGGCAGCTTATTCCACACACGCACCTTCCCCTGCATGAAAATATTGCCCCTTAGGTCACTTTTAAATCTTTCCCCTCTCAACTTAAACCTATGCCCTCTAGTTTTGGACTCTGCTACCCTAGGGAAAGGACCTTGGCTATTCACCCTACCCATGCCCCTCATGATTTTATAACCTTCTATAAAGGTCACCCCTCAGTCTCTGACACTCCAGGGAAAATAGCCCCAGCCTATTCAGCCCCTCCCTACATCTCAAACCCTCCAACTCTGGCATAATCCTGGTAAATCTTTTCTGAACCCTTTCAAGCTTCACAACATCCTTCCTGTAGCAGGGAGACCAGGATTGAACACAGTATCCCAAAAGTAACCTAACCAATGTCCTGTACAGCTCCAACATGACCTCCCAACTCCTATACACAACGCACTGACCAATAAATGCAAACATGTCAAATGCCTTCTGTACTATCCTGTCTACCAGCAACTCTACTTTCAATGAACTATGAACCTGCACCCCAAGGTCTCTTTATTCAGCAACACTCCCCAGGACCTTAGCATTAAGTGTATAACTCCTGCCCTGATTTGCATTTTCAAAATGCAGCACGTCACATTTATCCAAATTAAACTTATTACCATGAGTTCAACTAATATCAATAAGAATGATTGGTGGCAGTGAAAATCAACCCAAGATACCCTAGGTCATAATCCAATGCTGGCAGATCCATTGTTTCTTGGACAAAGAAACATCAGTTCCAGGTCATTAACCATAGTAGCGGATTTCAGATGGTCGCACAAAATAAAGCGAGAGAGCACCTAGCCAATTCTTTAACCAGTAGCTTTTATTCAAGCAGCAATCGATTACAGCAGGGAGAGAACGTGACACAGTTTCGCAGGACAGCCATGCCTTCTCTAATCTGGTCAGACAATCCCTGACCTCTTGTACAGTCTATCATTCATACTGCGGCAAAATGCAGCCAATCAGGTGCACTTTCTGTTTTTCAGAAGGAGAAGGTACCATATATGATTTGTGAAGAAGGGTCCAGACCCAAAACGTCAGCTTTCCTGCTCCTCTGATGCTGCCTGGCCTGCTGTGTTCCTCCAGCTCCACACCTTGTTATACCATATATGGTTTGGCTAGAATTTTCTGCATATCATCAAACAGCGTCATATACGGCAATGCGACATGCCGCAAAATCCCACTTTATTGTTTGCTATCATTTATTATTTTCTTTTAAATCCTCATCCGTCATGTATTATTTTGAGTTACGCCCTGTTGTCAATTATTTAGTTTTGTGTTGTGTAAGATACTTAATGATGCATCACGTGATTTCTGCGGTTTTAACGCTATTTGTATTAACTCTTTAAATTCTTATGCCCACGTTCGAATGTCAGTGCATTAACCTAACACATTGGCTGTGATATTATTGGTGGAGGGTAAGTTCTGACATCAGGTACAATGAGACATCCTGAAACTACACAAGGAAGTGGGCAGCTGTACTTCAACAACTTTCTACCTGCTCCCTAAAGAAGAACGGTTAGCTTGCTTTCCAATCTGAAGGTCAGTAGCTCTACCACCTCAGCAGTACTGCTGAACTAAGTGGCAACTGTTAAGACTGTAAAGGAAATCGAGACACGTTGGAGTTTTCTCTGCCGGGGGTTAGCCAGATAGATCACAGAGATTGGAGGGGGTAACTTTTTCACCAGCAGTGCCTTACTCCTGGTGGAATCCCTCCTCTAGTCATTGAATTTCTGAAATGGATGGTACTTCTCTTGCCCCAACAATCGCCGCCTAAATGTAGTTGGAATATGAGTTTTATTTACCTAAATATGTTGACACCTCTGGTTGAAGCCAGCTGAGTATTTATTATTCTTAGCACAAGTAAAATGATTCAGTGGAGGGAGCACCATATCAATGTCTCTCATCATTTTGTATACCTCAATCAAAGTCTATCCAGTCTCTCCTCATACCTGACAGCTTCCATCCCAGTGAATCTCCTCTGCACCCTCTCCAACGCAATCACATCCTTCCAAAAGTTGTTTAATAGTTACTCAGAGTTATACTAGGTTTTTAGTAGTCTAACTTTTCCTGGGTAACTATTTACTTAACTGAAATAGAAGCGTCTGAATTCTTTGCT
>NC_063333.1:113777572-113798252 GCF_021869965.1 Rhincodon typus | reverse complement strand
AATCTATAAAACTTTGCAGACTTGCGTATTATGATTCTCTTGGTAATAATTAAGAGAAACATCAAACCTGAATCAGATGGTGTTAGAAAATCAGATCAGCATCAACCACTTAGTATTTTTGTGTAACTTAATATTTCAAGTTTCCTTCCCCTTATCAAGTCATGGGTTCAACACATGGTAAAACAAATTGGAGTTAATATATCTTCTATCCTCATTAACATGGTTGTTACCTTTCCACAGCTGTGTTTCCTCATATTATATCACAAGACTAAGATCTTGAACTCAATTAATATTCTGCAAATTCATGTTTCTAAGCTAACATATTGTCACTGAAAGCATGGACACAATTTTAGATTCATAACAGTGTTTCAATCAGACATTTCAGTCCTTAGACTTTAAACTTATTATCCTTCAAGCATCATTCATGACTAAGTGCTGATGTATCCAGGTCTGTACTACAGTCAAACGTTTCCGGTTGCAGTTCCAAGCAAGAATGTCATTGACCAATTTGCTTCAGTCTTCAACAAAACATGATTCTGTAACTGATCCAACTTTAAGAACTTAGGAAATTTATTTCCTGCACACTTTATCTATGTCTAATATTTATAATCTTTCATTCTCAAGGAAACTACATGCCCACAAACTAGTTTGAAATTTTACACAAGGAGAATGTGCCCAAGTAGTGCAAGAAGGAAGAAACAGTGCAGTAACTATGTTGAACTACACGAGTCATTTGCAACAGAAGTTAAAAACTTATGTTTGTAAATTGCACTCGGGTCCGAGTTCCAGTTTCTCCCATTTGCTAATGACTTGGCTGCACAAAACATTTTGGAACAATATTACGTGTAAATTATTGCTCTAATTCTTTCTCGAAGCATCAAATATACCATTGAAACAGTATACAACAACCCAAATATACTCATGCAATAAATTAACTTGCTTCAGCATCAAGACAAATGTCTCCAATTGGATTACAACTTAAATTGTGACTAAGTCAACTGGAGATTTTCAGTGATGGTCAGCAAGAACTAAATCTGCTGTTCCTAAATACACACCCATTTAAGGTTTCATCATATATAACTATGTTTGTATTGATAAAAATCTATCCATCATTTCTCAGAACATCTGCTAAGCTGCTTGACAGTTATCTGTATGTTTTCATTCTCTTATACGCTCATCATCAAGCCACAGAACTTGGCATCTTCATAGAATCATAGATCATAGAATCCCTTCAGTGTGGTAACAGGCCATTCAGCCCAACTAGTCCACACCACCCCTCCGAAGAGCATCCCACCCCGACTCATTCCCCTACCCCTGTATTTCCACATGGCTAACCCACTTTACCTAAACATTCCTGGACACTACGGGCAATTTAGCATGGCCAATCCACCTCGCCTGCACATCTTTGGACTGTGGGAGGAAACCGGAGCACCCGGAAGAAACGCACGCAGACACTGGGAGAATGTGCAAACTCCACACAGACAGTCGTTCAAGGGTGGAATCGAACCCGGGTCCCTGGTACTGTGAGGCAGCAGTGCTAACCATTGAGCCACTGTGCCGCCCTTCTTCTGCAAACATTATTTATTTTTTAAAAATGTACCACCTTTATCTTTTGGGCATTTATATGAATAAATTCAGAAGGGAACAGGAGATTTCTTGAAAAAAAAAAAAAACATTTTTTTGGAGAAAAAACGTCATTGAGTAGAATCAAGCTACAGTTCAAATTACACTCACTTTGTCTATTTTTAATGGATGCTAGTTCCTCCTGGAAAGCTTGCCCTGTGGACCTGGCAAAGGCTTCAGCTGTGGCACAGTAACCATGATGCACTAAGTAAGACGAAACCATTCTAGAAATTGAATTTAAAAAAAAAAGTTACAGGGTCAGCAGTATTTCACAATGACGCACTGTAGTTTCTAAAAAAACTCTATTGTAAATATGATTACACCAGGCTGTATATATGCAACAGGAAATGCTTACCAAACTCAATGGAAACAGTCTTGTAAACGTGACCACTGTTTTCCCCAGTAATTTCAACATTCAGGTTACATGTTTTGCAGAGTTATGACACTTGTAAATATATTTGCAGGAACAGTATTTACATCCAAGCATACTTATGTACAAACACATGTCCCACAGAACAAGAGCTTTGTCTTCAAAATTGCATTAAATATACACATCGATAAATTGGTACTTAATTCATTAAATTGATGAGTTATTTACATCAGAAATGTGTCCTGTTACGTTCTTCTTCCTGTTCAAACACTCTTGGTAAAGAAAAATGCACAAGTTAAATCAGCAAACAGCTAGTCAACCAAATAATATGTAGTTGGCCTTAGACATGTGTGGGGGAGGGTGAGGGTCTGAGACAGTCCACATGTACTGGATATAGACAGAAGGAGTGACAGTGTGATATGAGACAAAAAAATGGGTACATGTGCAAGAAACAAAAAGGGCACTCACGTGGGGAAAATGGAGAAAGGGAGCTGGAGTAGACCATGGGAAGAAAAATTTATTACATTAAAACAACAAGAAATACATGTAAAGTGAACTAGAGACTAAATAGGTAACTAAGACCATCCTTTAATGAAACTTACACGCCAAACTTTGAGCCTATGCAACAGCAAAGCACTGAGCTATTCTTAGCTGAAATCAAAACAACCTTTTTTTGAGGCTTAGAAAACCTTGGAGTGGGAAGAGAGAAAGAAAACAAGAGAAAAAGAAAGATTCCTTTGGATAGGAGAGGAGGAAGGTTTCTCAAGTTCAAACTAATTGCCTGCTCCCTGCCCCAGAAATATGGTTTTATTATAGTTTGATACATATAGGACTACTTTGCTTGCTGTGGTCCATAGCCAGGTCAGCTCATGTCTCTCATTAGAATAGCATTAAAAGAGGTTACATTCAAAAGTAGGGCAAAATTACCAAGGTTTAAAAGTGTAGCATTTTCTGATGAAGGGTCTAGGCCCGAAATGTCAGCCTTTCTGCTCCTATGATGCTGCTTGGCCTGCTGTGTTCATCCAGCTCTGCACTTTGTCGTCTAGCATTCAGTTGAACAGTTTTTTCCAGTACACTGATCAGATTTATTATAGTTAATAAAAAGTATTGAAACATCAGTATGTACTTTGCAGCATTTAACATTGAGAAATACAAGTTGTATTTAATAGCTGCAAGAAGAAATCCAAGTCACAGGAAAGAAAATGCCTTTCAATATTTTTAAATGAAAAATGCTACTGTAGATAACAGTCTATGTATCACCTACTTTTGAATCATTGTCTGC
Organism: Rhincodon typus; assembly: GCF_021869965.1. Taxonomy (NCBI): domain Eukaryota; kingdom Metazoa; phylum Chordata; class Chondrichthyes; order Orectolobiformes; family Rhincodontidae; genus Rhincodon; species Rhincodon typus. The sequence goes on along the minus strand of NC_063333.1, from coordinate 113,794,977 downwards.
CATTCCCCTTCTCGATCTCCTACAGGGAATCTTTCAATCTGGGTCTGAATTTTAGATCTCCATTCTCGCATGTAGTCCTCTATATCAAATACAAATGGATGCTGTCCAAAATTAGCATCTATCACCTCCCCTGGTGTCTGCAGTCCAACAGTGGGATATAAATTTGGCTGAACAAGAAAGAAAAAAATAAAATCACTTTGCAAGCTTTAGACTCTTCAAGCAGTTCAACAGTGTCCTAGTAGACAACTTTCTTACAAAAAATGCTTTGCAGCTGAAAATGGCTTCAAAAAGAAAAAAAAAATTACTACTACAGAGATTTACCCTGATAAACCAAACTTGCAAACTTCTGCTTCCCGTGAGTGTCAACAAGTGTTAAAACAACATTTCCTCCTACTACCTCACCCAAACTTTTATGTCATTTACATTATTTAAGAATATAGCACAATTTTAGGATGCCCACGTAGTAAACACACACGTCAGGAGTGTGTGCGCGTGTGGTTCTCAATGAGGAACTTGTAAAATCATTTGTAAAATTCACACCAATACATCAAAGTATCAAGCCTAAGGATACACATACCAATGATTTGTAAAATATGCCTTTCTAGTTTTGAGTGCAGAAGATGTGTTTACTGGAAAAATCAGAGATCCTGACTTCAAAGAAAAGGAATTAAAATTAACAGAAAACAGAAGAGGATTGATGGGGGCAGAGCAGTGGATGCCATCTATATAGACTTCACTTCGGCGTTCGACAAGATTCATCATGGTAGAGTGGTTAGCAAGATCACATGGAATACAGGGAGAATTAGCCATTTGGATACAGAACTGGCTTGTGGTGGAGGGTTGCTTTTCAGACTGGAGGCCTGTGACCAGCAGTGTGCCACAGAGATCGGTGCTAGGTCCACCGCTTTTTGTCATTTATATAAATGATTTGGATGTGAACACAGAAGGTATCATTAGTAAGTATGCCGATGACATCAAAACTGAAGGTATAGTGGACTGAAGATACAATGGGATCTTGATCAGATGGGTTAATGGGCTGAGGAGTGGCAGTTGGAGTTCAATTTAGATGAATGTGAGGTACTGCATTTTGGAAATCAAATCAAGGCAAGACTTATACACTTAATGGAAAGGACCTGGGGAATGTTGCTGAAAAAAAAACCTTGGAGTACAGGTTCATAGTTCCTTGAAAGTGGAGTCGCAGGTAGAAAGGACAGTGAAGGCAGCATTTGGTATGCTTGCCTTTATTGGTAAGTGCATTGAATATAGGAGTTGGGAGATCATGTTGCAGCTGTACAGGACGTTGGTTAGGGTACTTTTAGGAAACTGCGTGTACTTCTGGTCTCCCTGCTTTTGGAAGGAATGATAGGAAACTTGAAAGGGTTTCAGAAAAGATTTACAAGGGTGTTGCCAGGTTTGGAGAGTTTGAGCTATAGGGAGAAGCTGAATAGGCTGGGGCTATTTTCCCTGGAGCGTTAGAGGCTGAGAAGTGACCTTCTAGAGGTTTATAAAATCATGAGGGCATGGATATGGTAAATAGAAAAGGTCTTTTCCCAAGGGAGGGCGAGTCCAGAACGAGGGCATATGTTTAAGGTGTGAGGGGAAAGAAAGGTTTAAAAGGGACATAAGGGGCAACGTTTTCATGCAGAGGCTGGCGAAAGGAAGTGTTGGAGGCTGGTACAATTACAACATTTAAAAGGCATCTGGACGGGTATATGAACAAGAAGGGTTTAAGAGGGATATGGGCCAAACGATGGCAAATGGGAATAAATTTGCTTACGATCTCTGATCAGCATGGATGAGTTGGACCGAAGTGTCTGTTCCTGTGCTCTATATCTCTATGATTCTATGACGTGTAGCACACCTAGTACTGTACTGCCCATCAATCAATGGAATTAGGACTGACCTGTACCTTAAATCCTTGGCTTTATCCTTTTTCATATCCTTGCCCTGCTAAAATCTACTGATCTCAAATTCAAAATTATGAATTCAGCTGGCACCTGCAAATTTATTTTCTGAAGAGAAAGATCCATGCTGCCAAAGAATTGTTCCCCAACTTGTCTCATGAATGGACTAGCTCTGGCTTATAAAATTTGTACTCTCGTTCCAGACACCCTCGTTAGCAAAAAACATTTCCATCAATTCCTTTCAAAATACTCCATATCTCAATTAAATCACCCTTTAATCTATAAACCAGAGATTGCAAGTTCAATTTACATACTCTTCTGGCGAACAGTTACACACCCGAAACAGTATGTGTTTTTCTCTCCACAGATACTGCCTGATCTGCTAGGTGTTTCCAGCATCTTCAGTATTTTGTTTTTATAATTCAAGAAGTTTACATAATCTATTCACATTAATGTTCAGGTTAATTTAAATAGCTGGCAAGATTCCAGTGAAACTATGCTACACCATAACATATAGTGCTCAGAAGTGCACACAGTATTCAAGATGTGATATAACCAGGGATTTGAATAGCTTTGAATAGCAAAGATTCCTCCCAATGATATTCTAACCTCCTAGATATAAAAGGTTAATATTTCAGAGTTTTGAAAGAGAAGGCTATATCCTACAATGTTAAAAGGAGGGGGCTGTAGAGAAAGCAGATGATTAGCAGTCATTTTCCAAAATTCCACAAATAACGGAATGGTTCCTGAAGATTCCAAGGGAGCACAAGTAACCTAAATACATGAGAGGAAAAAATACAAGGAACTTCAGATCTGTTAACATGATATTAGCAGTAGGGAAAATGGTAGAACCTACAACAAAGGATAACTGGTCACTTAGAAGATAATAGGAGGACTGGGCAGAGAGACTCAGATTTTTGAAAGGCAATTATGTTTGACAAGCCTGTTAAGAGTTTTTTGAGGATGTAACTTGTAGAATATAGAGAAGTTGGAAACCAGTGAATGCGTTGAACTTGGCTTTTCAGAAGCCCTTTAATAAGATCCCACTCAGGAGGTTAGTCAGCAAGAGAGGATCTGAAATTCTGAAGAAGAGTCAATGGATGAAATGTTAACTCTGATTTCTCTCCACAGAAGCTGCCAGACTTGCGAAGATTTCCAGCAGTGTGTGTGTGAGATATACTTTTCAGTTTGCTGATGTCACAAAATTAGGTGAGAAAATTTTTAAGAAGATTTGAAAAGGGTTTAAAAGAGATTTTGACAGGCTAAGTCAGCACACAGCAAGAATTGAGTATTTAGTAAATTCCCAATTTCTCACCCTTCACATTCAAAAGGGCCCAAGTGTTTTTGTTCATAAGTCACTGAAAGCTATCCTGTGTGTCAGAAAGAATGAAGGCGACAAATATCTGTTAGTAGTTATTGCAAGGAGATTGGAGTACAGGAGTAAAGATGTTGTGCTGTAATTACAAAAAGCCTTGGGGAGACCACAGAATTAGTATTGTACATGATTTTGGATACACCCCAAGGAAGAACATGCTTGTCGAGAGGAAGTGCAAAGGTTCACTGAATTGATCCTTGGGATGGCCTGCAGAGAGGGGGAGAAGCAATTGAGATGAGGAACAATTTCTTCGATAAGGAAAAGAGTTTTTGAAAGTTTCCAACTGCATGCTGGGGAACCTCAGATTAGGGAGTTTATTCAAGATCAGAATTGATCGATTTCTAGATATTAACAGTATCAAGGGAAAGAGGTCAAGTGCAGGAAAATAGTGGAGGTAGATCTGCCATGGTTTGGTCAAATTCTGGGTCAGTTTCAAAGGACCCAATGGCCTATCCCTGCTTGCACTCTTCATGGTCCTATATTCATAGGAAATATATATATGCTGCATGCATTTCCTTCTGAACTAATTCAGGATTTATTGGAATATTACTTACGTGGACACAAAATGCTATATTTCCAATAACGTCAATGTAGTCAAAGGATTCATTTCAATGTGAAAGCATGATAGTCCTCGAAGCGTCCACTTTAGTTAATCACCAGGCCATAGCATCCTCTGTGTCAATTGTTTTATATAGAATTATAGAAGGTCACACCACATAAGCAGGCTATTTGGCCCATCAGTTCTGTACTGGTTCTTCACTCAGACCACTTCTGTGTGCCCGTTATAGCGCTCCCTTTGTCTTTTGCTCTGGCCACCCTCACCACTGCAGTCATCACTGATTTCACCACCCCTTTTGTCAATAGAATAAAAAGCATCATTCTCCAGCTCACTTTCAGAACTGTAAGTTATTTTAGATTCAAAATGTTAACTTTGTTTCTCCTTCACACAGGCTGCCAGGCCTCCTGAGTTTCTACAGCACTTTGTTTTCACTTTAGATCCTGCCCTTGCTCTTTTCCTATATCCCTATAACTTTGTTTCCTCCAAACATTTTACCCATATTCAGCTAGGATGTTAAATGGGGAAAAATACAAGGGTAAGTTCCTTCAATAGCAATTCAGTCATTCTCCAGCCTCTCATTGATGTACTTACAATTCAACCACTGCAACCTCAAACTAATTCTACTACACTTGTTCTACAATTAACCTGCAAGACTGCTGCAAGTATTTCCACCTCTCTCAAATTTGAAATATTTAAATTAGAAAGGTCTATCTTCCCTAATCCAAGAAAAACACACACACAATTATGTACTTCAAATATATACTTGCTTAATTTAAACAGAATCATGGAAAGTTATCTATTCAGCCGACTTCGATCAAAATTGACTCTCCAAAATTCTATTTCTTCCTTCTTTTCGCTATCTTTTGTGTGTTATTTATTGCAAGAAAGCAGAGGAGATGGATGATCTTGCATCAATTTCAGTCCCAATAAACAAATGAATATATCCAAAAAGGGAAAGACAACAAGCACACATTTGTTTAATTGCTGAATGTATCATTAATGCACACAAGTACTGAAGTGAACACAGAATACTGTAGATGCTAGAAGTATGAAAGAAGATACTTGAAATACTGAGGTCAAGTGACATGTATGGAGAGAGAAAAACAGGTGATGCTTCAGATCAATAACCTTTCAGCAGAAATTATTTTCTGATATTTCTTGCTTCCCTTAGAGCCATAAATAGGGGAAATTATAATGGGGAAACAAAGAAATAGGAGAAGAATTGAACACAAAATTTGGATCTGTCTTCACAAGAGGATACAAAGAATTTCTCAGAAATGTTAGGGAACTAAGTCTAGTCAGAGGGAACAATTGGGGTTAAAGGGTGACAAATTTGATAATCAACATCTCGAAGTACTAAAGGAAGAGTCCCTGGAAATACAAGATGTGTTGGTGGTCATATTCCAAAATTCTATAGACTTTGGAGCACTTCCTACCAATTACAGGGTGGCAAACGTAACCCCACTACTTAAAAAAAAGGGAGAAAAAAAATTAGAGAATCACAAACAAGTTAATCTAACATACATAATGGGGAAAATGCTACAGTCTATATATAAGATGTGATAATAGAACACCTGTAAAGCAATAACAGGATTAGGTAGTTTATGAAAGGGAAATCATACTTTACTAATCAACAAGAGTTTTTCTGACGATGTAATTAGTAGAATAGATAACCAGTGGATATGGTATTTTGGATTTCATGAAGACTTTTGATAAGGTCCCACATAAGTTAGTGGGCAAAATTGAAGCACTGTGTTTGGGAGTAATATACTGGCATGGGTTGAGATTGGGCAAGACAAGAAATAAAGTGGGAAGGAATGGGTCTTTTTCTGGGTTGACAGACAGTGACTCGTGGTGCACTGCAGACATCAATGCTTGAGCCCCAGCTGTTCACGACATACATAAACGATTTAGATAAGTGAACCAAATGTATAATGCATTCAAGGCTGATGAGCACAAAAACAAAACTTGGTAGGATTGAGAGTTGTAAGGAGGATTCAAGGAAGTTTCAGCGTGATCTTCAAAAGCTGAGTGTGGGCAAACACATGGCTGATGCACTTTGATGTGAAAAATGGAAAGACAGATTAAATTTTTAAATGGTCATATACTGCTAAGTGGGGAAGTACAAAGGAATCTGGACGTTCTTGTATAGCAGTAAGTGAAAGGAAACAGGCAGCGACAGCAAGCAATTGGATTACAAATAGTATGTTGCCTTGCATTGGAAGAAAGTTTGAGTTCAGAAGCAGGAATGTCTGACTGCAGTTATACAGGGCCTTGATGAGACATAACCGGAAGTAGTGTGTACAGTTTTGGTCTCCCGACCTAACAAAGGATATACCTGCCAGAGAGGGAACCCAGCAAAGGTTTATTAGGCTGATATTGGGGATGAAGGACTGCCATATGAGAAGAGCTTAGTTCAACTGGGCGTACATAAAAGAATGAGAGGGGACCTCATAGAAACATACAAAATTCTAACGTTAGACAGATTAATGCAGGCGGTCAGCTGTCTTAAATTTGCAGCCCCTTATTTTGAAATTATGCCCTCTGCTCCTACACTCTCCCACAAGGAGAGACAACCTTTCTGCATCTACCTGGTCAAATCTTCTAAGAATCTTGTGTGTTGCCTCTCATTCTTCTATATTCCAATCAGTACAGGCCCAACCTATTTAACCTCTCCTCATAAGACAGGTCATGTACACCCGGTATTAAGTTAGTGAACCCCTTTTTTGGATTGAAGTGGTCTTTACAAATGAATGGACAAAACCATGGTAAATGGATTTCAATGTAGGCAAATGTGGAATTATTAACCTTAGATCTAAGGAACAAGACTAGGGTTCTTTCTAGATGGTGAAAAGGTATGTAGACAGCACAAAGATTGCAAGATTGAGTGTAATAGTTTATACAGCACTAAATTAAAAGAAATCCTAAGCCGAGGCCAAAGGAGGTCTTACTTATTTTTTCTAACTTGGGTGCTGGTGAGGGTTTCTCCATTAGATTTTACTCTTAGTTCTATTAATGATAGTTAAATATAGAGGCATGGTAGAGTAACTCAGTCTCATGAAACACCTATCCACTTCCATGTGGGAGCTTTCGGGTGCGTTTCATGTCCTGGGCAACCACATGTACAGGGGTCATCAAGGAGGGGCCCAACTCGTGTGGCAGAAATCAAATAACACCTGGCATTTGCAGTGATTCTGTAAGTTTAGAACTGCATGTATAACATATTTCCGGAAGTTGTCATCCCATAGTGAAGAAATAGGTGCCTCAATTGGGCATGGAGTACACAGTTGTTGTGTGTATTTCCCACAGTATTGATTCCTGAATACTGTTGGGGTGATGATTCCTCTGCAGAGTGTAACCACTAAGATTCAAAGGTCTAACGTTGACTTAACTGCTAGGTATGGGGAGTGGTAGGGAAAAGGAGGAAGATCAGGAAAACATTTATGATTAGTTCAATAGTTTACCAACATGGTGAGGGGTGGGTGTCCAAGTCACTGCCAGTGACATTGGCAGAAAGAGGGACAATATACTACAGGCAAATTTTAGGAAGCAATAAAATAGATCAAAAAGTAGAACTTCAAGGATTCAATTTCACTTCAATGGATTCACTTCAATGATTCTATGATTCTTTAAAAATCTCTGAAGTGTTCCTGGTGCCACGTTCTAGTAAATATGAAAACAGGCAGATGCAAAAAATGGAAATATTGTACAGGAGGTATGGTGCATAGATTCCTGGGACTTGGACTGATTCAAGGGAAGTGAAACCAACACAAAGGAGCTAGGAATAATACCTTTAGATCATAGATCATAGAATCCCTACAGTGTGGAAACAGGCCCTTCGGCCCAACAAGTCCACACCGAACCTCAGAGCATCCCACCCAGACCCAGCCTAATCTACACATTCCTGAATACTATGGGCAATTTAGCATGGCCGATCCACCTAGCCTGCACATCTTTGGACTGTGGGAGGAAACCGGAGTACCTGGAGGAAACCCACACAGACACGGGGAGAATGTGCAAACCCCACACAGTCGCCCAAGAATGGAATTGAACCTGGGTCCCTGGTACTGTGAGGCAGCAGCGCTAACCACTGAGCCACCATGCTGCCTTTTGTTAGAAGCTCTGTTACTGGAGATGACAAACTACTTTAGCAGGAGCATAGAGCAAGAAATTAATGAGAAAGACAAAAATGGTGTAAGAAGAGTTGGATGAGACATCTTAAAACAGGGCTTTCCAAACTCTGGACAGCAAATCAAACTTTGTTAGCTTCTTGACAGGCCGTTTAGGTTGAAATTATGATCAGGCTGACACTTTGAATGCCTCAATGTCCCTCCAAAAGCGAAGTGTCCGGGTCAACTTCAGCAAATTAAGAAAGATTGAAACATCTGGATGAAACTGTGAAGTATTAAAATAAGATCACAGCAAAACAAAGTTTGAGAAACACTGCACTAGAGCTCAAAATAGTAAGGTATTAAGTGAAACTTAAGAGGGAATAATACATTGAATTTAACATTCAATTTGAGAGAGATGAACTTGTGTCAGAAGGAGGAAGACAAACAGGAGGCTAGAAGAACACAGCAAGCCAGGCAGCACCTGGAGGAAAGGAGAAGTCAACGTTTTGGGTACTACCCTTCTTCAGGACTGGATGGGGATTTAAGGGCAGCTGCACCTGCAGATAAAAGGGTGGTGGTGGTGGAGGGGTGGGGGCGGAGAGAAGAGGGGAGGGTAGCAGAATGGTGGTGGTAGATGGAGACTGATGGTAAATACCACCTGATTAGTCGATGGGAGGGATAAATCCAGTTGGTGGTTGGTTGGTAGGTGGAATGGAAGGGAGGAGGAGGTGGGCCTGGAAAGCTACCCAGGGAATAGGTGGGAAGGTTATTTGAAATTACAGAACTCAATGTCAAGTCCTCCGATCTGTAGGATGCCCAGGGTGGCCATAGGCCCCAGCAAAAACACCTCTCCCTCCTCATCTGTCCACCCCCACAATACAGCCTACCCCTCTATCTCTCCTCCCTCCTCTCTCCCACACCCCTCCCCCCATCCAATCCTCTATCCCACTCCCCAGCCTACTCCCCTCCCACTCTCCTTTTCCTCCCACTACTACTTACCCCCACCCCAAGCATACTAGGTCCAACCCTCGCCTATCACATGCTATTGCCCTTCCTCCCCTTTCAGCCTCCTTGAAACCCCCCCAAAACTCCATCCCTGAACCTTGCCGCACATTCTCCATCCCCCTGACCTCAAACTGAGGTCAAATTGTCTGTCTTTAGTAAAGGGCTCACGTTTGTGCGCCTCCATCCCCACCTCAACGAGTTCGTGCCCACCATTATGTGGAGCTCTTCATCAGATGCCTCTGCCTCAATGCCTTCTTCTTCAATAAAGACTCCCAACCATGCTCTGGGGACCCATTCTCCTGCCTCCAACCTTCTTCCTCCTCTTGAACACCCCTCCCTGCCTCTTACCCACCCTGGACCTCTTTGTTGACTGCCAATGTGACATAAATCACCTCAATTTCTCTATACCCCTCACCCACTCCAACCGCGTGGCGCTCCACTCTCTCTGTACCAATTCCTATTTCACTATCAAACCCGCTGACAAAGGTGGTAGTCTGGAGGACGGATCTCTGTCGCAGAGGCCAAACGCCAACTCTCTGACACCAGGTCCTACCTCCCCCTTGACCATGACCCAACCTGACCCATCAAGCCACCATCTTCCCCCACTGTCCACGACTTCATCACTCCCAGTGATCTCCGCTCCACCGTCTCCAACTTATAGTAACCCCAGCCCCCCACTGCCCGATTCTACCTGCTCCACAAGCCAAACCACCCTGGCTGACCCATCGTCTCCGCACGCTCCCCTGTTCCACCGAACTCACCTCTTCCTACCTCAACTCCATTCTCTTCCCCCTTGGTCCAGGCACTCCCCACCTACATTCAGGACACAAACCACGCCTTCCACCTCATCGAAAACTTCCAGTTTCCTGGTGCCCAGCGCTTCAACTTTACTATGGACACGCAATCCCTATACACTTCTATACATCACTAGGATGGCCTGCAGGCCGTCAGTTTTTCCTCCTTGCCAAAAGGCCTATCCAGTATCCTCCCCATTCCCCCTCACCGAATTAGTCCTCACTCTCCAAAACTTTTCCTTCAATTTGTTCCACTTTCTCCAAATCCAAGGGGTAGCCACGGGCACTTGCGTGGGCCCCAACTACGCCTGCCTCTGTCGGTTAGGTTGAACAGCCCCTCTTCGGCACGTACACCGGTACTATTCCCCAACTCTTCTGCTGTTACTTCGATGACTGCATCAGTGCTGCATCCCGCACCCAGGCTGACCTGGAGCAGTTCATCGACTCAGCTCACAACTTCCACTCCGCCTTCAAATTTACTTGGTCTATCTCAGACACCAACTGCAGTAAATTTAGGCTGTATGAGAACGTAACCCTTTTCAAGAGGTGCAGTATCAGTTTGCATTTCAACTGCTTAATTAGACCAATACTGAAATTGATGTTTCATTTTAAATTTGAATCGGCGGATTTCCTGGAACTTGTCAATGAAAACAAGAATACAGAACAAGACTTCAGGAGGCTAAAGCAGTCCCAGGGATTATTTTGATAAGTGACTGCAGCTGCTTAACTGATGGGGGAATGGGTTTGCTTAGTCCTTGTTCTAAGAGGTTACTTGGCAGTGTCTGATCTGCATTTTGAAGGTTTGATGATGCAAATCAGGTTGCATGCTTCCTTAGCCTAGACTTCAGATGAGGACCAAGATACCCAGTAGCAATCTACTAATCACAGAACTGTCTCTGTGCAGGAGAGACAGGGCAGCAGAAAAGAGGCACTATAATACTGGTAGTTTTAAGTATGTCATGACTAGGGGAGGTGATGGTCTAGTGGTATTATTGCTGGACTGTTAATCCAGAGATAATCCAGATAATGTTCTGGGGATCCAAGTTCGAATCCCTCTACAGAAGATGGTAGAATTTGAATTCAATAAAAATCTGGAATTAAGAGCCTAATCATGAATCCATTGTTGGAAAAACCTATCTGGTTCACCAGCGTCCTTTCAAGGAAGAAAACTCCTTACCTGGTCTGGACTACATTTGACTCCAGACCCACAGCAATGGGTCTAACTACCCATTGCAGGCCTAGCCAGTGATGCCCACATCCCGTGAATGGGTCTTTTTAAAAAAAACTCACTGGGGTAATGCATAGGAAATTCAGCCCCACTGTTCACAGACTTTTCACAAATACTTAAGTAAACTTTCAAGAAAAGTGAAGCATTAGACTAATTGGATAGATTTACTCAAAACAGATGGAAAAACCTCATGTGCATATTAGTTTATGATTCTACAACACAAAGTTTCACAAAAAAAAAAATTGACCAACATACATTTGCCCTACTATATACTGCTCATAATCAGCCCAGGGAATAGAAAAGAACCTCGAGTGCTTTTTCAACATGCATGTTGGGCAACAGCTGAAAGACAATGATATTCAAACACTCAAGCAACAAGAAACAGTGCCCCTCTATTAAATACCACTGTGCCTTCTGGGGTACCAATGTGGTTATGGCTGTGGGAAATGGGAGAGAGCAAAGATACTATTACAACTGCAGAGTTAGAAAGAGAAACAACTCTGAAAATTCTTAAGAGTGAGGGGTCTAGATCAGATTCCAGAAATCTATTCCAGTCCACCAAAGAAAGTAATGCAACACTGCTGTCTTTCCTCTTCATTCACTGCTAGAGGCTTGAAGTATAAAAATAGGGAATTCTTACAACTTAGAGTTGCTGGGGAGACTGCTCCTGCAGTCGTGTACACTTCAGGTCCTTGTATTTAAAAAAGATATACTGACATTGAAGGCAGTTCAAAGTAAATTTACTAGACTGATCCCTGGGATGAATAGGGTTGACTTCTAGAGAACAGCTAGACAGTTTAGGCCTTTATTCATGAGAATTTAGAAGAATGAGGGTTATCTTTCTGAAGCATACAAGTTCTGAGGGATGTTGACAGGGTATAGTCAGAGGTCTACAGCACAGAAAAAGGCCCTTCTACCCATCAAGTCTACGCTGGATAAAAACTACCTAAATATTCTAATCCCATGTTCCAGCACTTGGCCAACAGCTTTGTATGCCTTGACCTCAAATGTACATCTAAATAATTCTTAAACATTGAGGGTTTCTGCCTCTACCACCTTTACAGGCATTCAGTTCCAAATTCCTACCAACTTCTAGATGAAAAAAATTTCATCTCCTCTAAACCTCCTGCCTCCAGTCACTGATCCTTCCACCAAGTAGAAAGGTTCCTTTCTGTCCACCCTGTCAATGCCCCTCAATCATGTCCCCATTTGGTCCTCTCTGCTCCAAGGAAAACAACTCCAGTCTGTCCAATCTCTTCATAAAAAATGCTCCAGCACAGGCAACATCCCAGTCAATCCATTGCACCCTCTCCAGTGCAATCACATCCTCCTATAAAATGGATTCCAGGACTGCACACAATATTCTAGCTGGGGCCTAACCAACATTTTATAGTGACGTAAACATAGGAAGAGGAGTAGGCTATTCAGCCCCTCGAGCCTGTTCTGCCATTCAATGAGATCGTGGCTAATTTGTGGCGTGGTTCCACATCCTTTGCTTAACAAAAATTTATATCAAAATTTGAGGTGAACACTAATCCAGCGTCTACTACCAGTTGTGGAGGAGAGTTCCGAGCATCTAACACCCTTTGTGTATTGAATTGCTTTCCAACATCTCTCCTGAGTGGTCGGCACTAATTGTCAGGCTATGCCCCCTAGTTCCAAAATACCCAACTAGTAGAAATTGCTCATCCTTATCTACCCTGCTTTTTCCTGTTAATATCTTGAAGTCTTCAATCAGATTACCCCTTCTAAAGAAAATTGGTCAAATTTGTAAAATCTCTCCTCATAACTTAACCTCAAGTCAAGTATCAATCTTATAAACCTATTTATACTCCCTCCAAAGCTAATATATCCTTAAGCCAATATATTCTTCCTAAGGTGTGGAGCCCAGTGCTGCTTACAGTACTCCAAAGTAGGATCTAACCAGGATTTTGCATAACAGCCTAACCTACCCTCTCAAATTCTATGCCATGGCTAATAGTGGCAAGTACCCAATATGCCTTCTTAACCACTTTATCCACGTGTCCCACTACTTTAAAGGACTGGTGGACATGCACACCAAGATCCCTTTAATGTTCAATGCATCCCAGAGAGTTTCTTCTAATTCACTTGCGGGATGTGGATGTTGCTGGCTAGCCAGCATTTATTGCTGGTCACTAGTTGACCTTGATAGGGTGGGGATGAGTTGCCTTCTTGAACTGCTGCAGTCCATGTGCTATAGGTAGACCCTCAATACCCTTAGGGCAGGAATTCTCAGATTTTGACCCAGCAACATTGAAGGGTAGAAATATACTTCCAAGACAGTGAACGGCTTGGAGGGAAACTTACAGGTGATGGTGTACTTGTTCTTCAAGATGGATGTGGTTGTGGACTTGGAAGGTGCTGTGTAAGGATCACTGGCAAATTTCTACAGTGTATCTTGTAGATAGTACACACAACTGCTACTAAACATCACTGGTGGACGGCGTAGATGCTTATGGATGTGGTGCCAATTCAAAGCAGCTGCTTTATCCTGGATGGTGTCAAGATCGAGTGTCGTTGGAGTTGTACTTGTACTCATCCAGGCAAGTGGGGAAGAGTCTGATCACACTCCCGAAAGTCGGGTGGGGAGTTACTCCCTATAGCAATCCTTGCCTCTGACCTACTCTTGTAGCCACTGTATTTATATGGAGAGTCCAATTGAATTTCTGGTCAATGGTAACCCCAGGATATTGATAGTGGGGGATTCAATGAATGTCAAGGGACAGTGGTTATATTGTCTTTTATTGGAGATGGTCATTGCCTGGAACTTGCGTGGCACGAATGTTACTCGCCACTTGTCAGCCCAAGCCTGGACATTGTCATGGTTTTATTGCACTTCAAAATGGACTGCTTCAGTATTGGGAGTTGCAAATGGTGCTGAACATTGCCCACTTCTGACCTTATAATGGAGGGAAGGTCATTGATAAAGCAGCTGAAGATGATCAGGTTCGTGCCAGTTCCCTGAGGAGCTGCTGTAGATATGTCCTGGAGCGAAGAGGACGGACTCCAACGACCACAACTGATTCCAGTTTTGCCGGGGGTCCTTGATGCCACATTGTCAAATGTGGCCTTAGTGTCATTTACAGTCTCTCTCAACTTACCTTTTATCATGTATTCCCTTACCTTGTTTGTCCAACCCAAGTGCATCACCTCACACCTATCTGGATTGAATTCCATTTCGCACAGATCAGCTCATCCGAACAACCCATCTACATCCTCCTGTAATCTAAGGATATTTACAACCCCACCAAATGTCATATCATCTGCAAACACTGATCAACCATCCTACATTCAAGTCTAAATCGTATATACACAAACAGCAAGAGCCCAAACACTGATCCCTATGGAACCCATTAGACACAGGCTTCCAGTCACTTGACCATCATCCTCTGCTTCCAGCCATGAGCCAAGGTTATATCAAATTTGCCAAACTTCTTTGGATATCATGGGCTCTTACCCTCACTATCAGTCTCCCATGTTGGACCTTATCAAAAGTAGATCACGTTATGCATTACCCCCATCTACACACCTGACCATCTCTTCAATCAGGTTGGTCAGACATGACCTTAAAACAATGCTGACTACTCTTGATTAATCATGGCCTCTCCAAATGCAGATTAATTTTGCCTCTCAGATTTGCTTTCCAATAGTTTCGCCGCCTGAGGTTAGACTGACTGACCTGGCAGCTTCCTGGTTTATTTCTTGCTCCCTTCTTGAATAATGGAACCACTTTGGCTTTCTTCAGTCTATGGACCCCTCTCGTGTCCAGAAAGGTATTTGAAATTATTGCCAACATCCTTGCTAGTTCCTCCCTTGCCTTACTCAACAGCCTAGGTCACATTTCACCTGGCCTTGGAGGTTTATCTACTTTTAAGCCTGCCAGATGACTCAGAATGTCCTCTGTCTATGCTAATTTCTTTAATTGCATCAGTCTTTCTCCCTGGTTCCTACACCCAAACCATCTCTCTCACAAGTGAGCCACGACACAAAGTACTCCTTTAGAACGCTACCAAACTCCTCTGGTGCCATGCACAAAATACCAATGTGGTTATTGATGTGTCCTAGTCTTTCCATAGTTATCCTTTTATCCTTAGTGTACTTGTAAAATAACTTAGGATTATCCTTCATTTTACTTGCCATTATTCTTTCATGCCCCTTGCACATTCTGTACCTCTAGGGCTTCTGCTGTTTTGAGCCCTTAGTATCTGCCATATGCCTCCTTTTTTCTTCTTTATCCAATCTTCTTTGTCCCTTGATATCCAAGGTTCACAGGATTTATTAGTCCCCAACCTATCTTTATTAGAAGATGTTGGCTCTACTCTCCTTACTTCCTTCTTGAATGCATACCACATTGAGTGACAGTTTCATCCATTTGGAGGAAGTGGGGGGGTAAAACAGGTTTACAGATTAAGGAGACACTCATTTTAAAACTGAGTTGTGAAGGAACTTCTTTTCTCAGAGAATAGAAAACGTCTTAAATTCTCTATCCCAGAGTGTGGTGGGAGGCTAGGTCAGAGAAGTATTTAAAAGAAGAGGTCGAGAGATATTTGTAATAAAGGAGTTGAGGACTACAAGGAGCTGGTATACAAATGGAATTGAGACGTGGGGCCCCATCAACCAAGATCTTAAACAATGGCAGGGCAAGCTGAATGGCCTACTCCAGCTTCTTTTTCTCATGTTCTCACATCCAGATTATTCTGCAAGGGCAGCTTCAAGTGGTCAAGTCTGTTGATCACAATAATCATCCTCTAGTTGCCCAAAAAAAAAAAAAAAAAATCCCACCCCCGCTCAAGCAGAGGTCTTGTATTGAAATCGCTGTTCTATATCATTAACACATTATGGAGTGAACGTGACAGCTAGAGGATAATGTAGATCACTATGACTTCTCTGCAAGAGCCTTAAGTGTGTGTCTCAAGTGGGGTAATTGCCTGCCTACCCATTTCCATCAGAATGGTAATCAAAAATAAAGTAAAACAGACCCAGAAGACATGTCGTCATTGTCTTCAGGAATAGTGCCAGAAGACTGGAGACTAGCAAATGTTGTCCCCTTGTTCAAGAAGGGGAGTAGAGACAACCCTGGTAATTATAAACCAGTGAGCCTTACTTCGGTTGTGGGTAAAGTGTTGGAAAGGATAAGAGATAGGATTTATAATCATCTAGAAAGGAATAATTTGATTAGGGATAGTCAACATGGTTTTGTGAAGGGTAGGTCGTGCCTCACAAACCTTATTGAGTTCTTTGAGAAGGTGACCAAACAGGTGGATGAGGGTAGAGCGGTTGATGTGGTGTATATGGATTTCAGTAAAGCGTTTGATAAGGTTCCCCATGGTAGGCTATTGCAGAAAATACGGAGGCATGGGATTGAGGGTGATTTAGCGGTTTGGATCAGAAATTGGCTAGCTGTAAGAAGACAGAGGGTGGTGGTTGATAGGAAGTGTTCATCCTGGAGTTCAGTTACTAGTGGTGTACCTCAAGGATCTGTTTTGGGGCCACTGCTGTTTGTCATTTTTATAAATGACCTGGATGAGGGTGTAGAAGGATGGGTTAGTAAATTTGCGGATGACACCAAAGTCGGTGGAGTTGTGGATAGTGCGGAAGGATGTTGCAGGTTACAGAGGGACATAGATAAGCTGCAGAGCTGGGCTGAGAGGTGGCAAATGGAGGTCAATGCGGAAAAGTGTGAGGTGATTCACTTTGGAAGGAGTAACAGGAATACAGAGTACTGGGCTAATGGTTAAGATTCTTGGTAGTGTGGATGAGCAGAAAGATCTCGGTGTCCATGTGCATAGATCACTGAAAGTTGCCACCCAGGTTGATAGCGTTGTTAAGAAGGCGTACAGTATGTTAGGTTTTATTGGTAGAGGGATTGAGTTTCGGAGCCATGAGGTCATGTTGCAGCTGTACAAAACTCTGCTGCGGCCGCACTTGGAGTATTGCGTACAGTTCTGGTCACCGCATTTATAGGAAGGATGTGGAAGCATTGGAAAGGGTGCAGAGGAGATTTACCAGGATGTTGCCTGGTATGGAGGGAAGGTCTTATGAGGAAAGGCTGAGGGTTTTGAGGCCGTTTTCGTTAGAGAGAAGAAGGTTAAGAGGTGACTTGATAGAGACATACAAGATGATCAGAGGATTAGATAGGGTGGACAGTGGGAGCCTTTTTCCTCAGATGGTGATGGCTAGCACGAGGGGACATAGCTTTAAATTGAGGGGTGATAGATATAGGACAGATGTCAGAGGTAGGTTCTTTACTCAGAGAGTAGTAAGGGCGTGGAATGCCCTGCCTGCAAAAATAGTAGACTCGCCAACTTTAAGGGCATTTAAATGGTCATTGGATAAACATATGGATGATAATGGAATAGTTTAGGTTAGATGGGCTTCAGATTGGTTTCACAGGTCGGCGCAACATC
>NC_063333.1:113714326-113762572 GCF_021869965.1 Rhincodon typus | reverse complement strand
GCTAGTCTCCAGTCTTCTGGCACTATTCCTGAAGACAATGACGACATAAAGATCAAAGCCAAAGGCTCTGCAATCTCCTCTCTAGCTTCCCAGAGAATCCTAGGATAAATCCCATCCGGCCCAGGGGACTTATCTATTTTCACACCTTCCAGAATTGCTAACACCTCCTCCTTATGAACCTCAATCTCGTCTAGTCTAATAGACTGTATCTCAGTATTCTCCTCGAGTACATTGTCTTTTTCCTGTGTGAATACTGACGAAAAATATTCATTTAGCACCTCTCCTATCTCTTCGGACTCCACGCACAACTTCCCACTACTGTCCTTGACCGGCCCCAATCTTACTCTAGTCATTCTTTTATTCCTGACATACCTATAGAAAGCTTTAGGGTTTTCCTTGATCCTACCTGCTAAAGACTTCTCATGTCCCCTCTTGGCTCTTCTTAGCTCTCTCTTTAGGTCCTTCCTGGCTAACTTGTAACTCTCAAGCACCCTAACTGAGCCTTCACGCCTCATCTCTACATAAGCCTCCTTCTTCCTCTTGACAAGAGATTCAACTTCTTTAGTAAACCACGGTTCCCTCGTTCGACCACTTCCTCCCTGCCTGACAGGTACATACTTCTCAAGAACACGCAGTAGCTGTTCCTTGAACAAGCTCCACATTTCAATTGTGCCCAGCCCCTGCAGTTTCCTTCTCCATCCTATGCATCCTAAATCTTGCCTCATCACCTCATAATTGCCTTTCCCACAGCTGTAACTCTTGCCCTGCGGTATATACCGATCCCTTTCCATCGCTAAAGTAAACGTAACCGAATTGTGGTCACTATCACCAAAGTGCTCACCTACCTCCAAATCTAACACCTGGCCTGGTTCATTACCCAGTACCAAATCCAATGAGGCCAACAAGAGGTGAGGCCAATCTACATACTGTGTCAGGAAACCCTCCTGCACACATTGGACAAAAACTGACCCATCTGAAGTACTCGAACTATAGCGTTTCCAGTCAATATTTGGAAAGTTAAAGTCCCCCATAACAACTACCCTGTTACTTTCGCTCCTATCCAGAATCATCTTTGCAATCTTTTCCTCTACATCTCTGAAAAGTTCCAGAGGCCTATAGAAAACTCCCAACAGGGTGACCTCTCCTTTCCCGGTTCTAACCTCAGCCCATACTACCTCAGGAGACGAGTTGTCATCAAACGTCCTTTCTGCCACCGTAATACTGTCCTTGACTAACAATGCCACACCTCCCCCTCTTTTACCACCTTCCCTGATCTTACTGAAACATCTAAACCCCGGAACCTGCAACAACCATTCCTGTCCCTGCTCTATCCATGTCTCCGAAATGGCCACAACATCGAAGTCCCAGGTACCAACCCATGCTGCAAGTTCAACCACCTTATTCTGGATGCTCCTGGCATTGAAGTAGACACACTTCAAACCACGTTCCTGCCTGCCGGTACACTCTTGCGACCTTGAAACCTTATTTATGACCTCACTACTCTCAACCTCCTGTACCCTGGAGCTACAATTCAGGTTCCCATCCCCCTGTTGAATTAGTTTAAACCCTCCCGAACAGCATTAGCAAATTTCCCCCCCAGGATATTGGTACCCCTCTGGTTCAGGTGTAGACCATCCCGTTTGTAGAGGTCCCACCTACACCAGAATGTGCCCCAATTATCCAGGATGGGCACAGGAATTAGGTTACCTGACCTTAATAATTAAAACCTTAATCATCTCCCACTTGTGCAGAAATTCAAAATCAAGGTCAATGTTCCTGAGGTCTGCACTGACTTAGTAGACTTGACTGGTCTCAAGACTAAAAAAAAAATGAGATGGTCAAAGCTGCTGAAGCAATAAATCAGACTATATCAGAAACATCCTTCCAGCTGCACTTTTTCAAATGCTGACAAGCTGCAAATGTTTCAGGTTCCAGAGTTACAATGGTTTATATATCATGATCGTTTAGAAGACAACTTGAAAACAAGCACCTACCTGGCAATCTGTTCATGTTGACACCTTGAGCAGAAAGGCCAATGCCCATGTACCTGTAACAACACAGCTCTTAATTTTTTTCCAGTCAATTAGATTTACATAATTATTTTGCTGCACAACATTTTTGACAAGAGGATAATTACATAAAACCCTGAGATGACCCCAATGCTTATAAATTTAATTTACAATATACTGCTACTGGCAGCCAATCTTGGCACCATACAATAGTATTAGTGCAACAAGCTGTGGAATCATTCCTCAAGAGGCATGCCACTAGAAGCTTGAGCGCCATGACAGCAAGCGAGAAAGCCATTATATTTTATAGCTAGCCATTTTCACATTCATAACGCTGTGGATTTTCCTTCACCAATTGGAAAGTTTGCATTCAAAAACTGAACTTTCAACTATGTATCTTTTCAGTTAATCTATTCACACCTAGAACAGATGCTCTCGTATCTATCAGTATCTAACTGAATGCAAAGACATGCACAACTGCCACTAGAGATGATATCGTTTGATGATTTTCTACACATACCAGTTTTTTTTTTTTATCAACTGTCTCTTATGGGACACTGACTTCTCTGGCTGGGCCAGCATTTATTGCCATCGAGAAGGTGGTGGTGAGCTGTCTTCTTGAACCATTGCAATCTATGTGCTGTGGGTTGACCCATAATGTCATAAGGTAGGAAATTCAAAAATTTGGTCCAACAACATTGAAGTAATGGCGATATATTTCCAAGTCAGGATGGTGAGTGGCTTAGTGGATACATAAAAGATGGCAGTGTCTCCATGTATCTGTTGCACTTGTCCTTCTAATTGGTAGGGGTTGTGGGTTTGGAAAGTGCTGTTTAAGGAGTCTTAAGGAATTTCTGCACTGCATCTTGTAAATGGTACATACTTTTGTGACTAAGTGTCGGTGATGGAGGAAATGAATGAATGTTTCTGGATGAGGTGCTGATCAAGGAGGCTGCTTTGTCCTGGATCAAGTCAAGCTTCGTGTTGTTGGACCTGCACTCATCTAGGCAAGTGAGGGGTGTTTCATCACACTCCCATGAGACCTACAGCACATGACAGCAGTGTGGGAGGAGAAGGAATGCACAGGACTACACATCAAGGACAAAAATGCAGTGGTCATAGAAGACTCAACATCAGAAAATAGAAGGTTTTTTGTAAAGTAATTTACAAACAAGTTCCACATGGTCTATTGCCTTCCTGGTACATGACACTATGGAAGGGATGCAGAACAGTTTAAAGGGAAATAAACAAGAGAGACAACTAGAAGTTATGGTCCACATGGGAATGAAAGACACAGGAAGAAAAGAGATCGAGGTCATGCTCAGTTGAAATTAAAGAGCGGGTCCAGACAGGAATAATTGTTGGATGACACCCAATTCTCATGATAAATAAACTGCATAATAACTTAGGGAATCTCCCTGAAAACAGAAAGTACCAAAGGAGATCTAATAGGAATGAGGAGCTGGGAGTAGGGGTATCGGTTAGCAGCTCTCACGGTGAACAGAGAACTCAGCAGTCTTTTTAAAAACAAAAATCATAAAAATAATAATGAAAAAAGGTCAAATCATTTGAGCCCCAAAAAGGAGGTCTACCCATGCAGCCACAAAACATGGTTGCTCTACTAAAAATGAATATTTTGCATCTTTTTCAAGAAGAGGATGCTGCCAATATCACAGAAAAAAGTGGTAACAGAGGAATTCGACAGGACAAAAACAAGGTGGTACTGAAAAGGGTGGAAATAACGCCAGAGGACTACAAATATTACATCACTGGTTAGAATACGGAGAAGGACAAAATCAGCAACTACAAGTTAGTCAGATTTATGTTAGTCATGGGGAAACTTGAAAAGACAGTAAGCCCAGATAGAGAAAGATAGCCATAAATATAAAAATAGATAGTAAGTGCTTCTATAAATATTTAGAAAGGATGTATTAACAAAGCAAACACTGGTCCTATACAGAGTGGGTCTAGGGAACAAATAATAGAAAATAAGGAGACTGTAGTGAATTGACTGTAGTATTTTGCATCAGTCTTCGCTGTAGAACATACAAGATAGATCCCAAATACAGCTGCAATTTAGGAACTTGAAAGGATAGAGAAATTAAAGAAAATTGCAACTAATGACACTGAGTAAATTGTTGGAGCTATGGACCGACAAGTCCCTGGGTCCTGATGAACTTCATCCTAAGGTCTTTAATGAAGTGACTAATGAGGGAATTAATGCATTGGCTCCAATATTCCAAAATTAGGTTCCTTAGAAGAGCACATTCTGGACCTGAGAAGAGGTTATATTAGACTTGACATTGTGCAACAAGATAGCATTAATGACCTCAGTGAAGTTAGAGGGAGGGGAGGCCAGATCCAAGACTAACATTTTAAACTTAAATAAGCGCAAGTATAAAGAGCACAAAAGCAGAGTTTGCTAAACTAAACTGACAAATTATACAATGGGATAGGTCAAAAAAGATATATTCAGAGAAGAAAGGTAAATTCCACAGGGACAATCTACAGCTAACTAAAAAGTTAGTGTTACACTTGAAGAAAAAGCATAGAATTATGCAAAGATGGATGGCAGGTCAGAATATTGGATAGGAGACAAAGATCAGCAAAGAATTACTAGAAGATTAATAAAGAGTGAAAATGAAGAGTATGAGAAAAAGTTGGTTAGAAATATAGAAACAGATAGTAAAATTGTTATACACATTTAAAAAAGGAAACAAAAAAAGGGAGCATTGGCCCTATGAACTGTAATTCCAAAGAATTAACAGTGGAAGTTAAGGATATGGAAGAATCTTAAAAGAAATGACTAGTGAGAAAGTTGAAATGTTCCAATTGTCTAAAACTGCCTAGATTTGGAGAGGTTGCAATAGATTGGAAAGTAATGAATGTGATTTTTAAAAAAAAAAAGGGAGACAGAAAGCAGGAACCTACAAGTCTGTTCATTTAACTCAGTGAAAGTGTTAGAAGCTATTATTAATGATGTTATAGCAAGGTATTTAGAAAAATTCATGGCAATCTGGTAAAGTCAACGTGGTTTTGTGAAAAGGAAATCATGCTTAACCAACTTAACGGAGTTCCTTCAGGAAGGGAATGCTGGATGGCTATAGAAAGAGGGGTTTTGGTTAAGAATAAGGAAGCAAGCACACGTCACACACAGACAGCAGGGATAAATTGAATCCCTAGAAGAGTATAAAGGCAGTAGGAGTATGCTCAAGAGGGAAACCAGGAGGGCAAAAAGGGGACACAAGACAGCTTTGGCAAATAGGGTTAAAGGAGAATCTAAAGGAATTCTACAAATAAATTAAGGACAAAAGGGTAACAAGGGAGAGAATAGGACCCCTTAAAGGTCAGCAAGACCATCTGTGTGTGGAACTGCAGGTGTTGGGGGAGATACTAAATGAGTACTTTGCATTAGTGTTTAGTCTGCAGAAAGATATGGAAGATAGAGAACATGGGGAAATAAACAGTGACATCTTGAAAAATGTCCATATTACAGAAGTGGTGGTCTAGATGTCTTAAAATGGGACCTGATCAGGTGTAACCTAGAATCAGTGGGAAGATAAGGAAGTGATTGCTGGGCCCCTTGCTGAGATATTTGTATCTCAGGCGAGATGCCAGAAGACTAGAGGTTGGTTAACGTGATGCCACTATTTAAGAAAAGGTGCTAAGGAAAAGCCAGGAAGCTACAGACCAGTCAGCCTGACATCAGTGGTGAGCAAGTTGCTGGAGGGAATCCAGAGGGACAGAACTTACATGTATTTGGAAAGGCAAGGGCTGATTAGGGATAGTCAACATGGCTTTGTGCATGGGAAATAGTGTCTCACTAATTTGATTGAGTTTTTTGAAGAAGTAATGAAGAGGGCTGATGAGGGCAGAGCGGTGGACATAATCTATATAGTCTTCAATAAGGCGTTTGACTAGGTTCCTCATGGTAGACTGGTTAGCAAGGTTAGATTATATGGAATACAGAGAAACCTAGCTATTTGGATACAGAACTGGCTCGAAGGTAGGAGACAGGTGGTCATGGAGGGTGGCTTTTCAGACTGGAGGCCTGTGACCAGCAGTGTGCCACAGGGATTGGTGCTATGTCCACTGCTTTTTGTCATTTATACAAATGATTTAGATGTGAACATAGGGGGTATGGGTAGTAAGTTTGCAGATGACACCAAATTGGAGGTGTAGTGGACAGTGAAGGAGGTTACCTCAGTACAACAGGATCTTGATCAGATGGGCCAATGCGCCAAGGAGTGGCAGATGGAGTTTAATTTAGATAAACGTGAGATACTGCATTTTGGAAAGGCAAATCAGGGCAGGGCTTATACACTTAATGTGAAGGTCCAGGGGAGCGCAGGTTCATAGTTCCTTGAAAGTGGAGTCCCAGGTAGATTGGATAGTGAAGAAGGTGCTGGGTTTGCATGCCTTTATTGGTCAGCGCATTGAGTATAGGAGTTGGGAAGTCATGTTGTGGCTGTACAGGATATTGGTTAGGCCACTTTTGGAATACTGCGTGCAGTTCTGGTCTCCCTGCTACAGGAAGGATGTTGTGAAACTTGAAAGGGTTCAGAAAAGATTTACAAGGACGTTGCCAGGATTAGCAAGTTTGAGGTATAAACAGAGGCTAAATAGGCTGGAGCTGTTTTCTCTGGAGCGTAGGAAGCCGAGCGGTGACCTTACAGAGGTTTATAAAATCATGAGGGGAATGGATTAGGTGATTAGCCAAGGTCTTTTCCTGGACTGGGGGAGCCCAAACCTAGAGGGCATAGGTTTAATGGTAAGTGAGAAAGATTTAAAAGGGACGTCAGGGGCAACTTTTTCACACAGAGGATGGTGTGTGTATGGAATGAGCTGCCAGAGGAAGTGTTGGAGGCTGGTACAATTACAATATTTAAAAAGGTATCAGGATGGGTATATGAATAGGAAGGGATTAGAGGGATATGGGCCAAGTGCTGGCAAATGGGACTGGATTAATTCAGGATCTCAAGTCGGCATGGACTGAAGGGTCTGTTTCCATGCTGTACAGCTCTGAGTCTAAGTAATATATACTGTGGTTAAAGGGGAACTGATGGATGTATCATACTTAGATTTCCCAAGACATTTGGCTGCCATGCAAAGTTATTGCAGAAAATAAAAACTTATGGTGTGTGTTTTTTTTGGGGCAAGGTTGGTAGGTTTAACAAGATGACATGGATAGAAGTTTGGCTAGTTAACAGGAATGGAGTAGAAATAAATGCGAGATATCACCAGCTGATTGCCAAGGGGGATCAGTGTTGGGCTCAACTATTTACAACTTATATTAGTGACCTAGATGAAGGATCAAAGGTGAGGTTGTTAAATTTGCTGACAAATATAGGTAGGAAACTAGGTTGTGAATAGGACGTACGGAGGCTACAAAAGGGATAGTGATGGGTTAAATAAGTGTGCAAAAATCTGGAAAATGGAATACAATGTGGGAAAACACGAAATTGTTCATTTTGATAGGCAGAACTCCAAAATGCAGAGGGATCTGGATGTCTTCATGCATGAATCAAAGTATGCAAGTACAAGTAATTAGGAAAGCTAAGAGAATGTCATCATTTATCACAAACAGAAGTGAATACTAAAGTAGGAGGGTATGCTTCAGTTATCCAGGGCACTGGTGAGACCACAGCTGAAGTACCATACTAGTGTCTTTATTTAAGAATGGACAGTAATGCATTGGCAGCAATTCAGAGAAGGTTTACAAAACTAACACCTGGAATGAGTAGATTGCCTGATGAAGAAAAAGCAAAGAGGTTAGGTTTTTGTACCATAGAGTTTAGAACAGCAAGAAGCAACTTGACTGAAACAGAAGATTCTGAAGGAACTTGACAGAGTGGAAGTGGAAAAGATGTCTGGTCAGAGAATCTAGAACTAGGGATCACTGTTCAAAAAGAAGGGATTGCTCATTTAAAAACAGAAACGAGGACATTTTATCCCTCCTCAGAGGGCCATGAATCTATAGAACTCTTCCACAAGATACAGCCGAAGCAGTCTTTAAATAATTTAAAGGCAGAAGCGGACAGATTCTTGGTCAAAATGGTGAAAGAGGTAATTGAATTTACAATCAGATCAGCCATGATCCCATTAAATGGTGGAACAGGCTTGAAGGGCCAAATAGCCTATTCCCACTCCTAACTTGTACATTCGTGTGTACATAAAATGAATAAGCATTTGACGCTGGGAAGTTTTTAAAAAAAATGAAATTTAGTATGCATATAATTAAAACAAACTTGTATTCAACCAACCTCATGGAGTTATTTGGTAATGGAGAAATTGAAGAAAAAGTAGTATAGCTAATGTACATACGAGATTTCAATAAAAGCGAGGGATAAAATGCTAGAGTATCTAATAGACTTGCCAGCAAAATCAAAGCTTAATTGAATAAATGAGGCAGTATTGATGCTGATGAGGAATTGGCTGAGAAACAGAAAGCAAATAGTGGTGAACAACTGTTCATAACACAGGAGAGTGCACTGGTGTTTACACAGGCATTGTTATTTGGACCACTGTTTATTTGATATCATTGATAAATGACTGGACTTGGACGTACAGGGCATCATTTTGAAATTTTCACATCAAGAACTAAACTTGGCATTTACACATTCAGATAGGAAAAATGAAGTACTGATAGTACAATTTAATGAAATTTACCTATTTTAAATTTGGTGCAACAACAAAGACAAAAAACAAGCATTCCCTACAAATTCAAAACAAAAAAGGTGGCAGGACAAGTTGAGAAGGCTAATTTAAATAAAGAACCTCAAGGATCCTTGGCTTTATTAAAATCCATGGAATAGAAAAGCAAGGAAAACAAAAAAAACTTTGTACTGCACTGATTGGGTCTCATGTGAACTATTCCGTCGGAAGATGTCAAAGCTTGGGAGAGGGTGCAGAAGAGATTTTCTAGAATGGTACCAGAAATGAAGGAATTGAATTATGTGGAGATACAGTCAAGAATTGTTTTCCAAAGAACAGAGAAGATTAAGAAAGTGGTGTTCAATATCATGAATAACTTTAATAGAGAAAATAAAGAAAAAATGCTTCTAGTCGTAGAATGGTCATAGGGACACAACAGAAACAGATACAAGATATTTGTCACTTCTTTTATTTGCACAGTAAGTTATGACTTGGAATGCATTTGGGTGTAGTATATTTAGATTTTCAGACAGCTTTTGATTAAGTCCCACACAGGTGGTTGTGGGATTTGGAAGTATATATTTCTCATTTGCAGGGTGGCAAGTAGAGATTAGTTGGGTACCACAAGGAATATGCTCGGGCCTTAGCTATTCTCTATCAATAATTTGGATTTCAGGACCTCAGCAAAATTGGAAATATTACTTATGACAGAAAACTAGGCAAGAGTTGAAGTTAAGGGAGAATGCAAAGACATTTCAAGGGGACTTGGAGAGGCTAAACGAGTGGGCAAAAGAAAAAAAAAATGACTGATACGAAACAATGTGGAGAAATGGGAGGTTTCCACTGTGGTGGGAGGAACAGAAATGCAGAGTATTTCTTTAATGGGGAGAGGCTGGGAAGTAAATGTTCTTCATGAGACACAAAACAACACTGTACAATAAACAATTAAGGTGGTAAATGGTACGTAGATCTTTAATACAGGATGATTTGAGCAAACCAATAAGGAACTCTGACTGCAATACACAGACTCTTGAAGAAACCACATTTTGGAGTACTGTGTGCAGTTTTTGATTTCGTATTAAATGAAAGATACATTTGCCATAGAAGGAGTGCAAGGCAGGTTCAGCAAACTAATTGCTGGTATAAAGAAAGATTAAAGAGACTGGGTCTTTATTCTCTGAAGTCTATAAGAATCAGAAGTGCTCTCAAACAAACTTGCATAGAAGATCTGCATGGTAGATGCAAGAAAGTTGTTTTTGATTTTGTAGTGGTGGTGCTGGAAGTGGTTGGTGGAGGGGGTGGGGTGGGAAAGCACGTGGAAAGGCAGACACGGATCTAGAACAAGGGACAGAATCTCAGAATAAGGGCAGACCATTTAGGACTAGAATGAGGAGCAAACTCCTCACTCAATTGGTGACGACTCTTTGGAATTTCCTGTCCCAGAGGGCTGTGGAAACTCAGTCACTGCATTTAAGTCAAGATTGATAGATATCTAGACATTTAGATATTAAAAACATAAAGACATATTGGAATAATTCAGGAAGATGGTGTTGAAGTAAAAGATCAGCCATGATCTGATTGACTGGCAGAGTGGGCTTAAAGAGCCGAATAACCCATTCCCAGTCTTATTTGCGTTTTTATGATCTTACCGTCTTACATTTTCCAAACTTGTTTTGATAGACTAAAGATTGCCCCTTTCTCTTTGCTTTTTTTTAAAATGGGGAAGCCAACACCACCGAAATATACCGAACATAATAATTAACAAAGAAAAATCAATCTTTGGAGTACAGGGAGGGTTTCAAATGCTAAGAAACCTTCCTCTTATATACAATTGGCATTCTAGCCTGGTATTTAAATTCTCCAAACCCTGGACTTCACTATAAATATCAGCTATTAACTTTCATTGACAAAAGATGTTCAATCAGTAGTTCATCTTTATCAGAAATTAATACAATATTTACAGTTTTACTTGATACAAAAATTATTCTTCAAGTTGGTCAAAATAACAACTGAATTATATATTTTGCATTTAGAGCCTGCAGAGGAACATTTAAATCTTAATGGTGGAGATCAAAATCAATGTCGAACACGGGAGCAGGAGTAGGCTATTCAGTGGCCTATGGAGGGTTTCCTACATCGCAGGACCACAGTAGTTTAAGAATGAAACGCAGCACCAACCTTAAGGTTGGGGCTGGGAATTCTGTGATAACTCACTTCCTAACTTCCAAAAGCCTTCCAACCATCGGCAAGGCACAAGTCAGGAGCATGATGGAATTCTCATCATTTGGCCTGCACAAGCATAGCTTGAGAAACACTCAAGAAATTCAAAACCACTCAAATCAAAGCAGCCCACTTGATCAATACCCATCCATCTCCTTAAGCATTATTTCCCTTCATCAAAGTACAGCAACAGTAATGCATTGGACCCAGAAGATGTACT
Organism: Rhincodon typus; assembly: GCF_021869965.1. Classification (NCBI taxonomy): domain Eukaryota; kingdom Metazoa; phylum Chordata; class Chondrichthyes; order Orectolobiformes; family Rhincodontidae; genus Rhincodon; species Rhincodon typus. Next base: position 113,751,469 of record NC_063333.1, on the reverse strand, counting down.
GCATGATTCATCAATGCTTTTTAGACAGCATCTTCCTAACCCAAGGTCTCCACTGTCTATAGAACTAGGGCAGCAGAAAACAACAAATGGACCAACATCCCCTATAGGCCTACTACCAAGCCATATACCATCCTGACTTGGAACAAAGGCACTATTCCTTTATCACAGAGTTAAACTTCTTAAACTTCTTTCCTAACAATACCACGGGTATACCTACACCAGATAGATTGCAACCAAGGTGGTCACTCACCATCACATTAAAGGTTAATTAAGGATGGACAACAATTGCTGGCCTTGCCAGTGATATCCATATCCCACAAGGATAGCAAGGGTAGGAAGAAGCACACAAAGGGGAGGATGAGACAACCACGCTGACGAAGGATGTCAGGGACGGCGTAAAAGCAAAAGAAAAAGCATACAATGAGGTGAAGATTCATGGGAAGCCTTTAAAAAACAAGCTAGAGGACAAATGAAAAAGCAGTAAGAGGTGAGAAGATGACACATGAGCATAAGCTAGCTAGTAACACAGAAGATCAATGGAAGAGTTTCTTTTAAAGATATCTAAAAGAAAAGATAGAAGCAAGAGTGGACTTTGGACCTCTGGAAAATTAGGCTGGAGAAGTAGTAATGGGGGACAAAGAAATGGCACAGCTGCTGGACAACTGAAAAAGTCTAAAGGTGGATAAATCATCTGGCCCAGATGGACTACACACCAGAGTTCTGAAGGAGCTAAGGAGACTGTAGATGCATTGGTGGTGAGCTTTCATGAATCACTGGGGCCACGGAAGGTCCCAGAGGTAGGTGCAGCACAGTGGCTCAGTGGTTAGCATTGCTGCTTCCTCGGGCCCAATTACAACTGCCTGTGCGGAGATTGCACATTCTCCCAGTGCCTGCATGGGTTTCCTCCAGGTGCTTCCATTGCCTCCCACAGTCCAAAGATGTGTAGGTTAGGGGATTGGCCACGGAAAATGCAGGGTTACATATAGGGTGGAGGAGCAGTGGTGGGTCTGGGAGAATGTTATTCGGAAAGGCAGTGTGAACTCAACGGGCTGAATGATCTGCTTCTGCACCACAGGTATTATGAAAATGGCTGATGTAACACGTGTTTAAGGAGGGAGGTAAAAGACAGGAAACTGTCAGCCGATTAACCGGACCTTGATCATTGGTAAGATGTTAGAGTCCGCTTTAAGGATGAGACTGCAGAGTACTTGGAAGTGCATGGTAAAATAGGGCTGCATCAGCACGGTTTCATCAAGGGATGGTCTGAAAGATCTGTTAGAATTCTTTGAGGAGGTAATGAGCAAGTTAGACAAAGCAGAGCAAGTGGATGTGATCTATTTCGATTTCCATTGAGCCTTTGAGAAGATACCACACAGGGGGCTGCTAAACAAGATAAGAGCCCATGGTGTTGAGGCCAAGGTACTGGCATAGATAGAGGATTGGCTGACTGGACAGAAGGGGTCTTTTTTAGGATTGCAGCTGGCGACGAGTGAAGTTCCACAGCAGTCTGTGTTGGCATCATAATTATTCACATTATACATTAAAGATCTGGATGAAGGAACTGAGGGCATTGTTGCTAAGTTTGTGGATGACAACAAAGAGAGATAGACGGACAGGTAGTGTCAAGAAAGCACAGTGGCTGCAAAAGGACTCGGACAGGCTAGGAGAGTGGACAAAGAAATGGCAAATGGAATCCAATGTATGGAAGTGGGAGGTTATGCACTTTGGTTGGAAGAATAGAGGCATAGACTATTTTCTGAACAGGGTGAGACTTCAGAAATCTGAAGTACAAAGGGGTTTGTGGGGGGCCCTATTCAAGATTCTCTTAAGTTTAACATGCAGGTTCAGCTAGTGTTTAGGAAGGCAAATGCATGTTAGCATTCATTTCAAAATGGCTAAAATACAAGACCAGAGTTGTACTGCTGAGATTGTATAAAGCCCTGGTGAGACCACATTTATAATATTGAGCAGTTTTGAGCTCCATAATTAAGGATGTGCTAGCAATGGAGGGAGTCCAAAGGAAGTTGGCAAGACTTGTCACATGAGTTGAGGACTCGGTCTGTACTTGACAGAGTTTATAACGACAAGGGGGGACCTGATTAGAGTGGACGTGGGGATGATGTTTCCACTAGTTTGAGAGACTAGGCCTGAGGGCACAGCCTCAGAGTGAAGGGATGACTCTTTAGAACTGAGATGAGGAGAAATTTCTTCAACCAGAGGCTGGTTAATATGTGGAACTCATTAGTGCAAAAGGCGCTGTGGAGGCCAAGTCATTGAGTGCATTCAAGACAGAAATGGATAGGTTTTTGTTTTGTAAGGGGATCAAGGGCTATGGGTAGAAGGTAGGAGAATGGAGTTGAGAAACACATCAGCCATGATCCAACAGCAGAGCAGACTTGATGGACCAAATAGCCTAATTCTGCTCCTATATCTTACCGGTTTTAAAAAGGAGAGAGGTAAAGAGACAAAGCAGGATCTTGTAGAGTAAGAACTAGGATTTTGATATTCACTCCATCTATGACCAGGAGGTGTTTAAAAAATAAAATACATGCCTGACTCTGACCTGCCTTGGTGGCAGACATCAAGATGTTCAGGGATAGGCGGGATGCTTAATCAACATGTAAATCGGGATTCCATAGTTCACCTGGGAGCCCAATTCAAAATGTACTTCCACTGCAACAGTTTCGCAACAGTCAAGAAACTAGCGAGTGAAACAAGGAACCTTCAGCTCCAGGATAAGTGACTCTTTCAGTAAAGTTGTGGGTCAGGAGGAGAAGTGCACACTCACCAAGCCACACAAGAGTCCGAAATTTTTCCAGCACTGAACTCCAGCTATTTCCTACCCAGCATTAATTGATGTCCTCTCTCCTCATCTGCAGCCATCCATCTCACACCCAAGCAAGGTCACTAGGCCAACCCTAATGATCCTGAACGGCAGCATCCGGTCATTGTGTTTCCTATCACTCACAGGGAGACTATTTGTGAAGCCAGCTGCTGTCCTGAAGGCAGACCCACAAGACGTTTGAAGCCTGCTGCACACAACTTTGTCGGACTTTTCCGCTGCTTATCTCACTTACGCCTTACTCAATTCCATATAAATATCTGGGTGTTTGAAGACTTCATAAAGCTGTGCAACGGGTAAAGGAGACACTACGTAGTGAAGAGAAGGTGAAATCTTCACTCATCAAGATGATCACGAACAGCAAGTGGTTTTAGCAGAGGCGAGTGAGGTCGGAGTCTTTGATGTAGACCATCAAAACAAGTTTGGATCAGACGTGCTCATATCTACACCCACTGACCTGAATGGTGGTGATGCATGGAGAAGGTGGGAATCATAATGGAAGCAGCTGAAATAGAGGCGTGCAAAGGTTTGAATAGGGACAAAGTAGAGATGAGGGAGTAGTTGAGTAGATTGGCAGCAGTAGTATCACCACCAGGATTGGAGACTAGAGACTAAACAATGAAGAATACGAAAACATAGTTCTAAAGTGACTCATAAGGCAGAAAGGATGTCTTCCAGGAACAAACAATACTTCAATAATGCAATGGTCATATTTGTTGGTCGAGAGAGATGGTAACATCTATTCGCTGGACCTTGTATTTAAGAATCACAGAACGCTTTTCAGAAAGTAGCTGGGGTTCTCTCCTTGTGCATCTTAACATTTCCCTCTTAATATTACCAAAACAGATTAACTGATCATTGTTTCATTTATTGTTTGTAGGTTCTTGCTATGCATACAATGCTTGGAACATCTGCTTCCATAACAAGTGATTGTACTGTAGAAGTAATACAATGGATGCGTAAGGACACCAATATAGGTTCTTCTGAGAATTGGCAGCTGTTGCTGGCTTGCCAGCCAAAGGTAAACAGGTTGTTTTCATCTATCAAAATGACATCTTTAAAAGTACTCAACTGTCCCCACAAATTAATCTTAGCATTTAGCCTTCTAGAACACTGCATTGTTAAAATGGCTTGATTAAATGTTATAAACAGAATTTCAGCAATGACAGAAACAAAGCACTACAGTTCATTCACACTTACCCATCTCGTCCTTTACTGACTATCTTCACCTCAAAGTAGTAAATCCCACAAGCAGCAGGTATAGGATACATTGCTCGAACTGAAGCCGCATCTTTTGGTGTTTTACCATGACCTGAAGGTACAAAATTTAGGTGAAAATTGAGCCTATAACATTTGCTTAAAATGGGAGATATAGAGAAATCTCATCATTCAGCACAAATTAAAACAATGGAAATCTATATGGAACGTTCAAGGGGATTGTGTTACAGGTACTTGTCCTTTAATTAGGCCAGAGGAAGTGAAGCATTAAATATGGAAAAATAAACTCGAATCAAGATCCAAAAAGCCACCTAGAAAAACAATTTAAATCCAATTTTCAAGTTTGAAATCAGCAGTTAGAAGCAGGGTAGCGTAGGAATTTCCATAGGGAGAAAATTAATGAATGCCCTGTGGCAAAAAGGCTAAGCAAAGGCAGATTCTAAGTTAACAACTGAAGTTTACTGCCTGTCTTCATTTATTATCTTTTGAATTATAATTTGAAATTACAGTTTCTAAAAATCTGTTAAGTATTATCTAGAAACTAACACAGCAAATGCTAGAGAAACTCAGCAGATCTGGCAGCATCTGTGAAGAGAAGAACAGAGTTACGACTAGTGAGACTCTTCTTCAGAACTGAAAGGAGTTGGAAAATAGGTTCTGTTTTATACTTCTGACAGAGGCAAAGGAGCAGCAACAAGGCAGATGGCCCAGTACGAAGGACACCAAACACATCTTATCTTTGCCTCCCCACTGCCATTAGCATTCTCTGAAAGTTTGCAAAGGGATATGTATAGTTTGAGTGGGCAAAGGTCTGGCAAATGGAGTACAATGTTGATAAATGTGAAGTTATCCATTTTCGTAGAAATAACATAAAAATAACTATTATTTGAACAGTAAAAAAATTGCAGCATGCTGTTGTATAGAGGGATCTGGGTGTCTTTGTGCACGAATCGCAGAAGGTTGGTTTGCAGGTGCAACAGATAATTAAGAAGGCATATGGAATTTTGTCCTTTATTGCTAGAGGAATTGAGTTTGAAAGCAGGGAGGTTGTGTTGCAATTGTATTGGGTGCTGGCGAGGCCACACCTGGAGTACTGGGTGCAGTTTTGGTCTCCGTACTTGAGAAAGGATTTAGTAGCGCTGGAGGGGGCACAGAGGAGATTCACTCGGTTGATCCTGGAATTGAGAGGGACCTATGGAGAAAAACTGAGCAGACTGGAACTATATTCATTGAAATTTAGAATGGAGGGGGGGGGGGCGGAGAAGGGGTGGGGAGGAGAGAAGGATCTTGTAGAAACATATAAAACAATGAAAGGGAATAGATAAGATAGAAGCAGGGAGGTTGCTTCCACTGCTGGGTGAAACCAGAACAAGAGGGCATAGTCTCAAAATTAGAGGGAGCAGATTTAGGACTTAATTGTGGAAGAACTTCTTCACCCAAAAGGGTTGAGAATGTGCGGAATTTCCTACCCAGTGAAGGAGCTGAGGCTCCTCACTGAATGTTTTCAAAGTTAAGATTGATAATTTTTTGAACAGTAAAGGAATGGAGGGTTACGGTGAGAGGGTGGGTAAGTGGAACTCAGGCCATGAAAAGATCAACCATGATGTTAACGAATGGCGGAGCAGGCTCAAGGGGCCAGTTGGCCTACTCCTGCTCCTGGTTTTTATGTTCTTTTATAACATTTGCCCATTCATCTCCTCCTTCCACACTGTCCAAGTCCCTAAAAACACACCTTCCTGGTGAAGCAGCATTTCACTTGTCCTTCTTTCAATTTAGTCTACTGCATTCACTGTTCACAATGCAGTCTCCTTTAGATTGGCCAGAGCAAGTGCTGACTGGTTTTGCAGTACACCACCATTTTGTCCATAGGAATGATCTTGAATCTCCCAGTTGTTTTCTATCTAATAAACTAATGAACTACCTGCTCTCTCACTAATATTTCTGTCCTGGGCTAATGCAATGTTCCAACGAAGGACAACACAAGCTCATGCAACAATACCTCATTTTCCACTTAGCTACAACCTTAAGGCCTCAATATTGAATTCAATAGTTTTAGGAACTGACCACATTATATCTGTTCTGTTTTTCTTCCATTCTCTCTCTCCACAACTCTGTTTGCATTTTGTTTAGTAGAAAGGGCCAATTCTCTTCCTTTCATACCTTATATTACACCTTTTGTAATTCTCTTATTTTCCTTTCTCCACTTTTAACAGCTGTTTTGTCTTTTGCACTGGGCCTCTATACTATCTGCCATCTTGCTCCTCCTTTGCCTGTCAAAAGTATAAAAACAAATCTATTTTCCAACACCTTTCAGTTCTTAGAGTCATACCAGACTGAAAACATGATCTGTTTCTATCTCCAGATGCTACCAGAGCAGTTGAGATTTTCCAGCATGTTCTTTGCAGCAGATTTCCAGCATCTTTTGCTTTTTTAAAAAGTTCTGAGCAATATCTTGTAGAAAAAAAGACAAATGGTAAACTTCAGATATATTATGACTACTTAACTATTTAACAAGTGTTGAGAAAGATAAATACCCATTACTGATATGAATAAAACAAATACTTCAAAATCAATACTGTTACTTCCCCAGCTGGACTATTTTAAACCCAACTACAAGTGGTCATGCAGACCAAAGACAACTAAAATCAATCAACTCCAAAAGTATCAAGATTGAATGAAATGTAGAATGAAATTGAAAAACAAAGATTTAAAAAGGTCATCCCACTTAAGGGTGCAGAACTATTTCTTAGCATCTTGCATTTGTTAATTTGAAAATCAATGTGTTGAGAATTTACAAACAAGTTCTTCGGTTTGTACTCAAGCCACAATATAAACCAGACATTATCCAGCTGCACAGGTCCTCTCAGATATATTATACTAACGAACAACCCCACTAAGCAACAGAAAAGATCTTGCACCTTTATAAATAAGGTCTAAACTCAAAACTGAAAATATTTTCACCTGGATAAATACCTATGCACACTGACCATTTTTATTCAGTACCAATAGTAAATGTTGTTGGCAGTTAATCTTTTAAAAAGATGTGCAAGCAATAGCTTAGGCATCTGTAAAAATAACATCAATACTATGTTAACTAGCTGAAAATGTATTTGGTGAAACAGAAACAAACAGCCAAAGACCAGAGAGCGTTCAAAGCTGGAATTCTCACTGAATGCTTCCCAATATCAGGCAATTTTCTACACAATGAGCAATTCTATACTATCTTGGTCCATTCAGGAAGCTTACATCTTGAAATTAGAAGGCCATACATGGATTCAGGTTCCACTATGATTGTGAGCATGTAATTTAGGTTCAAAGTTCAGGAAATACTGAAGGAATGCTGCCTTGTTGTAAATCTATGCAAGAGATCCACTTCTTCTACTGATATCATTGAAAGTTTTTAGCTGCCCCAGGTCCATATCTCTTCTATAACCATGCCCATAACATAAGTCAGATCATGTAACCATTCACTGAATTGCATTTTGTTTTTGGATCTGGCTATGCACAAATTGACGGTGCATTTGCTATGTTTTAAACCAATTTGAAACACCTTCAACAGTACATTGAGGACAGAAATTCCCCTTGAGCCTAGGTTATTCCATCTTCCATTTCAATACACCTACAACACTGGCATCTTTCTGACAGTGTGGTAAATTGCCCAGTTATGTTCTGTTCACAAAAAGCAGGATAAAATCTAACCCTGGCAATTACTGCCTTACCAGTCTCCTCTGATCATTAGTGAATCGGTGGAAGGGGTCATCAACCGTACTATGAAATAGCACTTGCTCAGCAATAACCTGCTCCGTGATGCCTAGTTTGAGTTCCACCAGGGCCACTCAACTCCTGACCAGATTACAGCCTTAGTTCAAACACAGCTAAGAGCTAAACAGCACAGGAAAGTTGAGAGAGTGACTGTCCTTGAAATCAAGGCCACATTTGACCAAGTGTGACATTAAGGAGCTCTAGCAAAACTAGAGTCAACAGGAATTAGGGAAAACTCTCCACTGATTGGAGTCATGCCTAGCATAAAGGAAGATGGTTGTGATTTTTGGAGGTCAGTCATGTCAGGAGTTCCTGACATGTATCATGCTCAGCCAAATTATCTGCAGTTGCTGCACAATTCACCTGCCTTATGGCATAGAAATCAGCAATGGTGATGTTCACTAATGATTACGGAATGCTCAAGACCATTTGCAACTCCCCAGAGACCAAAGAAGTCCATGTTCAAATGTAGCAGGATCCAGACAAGGGCTGACAAATGGAGTGTAATATTTGTGGCACACCACTGCCGGTCAATAGCTATCTCCAAACAAGAATATAACTACTGTCCCTCGACATTCAGTGGCATTTTTATCATTGAATTCCAACTATCATCATCTTGAAGGTTACTAATAACCAGAAACTGAACTGGACAAGCAATACCAGTACAGTGGCTAGAACAGCAGGTCAGAGGCTCAGAATCCTTCAACCATTAACTCATCTCCTGACTAACTACATCCCCCACCACCCCCCCCAACACAAACCAACCATCTATGAAGTATAGGTCAAGAATGTGATGGAATACTTCATACTTGCTTGGACAAGTGCAGCTCAAGCAACACACCAGAAATTTAACACCATTCAAGACAACACTGCCCGCTTGATTGGCACCACATTCACAAACAGGAAAAAGTGAACTTGGGACCATAATCAGATTAGTCATTACCTTACTGAATGATGGAACAGGCCTGAAGGGTAAAATAGTCTACTCCTACGTTCAGAGATAGTAGGAAGTGCAGATGCTGGAGAATCTGAGATAACAAGGTGTAGAGCTGGATGAACACAGCAGGCCAAGCAGCATCAGAGGAGTAGGAAAGCTGACATTTTGGGTCTGGACCCTTCTTCAGAAATGGGGGAAGGGAAGGGGATTCTGAAATAAATAGAGAGGGGGAAAGGCGGATGGAAAATGGATAAAAGGAGCAGATAGGTGGAGAGGAGACAGACAGGTCAAATGGGCGGGGATGGAGCCAGTAAAGATGAGTGTAGGTGGGGAGTTAGGATGGAGATAGGTCAATCCAGGGAGGACGGACAGGTCAAGGAGGCAGGATGAGGCTGGTAGGTAGAAGGTCAGGGTGGGGCTTGAGGTGGGAGGAGTATCTGCTACGAACAACACGATGATTTTCAAGAAATGGGGAAATAATGATTCACGTCTTGGACTGAAAAGTTGCAAGTGTGTAGAGGCAAGGTCATTTTGGATTAATATAGCACCTTTCAGTGCACATTAATGGTCTGCAGTTGAGTCATGGAGCTGTACAGCATGAAAAAAGACCCTTGGGCCAACTCGTCCATGCCGACAAGATATCCTAAATTAATCTAGCCAGCCATTTGGCCCATATCCCTCTAAACCCTACCTATTCATATACCCAAGTATTTTTGAAGGGCAATTATTAACCAGGCAATCACAACACCCAAAGTGCACACAGCAAGTTACCACAAACCAGAAAGGAGATTTATAACCAATCCATTTTTGGTGATAGTTGACAGAGGAATATTGACCAGGTCATGGAGAATTTCCTACTCATCTCTGAATACTGCCACAGATTATTTCCAAAGATGTGGGTATTAGAGGAACGGTCATTGATGAAGTAGCCAAAGACAACTGAGTTTAGAGCATTAACCCGAGGAACCCCTGCAGCAATGCACTGGAGTTAAATGACTAGCCTCAAACAACCACCATCATCCTTTGTGCTCTCCAATTAGTGAAGAGCTCCCATGAACTCCTCAGATTCCGAATGACATCAGTTTTGCAATTTTCCGAGTCTACACAAAATCAAACAATGCCTTGATGTGAAGGGAAGACATGCTCATATCACCTGGAATGCGGTCTGACACCAAACGGTCCTGGTGGAACTCGAACTGAGTACTGGTGAGCAGTCATCTCTCTCTAATGAGACAGCAGCCCTACATTCGGGCAATGGCAACTTTACTTTTCATAAATATCTTCTCCATCAAATGCCTGTCTGGCTTCCTCTTAAATGCGCTGATGCAACTCTCTTCAGGCACTCCCCATGGTAGCAAATTTCACATTCTCATAACTCCAACGGGAAACATTTTCTCCTAAATTCCTTATTTGGATTTCTCTTTTTTTAACATTGGCAGCCTTTATGTTCCTTCTCACTTACAGTGCAATCAGAGAGACTGTTTTTAAAAGCCTCTATTTATTTGGTCTCACTCAGTCTGCTTCCACAAACCACATTCCCCTCACCGCCTCCCCCCCTCCTCCACCTCCACCACCACCACCACCAAAACAAAAACGACACAGTCATAATACTTTCCTTACATGTATACCCACACATTTTTGCTATCATCCTTGCAAGGCTTCTCTGCAACTCTCCAAGACTTCTACATCCAGTTCAATTCACACACTGGCTGAAGTTTTCGCGAAGGACCCTCATTCTTAGCCTCTTCCCCTCACCTGAGTGTGGCCCTCAATTAACCTAGTCCCTCTCTAATGAGAGCACAGTCTATGGTCTGGTAGGAATAAGGCGACTTTACTTTTTTTTAAAAAGATAAAAATCATAGCTACAACAGCATGTGGTACCCTTAGTGTGGTTTAACCAAGACGAGATAGAGACTTAGCATAACTTCCCTACTTTTCAATCATATCCCTTGAGAAATAAAGTCCAGTGCGTTGTTTGATTTCTTTTTTTAAAATAGCATTGCTAACCTGTGGTCCAACTTGTAGTGATGATGCATTTGTATTTCAAGATTCCTTTGTTCCTCTATCTTTTATTTGGAATATGAAGGTCTAAATGGGACAATCTCTTCATTCTTCTTACCAAAACGTGCTGGCTCACATTTATCTTTGCTGAAAATTATTTGCCCATTCTACATGTTTAGAGAGTCCAATACAACTCTGAAGCTGAGTGAACCTCCCTGAACAATCTTCTTAATCCAGTAAATTCTGTAAAAGCACACTAAATAATAAAATGTTCTTTCACGGAACAATGTTCTGCAAATTTCCCTGACTACTCTTCTAGTTCAACTTACTACCTGTGAAATTTATACTCCAGTTATTTGGGGGTCTTTCAAACTAATGAATTCATTCAGCAGCAGTAATTGAAGTCGTGGTAAAGAGAGGGAAAATAAACAATTCTCAATGTAATTAATGTTAATAAATTCATACAGTTCAAAAAGACATTTCATTTATGGTGAAAATAATGTTTAAAACATTGCAAATACAACAGCCTTGTTCAAAATGGGATGCAAGGACAACACCTGCAAATACAGGTCAGTTTAGTCTGTGGTGGGAAAGCTATTCAAAAGATGACTGGGGCACAATTAGCAGACACTTGGGCAAATGCCGAGTATTTAAGGAAATCCAGCATAATTGTTAATGGCAATTAAATTCAGCTAATTTGAGTTTTTTGATGAGATAACAGAAAAGGTTGATGAGGGTAACGCAATTGATATGCTGTACATGGACTTCCAAAAGGTGTTTGCTAAAGTGCTGCATAACAGTCTTGTTAGCAAAGTTGAAATCTCAAGTAAAGGGACATTGATAATGGATTTGAAGTTGGCTAAATGTCAGGAAACAGAGTGAAAAGCGAAATGGTGATTTTTTTTTTTTTTAAAAAGTGTGCAGCAAAGTGCAGTGGGGCTTTTCGGGGTTCACAAACTGTAAGGAAGTAAAGAAAAGATCGGGAGAGGAATGAATAGGCTGAAATGTGCAGGCATGTAGCAGGTTAAGTTTAATGAAGTCTGAACTGATACATTTTGATTGGAGCAAGGAAAGGCAAAATCAAGTGAAGGATGCTACTCTAAAAAAGGGGATGGAGATGCAAAGGACCATGCAGGAATGCGTGAACAAATCATTCAAAATGGCTAAGAAAGCAATAAATAATGCATAAAAAGGAACCTGGTTTTATTGAGAGAGTTTAATGTGTCAAATTCTGGGCACCACACTTTAGAAAAGATATCAAGGCAGTGGATAGTGTGTAGGGAAGATGCACTGAAATGATTCCAGAGATGACAGACTTCAGTTGCATTGATTGGTGAAGCTGGAATTGTTCTTCTTGAGAAGGATGAGAGAACATTTGTTCAAAATCATGAGGGGTTGGACAAAGACAAGCAGGGTGAGGTTACGATCTGGAATTCACGGTTTCGGTGTATGATGGGGGCATGGTACAACTGTTGTTTCAAAGGGAATTTGGTAATTGTCTGAAGTTTAAAAACCAATATTGCAAGGTTGTGTGGAAAAGGCAGGCAAAGATGGGCAATAGGCCAAATGGTCTTGTTTTCTGTTAAATTCAGTCAACACTAGAGAATCTTAGAATATCTCACAAAAAAAAAACTGAAAGATTGGATGCTATAAATCAGGAACAAAAACAAAAGTTGCTGGAAAAGCTCAGCGGGTCTGGCAGCATTCTGGAGAAGGGTCACCGGACCCAAAATGTTAACACTGATTTTTCTTCAAAAATCCAGCAACTTCTGGACTTTTTGAGATACAAAACACTAAGGATCCAAAATCCTACATTCCTCCAGCAATACATGATTGCAAAATTCAGTTTCAGTAAGTCTACAAAAAGGAGTGGTAGTTGTTTCCTTCTCAGTTCAGAAACAGAAATCACCCAGGATAATTTTATTAAATTACTAATGGGTGTGCATGGGATCAAGGACAGAACGATGTTAAAGTTCTTACAAGTGCACCAAATGACCAGCTTTTACTCTTGTGGAACATATCAACTAAGCCTTCAATAACAACATTAAACCATTGTAATAGGAAGGTATTAATCACTAAGTTCTGCATAGAAAGCATCATTCACAATCATGGGGCCTAGAACTTAAAGTACCTTAAAAATCCAGTTCTGCAGGCCTCATTTCCAAATGGCATTGTGGAAGTGATGGCCTGGTGATAAGTCCACTGAAAAAGTAATCCAGAGAACCAGGCTAATGTCATGGGGCCAGGCATTCAAATCCTTTCATGATGGTTTGTGGAATTTACATTCAATTAATAAACTGGAATTGTAAGGCAATCTCAGTAACGACAACTGTCATAGATTGTTGTAAAAACCCATCTGGTTGACCAATTACTTTTACACAAGAAAATGGGAAATCCTTACCAAGACTGTCCTCCATGCAATTCCAACAATAACGTGGCTGTCTCTCAACTGTCCCCTGAAATGACTGAGCAAGCTGCTTAGTTCAAGATTGATCAAGGGTGGGCAACAAAAGCCAGCCTTGACAGCAACAGCCACATCCCATGAAAACAAAGATAGAGGGGCCCATTTTCACTCTTATCAAAGCATAAGAGTGTTAAAAGATAGCGAGAACTGCAGATGCTGGAGTCAGAGATAATAGTGTGGAGCGGAGGAACACAGCAGGCCAGGCAGTGTCAGCGGAGCAGGAAAGTTGACGTTTCGGGTCGGGACCCTTCTTCAGAAATGGGGGAGGGGGAAGGGACCTCAGAAATAAATAGACAGAGGAGGGGTGGAGCTGGGGAAGGTAGGTGGGATGGTGATAGGTGAGTGCAGGTAGGGAGTGGCGGGGATTTGTCAGTAAGGTGGGAGGGTTGGATAAGTGGGAAAGAAGATGGACAGGTTGTGTCAGGTCAAGGAGGCAGGGATGAGAGGAAGGGTTTGGCATGGGATGAGGCCAGGGATGGGGAGATTTTAAAACTGGTGACATCCACGTTTAGACAATTGGACTGAAGGCTCCCAAGGCGGAATGAGATGCTGCTCCTCCAGTTTGCAGGTGGCATTGTTGTAACACTGGAGGCAGCCCAGGGTGGACTTGTTACCAAGTAGTGGGAGGGGGAGTTGAAATGGTTCGTGACCGGAAGGTGTTGTCATTTGTCACATAGAGCGCAGATGCTCTACAAAACGGACTCCAAGTCTCCGCTTGGTCTCACCGACCTAGAGGAGGCCACAGCGGGAGCAGCGGATGCAGTAGACCAAGTTGACGACATGCAGGTGAACCCCTGTCTAATGTGGAAGGTTTGTTTTGTGCCTTGAATGAAGGTGAGGGGGGAGATGTAGGGGCAGGTGTGGCACTTCCTGCTGTTGCAGGGAAAGGTGCCAGGAGTGGTGGGATTGGTGGGGAGTGTGGAGCAGACAAGGGAGTCGCAGAGAAAGCAGTCCCTACGTAAGGCAGATAGAGGCTGGATTGTGGAATTGGCAGAGAATGATACGTGGGATGCGGAGGTTGGCGGGTTAATATGTGAGAACAAGGGGGATTCTGTCTTTATTTTTGTTGGGGGAAGGGGTTGTCAGGGCAGAGGTCCAGGAAACACAAGAGATGCGGTTGGGGTTGTTAATATTTATTTGGGAAATTAGAGCAAGATTAAAGACAGACTTCAACTGTAAACTTAATGGTAACCACTGAGGGAAAGAAGCCCAAAACGATTATACAGTAAAAGGGAGTAGGAGGTGATGTAATTACAAGATCTACTGCTGCATGGAATAAAAAGTCTAAAGAGTGATCCAGATGACAAAAGCAGTGGCAGCAGATGCAACATAATTGAGGGAAATTATTTTAAAAGGCAAATTATTACATCTATTACAGATTCTAGCATTCCATCCAAAATTATTCTATTCCCAATGTGATTGAAGGTAAAATTATTCGACTGCAGAGTTACAGATTAGTAGAGACTCTTCTCTTAGAATCTGGTTGCTAAAAAGGGAAATTAGCAATTGATATGTAATTAGACTACAATAACAAGAACCATACATTTGGTTCTTACTGTTAAAAAAACTACTTCCACTCTGTTCTCCAACCTACCTATTTTTGCCAATCCCTCCACCATTAAAAATAAAGATGGTAAAGTGTACCCACCACAATTTGTACATTAAGTTTGATACATTAAGATAAAGACTGTAAAAAATTTAATGACAGACAATTTCCTCTAAAACACTGCTATTTAATGTAATAATGCCGGAGAAATATTCATTTCAACATAAAAAGAAAACAATTTTTCAACGCAAAAATGATGCACAGCGCAGGTTTTCACAATTGATTTTACCTTTTCATACACAAATCAAAAATAGAAAATACGAAAGAAAACCCTGACAAAATTATTCAAAACATCAAAATAATACGAAAATACCATCCACAGAATGTAATATGATCGGACGTAATGACAATGCACGAGTTGGAGAATCTAGAGTGTGCAATTCAAAAATAGGGAGTCTCTCATTTAAAGATGAAGGCAAGGAGGAATTTCTTCTGCGGGTAGTTAGTCTTTCAAAGATAATTCTGCAGGCTGGATAACTGAATATATTCAACCCGAATTTATATTTCTAATCTACAGCAAGCAGCCAAGTTCAGGCCACAACATGGTCTTGTTGCATGGTGGTGCAGGCTAAGATCTTACGATCTAATAAAACATGTATAGTACAGTACAAACAAAGCTATAACCTAACAGTTCTAGTGAAAAGGTCCTTAACCTGAAATATTGTTTCTTTCTACACAGATGCTGCCTGATCTGGAGTATGCCCAGCATTTTCCACTTTTATTTCAGATTTCTAGTATCAGTTATATTTTGCTTTTGTATTAGTATCTAACAGTTTTGGCAGAAGTGCAGAAATTATGTGAAATACACAAGAGTTCATTGGGTTTTAATACTTACATTTGGATGTTCCATCATTCCAATTACCTTAATGGACTATCAGCCTACTAAGACAAATCAATCTGCATTTCTATTAACATCAGCACAAATCAATGGTAAATGATCTTAGATATCACAAATAAAACCATGATAATTGGAGATGCAACATGTGGAAGACTTTTTTTGTTGCAGCAAACCTAAATCAAATTTTCCATATGTAATAGTGGAAAAATACACACTCATTGCTTGCAACATCCATGATTGATTCTTTAATTCTTTATTAGATGAGTGTGCCTGGCTAAGCCAACATTTATTGCCCATTTAACATGCCTACTTCTTTCTCTTTCTAACCTTAAACCTGACTCTATTGTGCCATTTAATGAAATGCATTGGCGTTTGGTGCAATTCCAAGGGTTAGTGCATGCTATCCATGACAGTCTTGCCACGAGCCCAATGAATAAAAACAATTTAATAAAAAATAAAAAACCTCAATATTCTAAACAAATAGTAAATTCCAGTGCCATAGTTTTTTTTCTTCCAAAAATTACATTAATTAACTTCAATTGATCAACAGAATTACATAGGTCAATCCTGTTCAATAAATGTGTTAGTGGAACCACTCTTATGTAATTCACTACAATTGTTACTGTGGGCCAAGACAATTCTACAAGTTAAAAAAAAACACAGACATCCCAAATACAAAAACACTTTTTTCAGGACTCCTTTCTTACCTAGAATGCAAGAGGCCCAACCAGACAGGATTCACTGCTAGATCTAGTAATTGGAAATGAACCAGAGCAGATAAGAAAAGTAAGTATGGGGGAGCATCTAGGCAATAGTGATCATAACAAGTTTAAATTAATGATTGAGAAAACATAAGTAATAAAAAGACCACAACAGTACACAGGGAAAACAAACAGGTAGTTATTGAGCAACAAGAATAGATCTGAAGAAATTAATCTCAGGGAGAGGAAAAAAAAAACAGCAGGTTGGGAAATACTTAGAAAATGAAATCTATTTTAGTTTAGGAAAATAGATTCAGTTAAAAAACAAGAATGAACTAATCAATAATGAAACACTGTAGATGAGTAAAGAGTTAAGGATTAAGGTCAAATTGAAGAAAAAACAAAGTTGGTAACTAAAAAGGATGACAAAAGTGAATTGATAGGCTAGTGAAGAAGCCGCTTTTTAGATCTTATGGGAAGCAAAAATGATACAAATTAAACTTTCAAGTAACAGCAAAAAGGATTTTCAGACCTAAAAAAAATCAGGATAGGGATTGAGCAACGGAAGGTAAACTCACAAGTAATTACAGCAAAATTGTAGAAACATTGAATAGTGACTTTGCTTCATTATTTACAAAGGAGACCAAATGTGGATAACACATTAGAAGAAGAGCCAAAAAGAGTACAAAAATATTTAAGACAGAAAACGATCTGAGGGGGTAAGGAGAAGATATATAATAAACTTATCAAATGTAGCAAAGATTAAACCTTTTCTTGACTGAATTGGATTCATTCGTATTTAAAGAAATCACACGGAATAGCAGAAGTAATATTACACGTGTGTATAAAAATTTATTACAATTGGGAATTATGCTAGAGGGATGATGAACAGCTAGCAATATTATGTTCAAAGGAAGGAGACAGAACATGTCCAAAGAAAAATAAATTAGTTAGTTGAATGTCAATGATAAGAAAAACAAGACAAGAGAGTCTTTATTCAAAGAGATAACAAAAAAACACTAGCTGAAAACATAAAGAGTAGCCAGCTTAGATCTTAAAGGGGAAGGACAATGTCTAACCAACCTTACTAAATTCTTTGAAGTAACAGCAAGACTAGACAAAGGTAATGCATCAAATACAACATATTTGGACTTTGAAACAGATGCTCAAAGATGTGCAGTTTAGGTGGACTGGCCATGTTGAATTGCCCCCTAGTGTCCAGGGATTTACAGGCTGGGAGGGTGGCTATGGTAAATGCAGGGTTATGGGGTTTGGTGGGGGGCAGTCTGGGTGAGGTGCTCTTCAGAGATTCAGCACAGACCTGATGGGCCAAGTGGCTCCTCTGCACAGTAGGAATTCTAGTGATCTTTGATAACATATCACAAAATAAACCGATGACTAAGGTCAGAGTTAAGTAGCTGGATGAATTGCAAATTGGTTCCAAAATAAAATAATAAGTCTTTAAGGGCAGCTACATAGACTGGCAACGGTGGGAAATGATGTTCCAGAAACAAAGTGAATGAATGACAGGATAATCTATTTTGTCATTTATTTAAGAAAGAACTGTTGACCTGGATATAAGCTCAGATAGTACTAGACCAGATGTACACCAGAAGATATACATTGGGACTACTGCAAAACTCCTGATGTACTGACTATGCAGGAATTGTCCAAGAAGTTGAAATTTCCAACTTTGTCCAGCATCTGGGACACTCCAAAAAGGTCCCCAACTCGGAGTTAAGAGTCAGAGACTTTGGAGGGCTCCAGATTACTTTTCTTAATATTCGGCCAGGGGAGGTTAGAGGAAATCAAACCTGCAAGGACTTCCCAATCATTCACATTGGCCCTGCCCTCCCCCTACCACTCAGACCCATCTCTCACTACCCTCTACATACCTGGACTTGTCTCTCCACTCCGATCCAACGCCCCCCCGATCTATACTAACCTGGCCTAACTCAACCCCTCTCCAGCCTGCCACCCCATCCTGACAAGATCCATTCTGACATCCCCCAGTTGCATTCCCCACAACTATCTGCCTCAGCAGCTACTTGTACCCACTTATCACCCTCTCCCATTTACGCAATAACCTTTTTTAAGGTCAGTTGTCAATGGCTGCTAGACACTTGTATCTTGGAATACAGCAGCTCATGTCAAAAAAGGAGCAGAGTTTCAATGCTAATCCACTTTGTTACTACCTGCATGAATTCCTGAACTGTATTAAGATGCTCTAGATGGGAAGGCTCCTGGCCAGAGGTTTGCATGGTGAAGTCTTTCAAAGGCAAGTTCGTTCTTCACTCGTCCAATGAGAGTTGGAAAAAAGTTTCCAACACTGTTGGGAGATCTAGGTCCACATTGTTGCCTCAACCAATCACACCTATTATTTTATTATCTGGCACTTTAAGGGTTAAATGGCAAATTGCTGCAAACAGTCACTAATTCAGGAAACATGTATTAAAAAAGTTGAAATTTCAAGTATAGACTCTTTATTCACAGAAAGGCCACATTTCTGAAATGTTACTAATCTAATGTTTGAAATTTCAAGTTGTACGAATTCTCAAATACTCGCTGACCTGTAAGTGAAAATGCTGGAAACAATCAGATGTCCATCATCTGCAAATTTTTGACACTGGCGGCATATAAAGTCATATAGGGTCTAAATTTATATTGTTTTATCCAACTGACTGCCTACGGATAATTAATTTCATGGATACTGCATGGGTGAGGCGTCAGCTTGGTTTTAGTTGAATTCTGAAGGTTAAGAATTCAAACCTCATTCAGGGACTTGAGCACAAAAGCTAGCTGTGACTTCAGTGTGCTCCCAAGGTTTTATCAGAAGTCCTGCACTTTGGATGAAAGCAAGATTCGATCATGTTCCAATAGTTCAAGTAGAAGTTAAAGATCCCTGGTATTATTTGTAGATGAGTAGATTTACCTACAGTGCAAAACCAGAGAATGAGGGTTGAACAAAATGCAGCTAATCTTTAGATTTTCATTTCCAAATTTAAGTTCTATCACTGCAATACACAAACAATTGACATAACCTAGCGAGAAGGTCCGAAGGTACCTTCAACATTAAGAAGAGACAATGCCAAGACTTGTAAAAATATTATTGTAGAGTGGTCACTGAGGAGCAATAGATACAGTACTCTACTGTCTAAATAATTTACTTGAAAAACAACTGCAGTCGTGCTTTGGTGTCATTCTGCAGAATGGAACATTTTGCGTTAAATGACATCACTGAGTAATGATACCTCAAAATGAAAAGCACAGATAATATTACCCTGACATCTGAGTACATAGGGGAGAGGAGGCTGCAAGACATTTGTAAAGAAACAGTTTAGCAGGATAAATGAAGGAAACTACAGCATTAAGATTATTCTAATAACAATTAGAGTTTGTAAACTTAACAGATTAAGTATAAAGTTACCCAGGATTCACAGACAAAACAAACTGTGATATATGATCAAAGAATTCAAAGCCGTGATTGGATTTGTTAATACATTAAAGAAAATTAGTGATTTGTTACCAGCTTCAGTTTTGCACTGTAACAAGTCCACTTCAAAAACAATGAACAAAAATATCCAAAATTATAGTTGTAAAATTCTTGGCTCCGAGCCAGTGCATCCATTCTATATTGTTTGGAGATACACACAGCCATGAAATTAATATTTAGAAGCTGTGTTTTGAAATAATCTGCTTCTAACTTTTTTCTCTTTATTCCTCGTTTTCAACCTACCGTTGCTTTTGGATCCTTCAACAAAGAAAACAGAAATTCAATGGGGTTTGCATGCAAGATTCCCAAGAACTCAGCCCACTGGCCAATCTCTTCTTACTTAGGATACAAACATTTTCAATGGGAATCAGTCACTTATTCTATTCAAACTGAATTAAAACCTAGGTCATTCTCTTGTCCTCATTTTTGAAAAAATGGGAAAGGTCGCACTGCAACTCGTTGCAATACATTGCTCTTCCTTAACAGTCAATACTGATTTGTTTTTGCTTTCACATCTCTGGTTGGAGGCTAAAGGGCTTCATTTTGTTTAAGTTTTTTTTAAAACTAAAGTTGCCAGTTGTTCACATAATATATCGTTCATATATTAAATGTTATAGACACTTGCAAAACAGTCCCTCTACTACATATTGGATTTACCATAATCCATGTCCGTTTTAAAAGTATCTACACACATATTCTCAATAATAGTTAACTGGTGACCCAAAATTCACAATCATTGAGGGTCATGTCTATCTCTATGGAGATCTTTCGTGCAACTAGCTTTGTTTTCTACTTACGTGTATTTTTAAAATGTTAGATACGTTTTGAGATCAGATCTTTCTCTACCGCGAGGGCTCTTTCACACTCAATTAAAAGTAAATATTTCAACTGTATTTAATTCTGTTGATAGTGTTCAACAAATAATCTCAACAGGCCATGGCCCAGATGTCATTTATGGATATGGTGTTCAAGGCCCGTCACCACCGCGCCCGCCCCCCCACCTCTTCCCCAACCCATTTCCTCACTGTGTACGGAAGTGTATGTTCCAAACTGTGGTGTACAAGTCTTGGCCTGTTCCTAGTCGGTGCCTGTAATCAGTCTTGTCACTCATCTTATTCCAGATAGTTCTATGTGACTGAAGTGCAAGGCCTGACCCCTGTATAGGTATTTGGTGGGATTCGGTTGCCTCTCTTATCAGTGTTAACTGTTGCTATGTAAGGCCAGGGGCCTGTCTAGTAGTCGGTGCCTATAAACTGTAGCTGCCATCCACCCTCATTGCCTTTTCTTTAGCTGGCCTCTGTACCAGTGTCAAGACGCCCCTGGGTGCCAGGGGCCAGCCGCTTACCTTTATAATGGACCCGCAGGTTGTTCTGAGACAGGCCGATGTAGCTGTACTTATCCTTTGGGCTCCAGCATCTCGGCAGCGGCGTCTCCTGCTCGTTGACAGCGGGGTAGAGCCGCTTGAAGCGCTCGGTGAGTTCCTTCTCTTGAAGGTTGAGTGCCGACTCTCCGTGCGCCGCCGACAGCCCGGCCATGGGTGCGGATCTGTGAAGGACGGGAGGAGGGGTTAGGCCAAACCCGGAGCCTGGGCTCTGGGTGGATGTATAATGGGCCGGAGACGGTCTGGATCAGGCTCCGAGCCCCGGATGAGGAGACTTGGAAACCCGGAACGACGACCGATGCCGTCCCCCTTCCGCGGCCGCGCCTTATGAACCCTCAGCCCGTTCGTTCACTGAGAGCCTGCCCGACAACCAGCCGCCCTCCCTCCACCCGGTCCGTCCCCAGCTCCAACCCAACTCAGTCGCTGCTGCATCCGAGTCTGACTGAGTGACTCTCTCTGTCTCCGCTCACTGACAGGCCGCCACTGCCCAACCCGCTCCTCATTGGCCACCCACTCTAAACCAGCGAGGCTGGGGGGCGGGGCTATGTGCCAGTGGGGCGGGGCTAAGATCGGGGCAGGGGAAGTGCTGCAGAGAGGCTCACTCCCTATGAGGGGGTCTCTGGAGGGAGGCTAGTAAGGAATGGGTGCAATTGACAGGGGCGAGGGAGTAAAGCAATGCAGAATTGGAGAGGTGGGGATAAGGGGTGAGGAAGGATTAAATGGCAAAACATTCCACAATAATGGGTGAAGAAACAAAAGACGTGTACAGACGAGTTGTGAATGGCTGGACAGTAGATATCAGAATGGAAAGTGAAGGAATAAAACAGATATACATCAGTTAAAAAAAGGAAGCAGTGATCATCATCTAAAATAAGAAGGGTCCAGCCCCGAAATGTCAGCTTTCGTGCTCCTCTGATGCTGCTTGGACTACTGTGTTCATCCAGTTCTATACCTTGTTATCTCAGATTCTCCAGCATCGGCACTCCCTACTATCTCTGAATCGATCATCATCTAAATTTGTGTCCAGAAGGCTGTAAACTGCCAAGTCCAGAGATGAGGTGTTGTTTGAGCTTACATTGAACTTAATTAATATGCTATAGCAGCCCAGAGACAGGAAAGTCAAAATGGTCAGAATTTGGAAAATTGAAATGGCAAATGACACAAAGCTCAGGGTAATGCTTGGGGCAGAGTTGTAATAGGAATTAGGATAAGAGTGAGATCAGATATGCAAGATAAAGGCTTGGATAGCAGCATTGCTGGAGGTGTATGTGCAGTAATCAATGGCATTTTTTCTGCGATCCAAAAGATTGGAGATTGATTGACACCGTTTGAGATGGTGGTCTCTGCTTTTGTTATGTTTCAAAAAGAAATAAAAACCTGTGTCAATTTTGGACCTTCAACGATCATAGTACATTACAGAGCACTTTACAGGCATTTCAAGTATTCTTAAACTATGTTATAGAGTCACAGAGGCATGCAGCATAGAAACAGGCCCTTAGGCCCACCATCTCTGAGTCATAGGGTCATTGAGTATACAGCACGGAAACAGACCCTTCAGTCCAATTTGTCTATGCCAACCAGATTTCCCAAATTAAACATTTGTCTGTGTTTGACCCATATCTCTCTAAACCTTTCCTTTTTGTCCACCTGTCCAAATGTCTTTTAAATGTTATAACTGTACCTGCATGTACCACTTCATCTGACAGTTCATTCCACATATGAACCACCCTGTGTGTGAAAAAGTTGCTCCTCATGTCCCTTTTAAATCTTTTTCCTCTCACCTTAAAGTTATGCCCCCTAGTTTTGAATTCTCCTTGTCTAGGGAAAAGGCCTTGATTATTCAGCATGATTTCATCAACCTCTAAGGTCATTCCCCAACTTCCTACACTCCTAGGAAAAAAAGTCCCAGCCTATCCAGCCTCTCGTAATAACTCAAACTCTCCTGTCCTGGTAAATCTTTTTTGCACTCTTTCCAATTTAATAATATCCTTACTATAGTAGGGCCACCAGAACTGTACACCGTACTCCAAAAGTGGCCTCACCAACGTGTTGTACGGGTGCAACATGACAACTCCTATACCAAATGCTCTGACCAATGAAGACAAGCGTGCCAAATGCCTTCCTCACCATCCTGTCTACCCATGATGCCAATTTCAAAGAACTGTGTACCTGAACCCTTAGGTCTCTCTATTCGAGAAGAAAACAACTTTGGCCTCATTTATATTTAGTTGGTGAAAGTGCTGGCTGGTCTAACACTTGACACTGAACAACTAGACTGCGCGGCAACTAGTATTTGAGTTGGAATTTAGAATTACTTTCTCTGCTGTGGAAAATTTTACACTTTTTAAAATTCATTTGCGGGATGTGGACGTCACTGCCTGGCCAGCATTTATTGTCCATCCCTAGTTGCACTCGAGAAGACGGTGGTAAGCTGCCTCTTGAACTAGTCCAATATACTTGCTGTGGGTTGACCCACAATGCTATTGGGGAGGGAATTCCAGGGGTTTGACCTCGTGATAATGAAGGAATAGCAATATATTTCCATGTCAGGATGGTGAGTGGTCTGGAGGGGACCTTGAAGTTGATGGTGTTTCCATGTATCTGCTGCCTTGTCCTTCTAGATGGAAGTAGTTGTCTGAGGATCTTTGGTGAATTCCACATATCACATTTCACTCCAAGCATTATATAAAACAGGCAATAAAATTCTAGAATATACATCTTATTTTACTCTTAAAACAAGAACTTAAGGAGATTGAATTATCACATAACAGCACACTCAGTCGGACTTTGTTAACCACTTTTTATGGTCTAGAGATGGCTGATAAATGGCCGCTTGAATTTGATTGTACTTTGCCAAGTGGAAAAAATGTGCAAGTGCTTTTTGAAGTTTGTGATTTATGAAAAGCAAAATGGAACAGATACTAATGACCACTACTGTCCAATGACAATGAAATTAATGACCATTGATTTTTTTGGTGTTGGTTGACAGGAAATTTGGTCAAGGCACCAGGAGAATTCCCTACTCTTCAGTGCCATGGTTTCTTGAATGACTTCCAGGGCACTGAAATAAAACCTTTATTTTAGATTTCAAATGGATGGCAAAGGTGAATGCATCAGAGCATTCATACTACACTGGAGCATCAGCCCATATCATGCATTCTAGACCTGGTTCAGGAACCCTCTAGGTCAGAGGTGAGGCTACCAATTAGAGCTATTTTCATGCTGGCAGTATTTTATTCTGGATTTCCATAACCAACAGTTGGCTCTTTTCATTTAGACTGTTGAATTAAATTATTCAGTCTAGTGGGAGACTTATACACCAGTTAAATTCTAGTTTGAAGAGATAAAAGGAGCTGCATTTAACTCTATAAATATTGGAAGTGAGCTTGGGTTTGGTTAAGAAATGTTAATGACGAAAGTAATTCAGCTGAAGTTCCAGCTGCCTACTACATAGTTTGACCTGTAAAAATGCTTTCTTTTTGCCAGCAGTTGCAAAATAAAAGTGAATCAATTCAGAGTTTTAAAATTGGTTAAACAAATCCTAATCCTTGAAAAATTGGAATTTTGTTGGCAAACTCTTTGCTGACCAACAAACACCAAACTACATTAATTCCATTTACATTTGCTGTTAAAAATGCATGAAATGGGCAATCAACTTGCACACAGTAAGCTCCCAGTAGCAAAGTGATAAGGACTAGTTAATCTGCTTTGTAAAACAAAAGCAAAATACTGCATGATACCAAAAATCTGAAATAATACAAAAAAAGACTTGGAGCTACAAAGCAGGTTAGGAAGCATCCGGTTGGAAAAACAAGGCTAATGTTTTAGGTTGAGATGATCATTCATAAAACTGAAAAAATTTCATTGATCAAGGGATAAGTAGGATTAATCTTCTACTCTTCCACTGCGTGCTTGTCTTCTGGCTATTTTTAACTGCCTATTTCAGGTCAGTCACATATAGTTCTTAATACGGACTTCATTCTAAATAAAACTGGCATGATTAGATGAAATTACTGTTAACAAGGCTGCACCTTTTCAGAAATACTATCTTTCTTAAAGTGACTACTCAATGAGTGAAGTCCCATAGGTGACCCAATACATATTTCAATGAATACGTATATTCATTTTTATTTCACAAACCATATCGTTATCAGTAATAGTTTGTGCTATGTTACAATATCACATTATATCCGGAAAGCCTACTCGGAAGAATTAGGAGTTGGCATAAGGTGTGGAGGCAACATAGAATGTGAGTTCTGAGGGCCTGTGGCAGCAGTGGGAGTTAAGCAGAATAACAACTTGTGGACATCTTTCAGTATTCTGCTACCATATGGTGTGTTTGTGTGCATGTACTGCCCTTTGAAGCACACTCCTAATCAATAACAGTCAATTTAAAAATGAGCAGTTCGGTGCAGTTACATCATTGTTGGATCCCTGATCATTGGCTCAATCACTGATGTTGTTACTACAAAACTGATAGGGCTGCTACCAACATTGCTGGAGATTGGCATCATTTCTAGACTAAAACACTTTGATCTCAGTAGCCAAGTAGGCCAGCATTCACTGCTCCAATTACTATGTTAAAACCAATAATGACCAGAATTTTCACTGAAAACCAATAACTTCTATTGACTATCATGGGGTATCCCAATTATTGTCATGTACTCAAGTACAGAAGTATTGGAATACAGTGAAAAGTGTACAAAGTCACCCTTCTCTGGCACAATCCGAGGTACAAAACCTCAAATTTAAAAGAAAACCAGGAGGCAAAAACCAGAATTTAAAAAAAAGCAGAAATACAAAAAAAAGGAGCCAAGAAAGAAATATGAAGTGTCCAGATCTAAAAGTCTTATCTCCATAAGGTAGTCTTATCCCTGTAAGTTGGCCTCCCTCCCCAAAGCCTCAAGTCTCAGTGCCGTTGCTTCCTCAGGCTCTCGGAACTCTCTCCCACTGCCGCCACTGGCCATCAGAACAAGTTCCTTATGTTGCCTCCATTCCTTATGCCAGCTCCTAATTCTTCTGAGTCGACGTTCATGATTTAATGTGATATTGTAACACAGCAGAAACCCGTTTGTGAAATAAAAATGAATTATATAGTAAAATATGTATTATGGTCACCCATGCGACTTACCCATTGATTGGTCACTTTAACAAAGATAATGTATCTGAAAAGGTGCAATCTTGTTAACTGTACTTTCACCTAATCATCCCAGTTTTGAAATCTGTTAAGAACATTAGAAATGTGACTGATGTTACTGTTATTGATTTGTACTCAAAATTACAGACATACCTTATTATTAAGTAGTATTAAAAAGACTTGTGTTTCCCAAAGAATGTTTCATGGCTGCTATTCTAAAATATTTTATCACAAGTCTCAGTATTTTAGTTTCACCCCATGCATTATGAATTATTTCAGCGATTCAATCATACACTTGTAAGTATAGGTTTATGAGCTGCGCTTAATCATGTGTTATTGTTTAATTCTTCCTCAGATGTGCTGTAACTATGTTTGGACATGGTTTAGTTATTAGCGGAGAAGTCCACATTATCTTTTCAACAATCCTCCATCAAAAGTCATCTGTTTTCAGCATAGTATAGTCAATGTCCACATATAAATCTAGTAATGAGCTCTTGCTTGCTTATGTTCTGGCAGCTTCAAGTCACTAATTTAGATACCTTACCATTGTTGGAACTAAAAGCATGCCAGGTTCTGAAGCAGGTCAATGGAGGTGTTAAACTCGTGTAAGTGATGAGATGGATGAGAGGAAATTATGAATTATTGAAGGCTAAGGAAGTTAGATGTATAATTATTTTTTTCTCAGAGTAGAAAGCATTACAGATACATTGGAAGTGTACAATAAGAAGCAAATGACCATGTTTTGGATTTCAACCTAGATATTTTCTCAGGTTCAGCATCTTTATGTGGATTTGGCAAACACCACAATCTGGAGAAGATCCTAACCTACCAAATACCCACGTTGAAAATATATGAGACCTAGAACTTATCATATGATTCTCCACCCAAAAAGATGGATTCACGCTCGAAAGCAACAGATTTTATACAATAAAACAAGTTAATGAATCATAAACATTACTCTCCCCAATAAATAAAATAATAAACCTCAATTTCACATTTCTTCGTTCTCTATAGAGTTTGAAATAAATGCTAAATTTTTATACAAAAGCAAAATACTGCTACAAACCTGAAATAAAAACAGAAAATGTTGGAAATACTCAGCAAGTCTGGTAGTATCTGTGGAGACAGAAACAGAATGAATATTTTAGGGCTATGACCTTTCATCAGAATTCAAAATATTATGATTAGCCATGTTCATATCCTGTGAAACAAACTAAAGATTAAAGCTGCAATTCACACTTCCATTGAAGAAAGAACATCATTCTTGCAGGTTGAAAATGGCAGGAGCTAGGTTTGGCCAAGTAGGAGAATGAAGTCAAACTCAATACTTGGCTGAAATAAAAGCAAGATCTTGCAGATAACAGAAATCTGAAATAAAAATAGAAAGTACTGGAGAAACTCAGCAGGTCTGGCAGCATCTGCGGAGAAAGAAACAGTTAATGTTTCAGAAATGAGTTCCAAAGAAGAGTTATATTGGACTAAAACCATTAGCTCTCTTTCTCTCCACCATCACCAAACCCAAATCCCTCAATGGCTCAACTGATATTTGAATACTTGTGCTTGAAGTCACAATACTGACACATTGAATAGTACAACAAAGTGTCATGAAATGCTTCTTAGGCAAAATGGAGCTTTGAAATTACCATTTTCATGCCAGACTGTTAAAAATTTCACCAACAATGCAGAAAATAGCTACAATAGGTCTCTAATAAGATATCACATCAATCTAATGTAACGATAAACTAATGGAAAATCAATATCTCAAATAAAACAAAAGATTATGTAGAAGAAATGGACATTTCCCAATATAAGGAGTCCTTATACATAAAAATAATTAAGGCAGTATCACAGCTGATTTTTTTGATTATGCCTGTCATTGTTTTCAGTCCCTGCAATAAATTAAAATCAGACCATTTGTAACCTTGTGTACTATTTGGCACTGCAATGAGCTTCTCTATCCATGTATATTGCATCACAAAGCCTGACTATGTCCATTGCTGTAACAACACCAGACACCATGCACTTCAACATATCTGCTGCTGACTCACATCCATGTCTTTATCATCTCAAGATTTTAAATTTCAAAGGCTCTTCTGACCAGTTTCTCACGTTACACCTGTTTTAAACTCCAGCTTTTCCAAAATTCTGTTTGCTTTCAATTTCATTATTCAGCCTGTTAACCTACACTGGATTTCAGTGCTGCAGTGCTGTAATTTAGAAATTCTCATCCTTGTTTTCAAATCTGTACATGAACTTTGTACTTATCTCTGCAGTCTCCTCCCAGCTTAACCACAATAAAGACAATAATATAAATGTAAAATAACAAGGTGTAGAGCTGGATGAACACAGCACGCCAAGCAGAATCAGAGGAGCAGGAAGGCTGACGTTTCGGGCCTAGACCCTTCTTCAGAAATGGGGGAGGGGAAGGGGGTTCTGAAATAAATAGGGAGAGAGGGGGAGGCGGATAGAAGATGGATAGAGGAGAAGATAGGTGGAGAGGAGACAGACAGGTCAAAGAGGCGGGGATGGAGCCAGTAAAGGTGAGTGTAGGTGGGGAGTTAGGGAGGAGATAGGTCAGTCCAGGGAGGACGGACAGGTCAAGGGGGCGGGATGAGGTTAGTAGGTAGGAGATGAGGGTGGGGCTTGAGGTGGGAGAAGGGGATAGGTGGGAGGAAGGACAGGTTAGGGAGGCGGGGACGAGCTGGGCTGGTTTTGGGATGCGGTAGGGGGAGGGGAGATTTTAAAGCTTGTGAAGTCCACATTGATACCATTGGGCTGCAGCGTTCCCAAGCAGAATATGAGTTGCTGTTCCTGCAACCTTCAGGTGGCATCGTTGTAGCACTGCAGGAGGCCCAGGATGGACATGTCGTCTGAGGAGTGGGAGGGGGAGTTGAAATGGTTCGCGACTGGGAGGTGCAGTTGTTTATTGCGAACCGAGCGTAGGTGTTCGACAAAGCGGTCCCCAAGCATCCGCTTGGTTTCCCCAATGTAGAGGAGGCCACAACGGGAACAGCAGATGCAGTATTCCACGTTAGCAGATGTGCAGGTGAACATCTGCTTGATGTGGAAAGTCTTCTTGGGGCCTGGGATGGGGGCGAGGGGGGAGGTGTAGGGGCAGGTGTAGCACTTCCTGCGGTTGCAGGGAAAAGTGCCGGGTGAGGTGGGGCTGGAGGGGAGTGTGGAACGGACAAGGGAGTCACGGAGAGAGTGGTCCCTCCGGAAAGCAGATAAGGGTGGGGAGGGAAAGATGTCTTTGGTGGTGGGGTAGGATTGTAGATGGCGGAAGTGTCGGAGGATGATGCGTTGGATCCGGAGATTGGTGGGGTGGTACGTGAGGACGAGGGAGATTCTGTTTTGGTTGTTATTGCGGGGAGGGGGTGTGAGGGATGAGTTGCGGGAAATGCGGGAGACACGGTCGAGGGCATTCTCAACCACTGAGGGAGGGAAGTTGTGGTCCTTGAAAAACGAGGACATTTGAGATGTACGGGAGTGGAATGCCTCATCCTGGGAGCAGATGTGGCGGAGGCGAAGGAGTTGGGAATAGGGGATAGCATTTTTGCAGGAAGGTGGGTGGGAGGAGGTGTATTCTAGGTAGCTGTGGGAGTCGGTAGGCTTGAAATGGATATCGGTTTCTAGGTGGTTGCCAGAGATGGAAACGGAGAGGTCCAGGAAGGAGAGAGAGGTATTAGAGATGGTCCAGGTGAACTTAAGGTTGGGGTGGAAGGTGTTGGTGAAGTGGATGAACTGTTTGAGCTCCTCATGGGAGCACGAGGCAGCGCTGATACAGTCATAATGTAACGGAGGAAGAGGTGGGGTTTAGGGCCAGTGTAGGTACGGAAGAGGGATTGTTCCATGTAACCTACAAAGAGGCAGGCATAGCTTGGGCCCATGCGGGTACCCATGGCCACTCCCTTTGTCTGTAGGAAGTGGGAGGAATTGAAAGAGAATTTGTTGAGGGTGAGGACGAGTTCAACTAAGCGGATGAGGGTGTCAGTGGAGGGGGACTGGTCGGGCCTGCGGGACAGGAAGAAGCGGAGGGCCTTTAGGCTATCTGTATGGGGAATGCAGGTGAATAGGGACTGGACGTCCATGGTACAGATGAGGTGTTGGGGACCGGGGAATTGGAAGTTCTGGAGGAGGTGGAGGGTGTGGGTGGTGTCACGGACGTAGGTAGGGAGTTCCTGGACCAAGGGGGAGAAAATGGAGTCGAGATAGGTGGAGATAAGTTCGGTGGGGCAGGAGCAGGCGGAGACAATGGGTCGACCAGGGCAGTTAGGTTTGTGGATTTTGGGAAGGAGATAGAAGCGGGCGGTGCGGGGTTGGGGAACGATATGGTTGGAGGCTGTGGGTGGGAGGTCACCTGAGGTGATGAGGTTGTGGATGGTTTGGTGGTTGGGGGTGGGGTCATGATCAAGGGGGCGGTAGGAGGAGGTGTTGGAGAGTTGGCGCCTGGCCTTGGCCATGTCGAGTTCAGTGCGCCATACTACAACTGTGCCTCCCTTGTCCGCGGGTTTTATCGTTAGGTTGGTCCCCAACACCTCATCTTTACCATGGACGTCTAGTCCCTATTACACTTGCATTCCCCATATAGATGGCCTAAAGGCCCTCCGCTTCTTACTGTCCCACAGGCCCGACCAGTCCCCCTCCACTGACACCCTCATCCGCTTAACCGAACTCGTCCTCACCCTCAACAACTTCTCTTTCAATTCCTCCCACTTCCTACAGACAAAGGGGGTGGCCATGGGTACCCGCATGGGCCCAAGCTATGCCTGCCTCTTTGTAGGTTACGTGGAACAATCCCTCTTCCGTACCAACACTGGCCCTAAACCGCACCTCTTCCTCCGTTACATTGATGACTGTATCAGCGCCGCCTCGTGCTCCCACGAGGAGTTCGAACAGTTCATCCACTTCACCAACACCTTCCACCCCAACCTTAAGTTCACCTGGACCATCTCTAATACATCTCTCTCCTTCCTGGACCTCTCTGTCTCCATCTTGGGCAACCACCTAAAAACCGATATCCATTTCAAGCCCACCGACTCCCACAGCTACCTAGAATACACCTCCTCCCACTCACCTTCCTGCAAAAATGCCATCCCCTATGCCTCCGCCGCATCTGCTCCCAGGATGAGGCATTCCACTCCCGTACATTTCAGATGTCCTCATTTTTCAAGGACCGCAACTTCCCCCCCTCAGTGGTCGAGAACGCCCTCAACCGTGTCTCCCACATTGCCCGCAACTCATCCCTCGCACCCCGTCCCCGCAATAACAACCAAAAAAGAATCCCCCTCATCCTCACGTACCACCCCACCAACCTCCGGATCCAACGCATAATCCTCCGACACTTCCGCCATCTGCAATCTGACCCCACCACCAAAGACATCTTTCCCTCCCCACCCTTATCTGCTTTCCGGAGGGACCACTCTCTCCATGACTCCCTTGTCCGCTCCACACTCCCCTCCAGCCCCACCACACCCGGCACTTTTCCCTGCAACTGCAGGAAGTGCTACACCTGCCCCTACACCTCTCCCCTCACCCCCATCCCAGGCCCCAAGAAGACTTTCCACATCAAGCAGATGTTCACCTGCACATCTGCTAATGTGGTATACCGCATCCGCTGTTCCCATTGTGGCCTCCTCTACATCGGGGAAACCAAGCGGAGGCTTGGGGACCGCTTTGCAGAACACATATGCTCGGTTCACACTAAACAACTGCACCTCCCAGTCGCGAACCATTTCAACTCCCCCTCCCACTCCTCAGACGACATGTCCATCCTGGGCCTCCTGCAGTGCCACAACGATGCCGCCCGAAGGTTGCAGGAACAGCAACTCATATTCCGCTTGGGAACCCTGCTGCCCAATGGTATCAATGTGGATTTCACAAGCTTTAAAATCTCCCCTCTCCCTACCGCATCCCAAAACCAGCCCAGCTCGTCCCTGCCTGTCTATCCTGTCCTTCCTCCCACCTATCCCCTCCTCCCATCTCAAGCCCCACCCGCATCTCCTACCTACTAACCTCATCCCGCCCCCCTGACCTGTCTGTCCTCCCTGGACTGACCTATCCCTACCTACACTCACCTTTCCTGGCTCCATCCCCGCCTCTTTGACCTATCGGTCTCCTCTCCACCTATCTTCTCCTCAATCCATCTTCTGTCCGCCTCCCCCTCTCTCCTTATTTATTTCAGAACCCCCTTCCCCTCCCCCATTTCTGAAGAAGGGTCTAGGCCTGAAATGTCAGCCTTCCTGCTCTTCTGATGCTGCTTGGCGTGCTGTGTTCATCCAGCTCTACACCTTGTTATCTCAGATTCTCCAGCATCTGCAGTTCCTCCTATCTCTGAAACAATATAAATGTAAATTTTTTTTGTATGCACTTGTGGGACATACGTATCACTGACTGGGCCAGCATTTATTGCCCATCCCTAGTTACACTTGAGAAAATGACGATGAGCTGCTTTCTTGAACTGCTGCAGTCCATGTGCTGTAGGTTGACCCTCAATGCCCTTAGGAAGGGAATTCCAGGATTTTGATCCAGCAACATTGAAGGAATAGAGATATATTTCTAAGTCAGGATGGTGAATGGCTTGGAGGGGCACTTGCAGGTGGTGGTGTTCCCATGTATTTGCTGCCCTTCTCCTTTGAGATGGAAGTGGTCCTGGGTTTGTTAAATCTAAGGCTCTTTTGTGAATTTTTGCAGTGCATATTATAGATCGTTACTACTGCTACTGAGCATCAGTGGTGGAGGGACAGCATGCTTGTAGAAATGGTCCCAACCAAGCAGGCTGCTGTGTCCTGAATGCTGTCGAGCATCAAGTGTAGTTGGAGTTGCACCCATCTGGGCAAGTGGGAGTATTCCATCAGATTCTTGACTTGCAGTTGGTGGACAGGCTTTGAGGAGTTAGGTGATGAGTTATTTGCTCCAGTATTCTTAGTTTCTGACCTGCGCTTGTGGCCATTATATTTATATGAAAAGTCCAGTTAAGCTTCTGGTCAATGGTAACCCCCAGGACATAGATAGTGGGAGATTCAGTGATGGTAATGTTATTGAATGTCAAGGGATGGTGGTTAGATTGTCTCTTATTGGAGATGGTCATTGCCTGGTAATTGTATGGCACACATGTTACTTGCCACTTGTCAGCCCAAGCTTGGATATTGTCCAGGTCTTGTTGCATTTGAACATGGACTGCTTCAGGATATGAGACGTCTCGAATAGTGCTGAACATTTTGCAATCACTGGCGAACATCCCCACCTCTGACCTTATGATGAAGGGAAGGTCATTGATGAAGCAGCTGAAGACGTTTATGCGTAGGCATTATCCTGAGGAACTCCTGCAAATATGTATTGGAGCTGAGATGACTGACTACCAACTTGAATCATAGAATTTCACACTACAGAAGGAGACTATTCAGCTCATCATGTACTGGCTCCCAAAACAGCTACTCATCTGGTCCCACAACCACCTAACAGAAACCACAACCATCTTTCTATGTGTGAAGAGTTTGCCCCTTAAATCCCATCGATTCCAGTTTTGCAACGGCTTCATGATGCCACACCCAGTGAGATACAGCCTTGATATCAAGGGCCATCACTTTCATCTCACCTCTGGTATTCAGCTCTTTTGTCCATGTTTGAACCAAGGCTGTAATGAGGACAGGAGCTAAATGGCACAGGTGCAACACAAACTGAATTGGAATGAGCAGGTTATTGCTAAGCAAGCGCTGCTTGATAGCACTATTGATAACACCTTCGATCTCTTTATTGATGTTTGATGGGGTGGTAATTTGCAAGGCAGGATTTGAAATATTTTTGAGTACATTTACAGTACATATCTTTGTAATTTTCTCACGTGTTTTGGTAGAGGCCAGCTTGTAGCTATTTCTGGAACAGCTTGGCTTAGAGGTGTGGCAAATTTTGGAGCACAGGTCTTCAGTACTAATGCTGGAATGTTGTCAGCAGTGCCCATAGCTTTTGCAGAATCCAGTGCTCCAACAATTTCTTTATATCTGTGGAATGAATTGGCTGAAGACTGGCAACAGTGATGCTGGGGACCTCTGGGAGAGGCCCACTACATTAACAACTACCTTTTATTACATTGAAATCCAGTACTTTCAATTCAGAGATGGTAAGAACTGCAGATGCTGGAGTCAGAGATAACATAGCGAGGAGCTGGAGGAACACAGCAGGCGAGGCAGCATCAGAGGAGCAGGAAAGTTGACATTTCGGGTTGGGACCCTTCTTCAGAAATGGGAAGGGGGAAGGGAGCTCAGAAATAAATAAAGAGAGGAAGGGTGGGGCTGGGAAAGGTAGGTGGGATAGTGATAGGTGAGTGCAGGTAAGGAGTGGTGGGGATTGGTTAGTGAGGTGGGAGGGGCGGATAGGTGGGAGAGGAGATGGACAGGTTGTGTCAGGTCAAGGGGGAGGGGATGAGAGGGAGGGTTGGTCATGGAATGAGGCCGGGGGTGGGGAGATTTTGAAACTGATGAAATCCATGTTTAGGCCATGGGCTGTAGGCACCCAAGGCGGAATATGAGATGCCGCTCCTCCAGTTTGCGGGTAGCATTGTTGTGACACTGGAGGAGGCCCAGGATGGACATGTCACCTAGGGAGTGGGAGGGGGAATGAAAATGGTTTGCGACAGGAAGGTGTTGTCGGTTGTCGCGAACAGAGCGCAGATGCTCTACAAAGCAGACTCCACTTGGTCTCACCGATGTAGAGGCAGCCATATTGGGAGCAGCGGATGCAGCAGACCAAATTGATGGATGTGCAGGTGAACCCCTAATGTGGAAGGTTTGTTTTGTGCCTTGAATGGAGGTGAAGGGGGAGGTGAGGTGGCAGGTATAGCACTTCCTGTGGTTGCAGGGAAAGGTGCTGGGGGTGGTGGGATTGGTGGGGACTGTGAAGCTGACAAGGGAGTTGCGGAGAGAGCAGTCCCTATATAAGGCAGATAGGGGTGGGGAGGGAAATATATCTTTGGTTGTGGTGTCGGATTGTAGGTGGGGAAGTCGCGGAGAATGATACATTGGATGCAGAGGTTGGTGGGGTGACATGTGAGGACATGGGAAATTCTGTCTTTATTTTTGTTGGGGGCAGAGGTGCAGGAAACACAAGAGATGCGGTTGGGGGTGTTAATATTTATTTGAGAAAGTCAATGCTGATAATTCTCTGTCTAAAGTACTTGTAAAACTTGAAACTTTCTCAATTGCTTTAAAGTAAAATTTTCACTTTAAATTCTGAAAGTTTAAAACAAAATTCTTCTGTATCAAGCTTTTCTTCTTAAGTTTGAACAGTGGTTTCAGCTCAATTACTACAAAGCTTGTCAGAGAATTTCCAGCTTTATTAATTTTTATGAAATTGTAATTAAATTTTAATTACTGATAAAGTAAGATGAATCTTCTAGTCACCTTTTATATTGTAAAGTTATTATTTTAATTAAGATTTAAGGCTTCTGCCTTCAATTCTTCGTTTAAAAAGCTCTCCATTGCGAAGATATTCCTCAATTAAGTTTGAAATTAATTTTAAAGCATTTGAAGTCTTGCAAATCTTTTCAAATATTTAAGTAAAAAAAATTAAATTTTATTATTCTGATAAAAAAATTTCAGATGATTCTTTTTGGCAGGATGGAGAATTCACTGTTTTTCTTCCCGAACAGCTTCATGCCTTTTTTAACCCAAAGAAAGCCAACTTGTGCTTTGAAATAATTTACATTGTTCAATATAATGTTTCTTTGGCTGAGGCTCAACTATTTAAGTTAAATCGTCTGCTTTTGACTTCGAGTCTCAACCTCACTAACAACGTTGCCAGCTAACTAACTACATTGCTAGGTTGAAGGAATTTTAAATAATTGCCCATTCTGCAGTTTGTTCATCGATAGGTAATTAAGTTGAACATGCATAAATAATGTTAATTTTTAACACACGTCTGAATTCTGCCTTTACTCAGCTTATCAGTCAAGAATAGCATCATAAAAGTTGCAAGTTTTCTCAACCTTCATTCTAGAGATTCAACATGCATCGGAAACCTGATATCAATTACTTCTTTTTTGGATGAAGACTTAGACCTGTTCCTTAATAACTGCAGTGAGGTTGTCTTTAGTCCTAACGCCTTTTGTGTATTTCTTTCCTGGTTCTGTCTGTTTGAAGTTTAAGAGGCTGTTGGTAAGGCTGTGTATTTAGCCTGTTGCACTACTTAAGTTTCTCCAGCATGAATTGACTAGCTGTCATCTTTGATACTGTGACAACAAGGTGCAGATCTGGATGAACACAGCAGGCCAAGCAATATCATAGGAGCAGAAAGGCTGACGTTTTCGGCCTAGACCCTTCATCAGAAATGGGGGAGGGGAAGGGGGTTCTGAAATAAATAGGAAGAGAGGGGGAGGCGGATAGAAGATGGATAGAGGAGAAGATAGGTGGAGAGGAAACAGACAGGTCGAAGAGGCAGGGATGGAGCCAGTAAAGGTGAGTGTAGGTGGGGAGTTAGGGAGGGGATAGGTCAGTCCAGGGAGGACGGACAGGTCAAGGGTGCGGGATGAGGTTAGTAGGTAGGAGATGGGGGTGGGGCTTGAGGTGGGAGGAGGGGACAGGTGGGAGGAAGAACAGATTCGGGAGGAGGGGACGAGCTGGGCTGGTTTTGGGATGCGGTAGCGGGAGGGGAGATTTTGAAGCTTGTGAAATCCACATTGATACCATTGGGCTGCAGGGTTCCCAAGCGGAATATGAGTTCCTGTTCCTGCAACCTTCGGGCGGCATCGTTGTGGCACTGCAGGAGGC
>NC_063333.1:113659670-113714226 GCF_021869965.1 Rhincodon typus | reverse complement strand
AGTTGAAATGGTTCGCGACTGGGAGGTGCAGTTGTTTATTGCGAACCGAGCGTAGGTGTTCGACAAAGCGGTCCCCAAGCCTCCGCTTGGTTTCCCCGATGTAGAGGAGGCCACAACGGGTACAGCGGATGCAGTATACCACATTGGCAGATGTGCAGGTGAACATCTGCTTGGTGTGGAAAGTCTTCTTGGGGCCTGGGATGGGGGCAGGTGTAGCACTTCCTGCAGTTGCAGGGAAAAGTGCCAGGGGTGGCGGGGCTGGAGGGGAGTGTGGAGCGGACAAGGGAGTCATGGAGAGAGTGGTCCCTCTGGAAAGCAGATAAGGGTGGGGAGGGAAAGATGTCTTTGGTGGTGGGGTCAGATTGCAGATGGCGGAAGTGTCGGAGGATTATGCGTTGGATCCGGAGGTTGGTGGGGTGGTACGTGAGGATGAGGGGGATTCTTTTTTGGTTGTTATTGCGGGGACGGGGTGCGAGGGATGAGTTGCGGGCAATGTGGGAGACACGGTTGAGGGCGTTCTCGACCACTGAGGGGGGGAAGTTGCGGTCCTTGAAAAATGAGGACATCTGAAATGTACGGGAGTGGAATGCCTCATCCTGGGAGCAGATGCGGCGGAGGCATAGGGGATGGCATTTTTGCAGGAAGGTGAGTGGGAGGAGGTGTATTCTAGGTAGCTGTGGGAGTCGGTGGGCTTGAAATGGATATCGGTTTTTAGGTGGTTGCCCGAGATGGAGACAGAGAGGTCCAGGAAGGAGAGAGAGGTATTAGAGATGGTCCAGGTGAACTTAAGGTTGGGGTGGAAGGTGTTGGTGAAGTGGATGAACTGTTCGAGCTCCTCGTGGGGGCGCCTATACCATCATCAATGTAACGGAGGAAGAGGTGGGGTTTAGGGCCAGTGTAGGTACGGAAGAGGGATTGTTCCACATAACCTACAAAGAGGCAGGCATAGCTTGGGCCCATGCGGGTACCCATGGCCACCCCTTTGTCTGTGTGGGAGGAATTGAAAGAGAAGTTGTTGAGGGTGAGGACGAGTTCGGCTAAGCGGATGAGGGTGTCAGTGGAGGGGGACTGGTCGGGCCTGCGGGACAGGAAGAAGCGGAGGGCCTTTAGGCTATCTGTATGGGGAATGCAGGTGTATAGGGAGTGGATGTCCATGGTAAAGATGAGGTGTTGGGGACCGGGGAATTGGAAGTTCTGGAGGAGGTGGAGGGTGTGGGTGGTGTCACGGACGTAGGTAGGGAGTTCCTGGACCAAGGGGAAGAAAATGGAGTCCAGATAGTTGGAGATAAGTTCAGTGGGGCAGGAGCAGGCGGAGACAATGGGTCGACCAGGGCATTCAGGTTTGTGGATTTTGGGAAGGAGATAGAAGCGGGCGGTGCAGGGTTGGGGAACGATGAGGTTGGAGGCCGTGGGTGGGAGGTCACCTGAGGTGATGAGGTTGTGGATGGTTTGGGAGATGATGGTTTGGCGGTCGGGGGTGGGGTCATGATCAAGGGGGCGGTAGGAGGAGGTGTCGGAGAGTTGGCGTCTGGCCTTGGCGATGTAGAGGTCCGTGTGCCATACTACAACTGCGCCTCCCTTGTCCGCAGGTTTTATGGTGAGGTTGGGATTGGAGCAGAGGGAGCGGGGGCCTGCACATTCTGCGGGGGAGAGGTTGGAGTGGGTGAGAGGGGTGGAGAGGTTGAGGCGATTGATGTCTCGACGGCAGTTGGAGATGAAGAGGTCAAGGGAAGGTAGGAGGCCTTGGGGTGGTGTCCAGGAGGAGGAGGTGTGTTGGAGGCAGGAGAAGGGGTCAGTAGAGGGAGGGTTAGGTTCACGGTTGAAGAAGTAAGTATGGAGGCGGAGGCGGCGGAAAAACTGCTCTATGTCCAAACGTGACCGGTATTCGTTGATGTGTGTGTGGAGGGGGACAAAAGTAAGCCCTTTACTGAGGACTGACTGTTCGTCCTCAGTAAGGGGGAGGTCTGGGGGGATGATGAAGACTCGGCAGGGCTGGGTGCTATTGTCCCCTCTGAAGCTGCTGACTGTGGAGGCTGTGGGCGGAGCGACATCGGCGTAGGCTGTGGGCGGAGTTGCGTCGGCGGTGGGCGGAGTTGCGTCCGCGTCAGTGATGGGCGGAGCGGTGTCGGCGGTGGGGGGAGCGGGGTAGGCGGCGGCAGCAGCGGTGACGGTAGGCGAGTCTTCAGTGTCTGTGGTGTTGGTTTCGGAAATGGAGGCGGTGGCAACGGCAGCGATGGCGTTCGCTGTCCCGGAAGTGGGGTACCCGGCAGTGGCAGATGTGACGTCATCTGTAGGTTCTCCGACAGTGGCCTCATGGCCAATGGCGGCGGGCACATTGTGGGGAAGGTCCTGGGTAGGGTTGGGGATTTGGGGGGTGGAGGAAGCCCGTTTTGGGTGGTAGGCACCAGTAAGTTTACTGTACTTACAGTTTTTAGTGTCCAATAAAGCTGAGTAGAATTGTGAGTTCAGGTTGTGGATCCTACGAAGAATAAAAAACAGGAGAGGTCCTTTGCAGGTCTGGGAGAGGGAGGCTCTGAGCTGGGGTAGGCTTGATCGTAGTGCCAGGAGATGCCGGCGCATTGCTGCGAGTGTGTGTTTCAGGAGTCGCAGGGAGAAACGCTTCTGAAGGATCTCAATGCTATGAATGTAGATATTGTCACGGTTGGGGCCAAATTGGGAAGGCCTGAATGTGGACTGTAGTCCATTGGGGATGATCTGGTTCCGTAGGCAGGTCCTAAGAAAGGGGATGTGGCTGTAGTACCTGGTTTGCTTCAGGACATGGTCGAGCAGTTTCAAGGCCGAAGAGATTACGAGAGAGTTGCAGTGGGAGAGAGAACCCCTGAGGTTTGTCCGGAGGGAAGAGGGTAACTTCTTCAGGCTAGGCATCCTTAGAAGAGGCTTCGCAGTGGGGTTAAAATTGAATCAGAGATAGTAGGAACTGCAGATGCTGGAGAATCCGAGACAACAAGGTGCAGAGCTGGATGAACACAGCAGGCCAAGCAACATCATAGGAGCAGAAAGGCTGACGTCCTCCTGCAGTGCCACAATGATGCCACCCGAAGGTTGCAGGAACAGCAACTCATATTCCGCTTGGGAACCCTGCAGCCCAATGGTATCAATGTGGATTTCACAAGCTTCAAAATCTCCCCTCCCCCTACCGCATTCCAAAACCAGCCCAGCTCGTCCCCGCCTCCCTAACCTGTCCTTCCTCCCACCTATTCCCTCCTCCCACCTACTAACCTCATCCCGTCCCCTTGACCTGTCCGTCCTCCCTGGACTGACCTATCCCCTCCCTAACTCCCCACCTACACTCACCTTTACTGGATCCATCCCTGCCCTCTTCGACCTGTCTGTTTCCTCTCCACCTATCTTCTCCTCTATCCATCTTCTATCCGCCTCCCCCTCTCTCCCTATTTATTTCAGAACCCCCTTCCCCTCCCCCATTTCGGATGAAGGGTCTAGGCCCGAAACGTCAGCCCTTCTGCTCCCATGATGTTGCTTGGCCTGCTGTGTTCATCCAGCTCTGCACCTTGTTGTCTCGGATTCTCCAGCATCTGCAGTTCCTACTATCTTTGATACTGAAGCTGGCTTGCTGTTTCTAACTTAAAGCTAATACAATCAAAATGGCAACTTCTTTTTCTGCATATTCTTTTCTTCTTACTTCTCTTCAGATGGCTGTAGATCTTTGTCCTTTTAATGATTTCTCCATTCTAGAAGACAGAAATCCTCACCACTATTAGTTGCAAGATATGTCTGGAGCTTGAACCTTGTAGCGATAATTTTTTCTTTGAGTAGGTTTGCTGCTACCTGCACCTTTCTGTAATATGAATCTACAAAGGTAATAGCATTAGTGGTTAATCCTTCATCACTTAAGTCTTTGGCAGAAGAGGCACATACTTGACAAGTAGTTTATTGCATAATAGTAAGACAACATTTTAGATTAATTTAAGAAAATAGAACAATACAGTACAGGATCAGGCCCTTTGGCCCACCATTTATGTGTTGACCACGATGCCATTCTAAACTAATCACATCTGCCTGCATATGGTCTGTATGCCTCAATTCCCTGCCTGTTCATATGTCTGTCCAAATGCCTCTTAAATGTTGCTATCGTATCTGCTTCTACTATCTCCCTTGGCAGTGCGATCCAGACACCTACCACCCTCAGCATAAAAAAACTGGCCTTGCACATCTCGTTTAAACTTTCCCACTCTCACACTTTAAAGCTATGGCCCTTAGTATTTGACAATTACACCCTGGGAAAAAGACTTCAACTATCTACCATATCCATGCATTTCAATTTACGTACTTCTATATTATTTAATTAATTAAGATTGGTCAATTAGACTAATGATAGGTCAAACACATTTTTATCTCCCAAAAATCACAGAATCCTTACAGTAAGGAAGCAGGCCATTCAGTCCACACCAACACTCTGAACAGCACCCACCCGGACCCATCACCCCAGACCTGTCGGCCCCACTTTCCCTCTGGCTAACCCACCTAGCCTGCACATCCCTGAACTCTATAGACAATTTAGCATGGCCAATCCACCTAACCTGGACATGTTTGGACAGTGGGAGGAAACTGGAGCACACATTGGAAACCCACGCAGACACAAGGAGAACATGCAAATATTGACAGTCGCCTGAGGGTGGAATTGAACCCAGGTCCTTGGTGCTGTGAGACAGCCGTGCCACCCTGAGATATAACTGAGTCTATGGAACATGGTTATAGACTGCAGAATTGACTAATACCTCCCAAAGGCAGTTATTTATATATCAATAACACAAATGAAAGTACTGAATTGTTGAGTATAACTATATAAAAGTATTAAATAAAAACCAAAAGAACTCCAGATGCTGTAAATCAGGAACAAAAACAAAGTTGCTGGAAAAGCTCAGCAGGTCTGGCAGCATCTGTGAAGGCAAAAACAGAGCCAACATTTGTTAACTCTGTTCTGAGGAAGGGTCACCGGACCAGAAACGTTAACTCTGTTTTTGTTCCTGTATATAAAAGTGTTGTTTATTGATTTTAAAAGTGTTTTGCTCATTGGTAGAAGGTAATTCCACCTTAATTAAATTTGTTTTTCTGATGATAATGCATTTGATGAAATTTGCAATTAGTAATAATTGTGAAACTTAAAACTAACCAATTGTTGCAAAAACCCACCTGGTTCATTATTGACCCTTTGGGGAGGAAATTTGCTGTTCTTACCT
Organism: Rhincodon typus; assembly: GCF_021869965.1. NCBI lineage: Eukaryota > Metazoa > Chordata > Chondrichthyes > Orectolobiformes > Rhincodontidae > Rhincodon > Rhincodon typus. Next base: position 113,709,007 of record NC_063333.1, on the reverse strand, counting down.
TGCCTTGCATGCCGTTCAGTTCAAAGGCAACTAGTGATGGGCAGCTCAGCCAGTGATGACCACTTCCCATCAACAAAATTTAAACATCCATGAAGAATCAAACATTAGTGGAACCAAAACTATTGTATTTTATCATGCTACACAACAAACAATTTAAATTGATTATGCAAATTATGTTAGCAGAAACTTGGGACGAATCCTATAGGAGCCTAAACAATGTGAGAAATCTGGGAGAATCCTGCAAGTCTGGTGAGGCGTCTCTCAAAGTCAGCAGCAAATAGCTGTTGAAACAAAATTCTCTCGAGGTAGTGACAAAATACCTATTAAGGAGGATTATTGCTTGCTGTCAGTCTAAATAACTGCACTTCTTACCTCAATAATAATCATCCTCCAATCTTACCACTTGCCATGAGGAAATTAAACACCAGGAATTCTCGATATGGAAGTCTGAGCAAGCACCTGGCTACTTCAGCTCACTCCGTGCTTTAAGGACCTCCATCTTGGACACATAGTACCAGCATCCTAGGCCAGCAACTGCAAGCACTTTGGTATCTGACACTTGCCAGCCTCTCTGCATTGCCAATGCACATCTCTGATCCACTTACAGCATGCTTCTACATTTTAAAGTTACACCTGAAAATGTTGCATGCAATAGCGAGAGTGGTGAGTCCATGAGTTATGGTTGAAGGTGCATGCAGCTAACAGGGATAGCGAGAGTGTGAGGGAGCAGAGGTGAAATGGTTGCAGAGCAGAGCAGGTCACTGACCTTGTTCCTACACAGCTTGGTATTCCTCCAGATGGCAGAGACTGCACTGACCTAAGTAACAACAGTGGAACAAGTGAGCACGGTATGGCATCATGGCCTTCTCTGGTGGTCCTATTACACCTTTAGATCCATGTCTACAAAGCAGTGCACCAATATACCCTTATTATTACATCTAGGGTAAATGTCATGAACCACGAAAGGCAGCTCCAGACTGGCTGTGCTTTTCCAGGTCCATAAAGGCTTTTAAAAAATGGCAATAGCACTGGCACCAGGAATGCCAGTCCATTCTCCAATATTTCAGCAGTAGCAATTCTTCTGGATGTAAGTGGAGCCATAAGGCAGGGGCAGGCAGTTAATGAGGCAGATTTGGAACGACAGTGGACAGGGGAAATCTATGAAACTCAACAAAATTGATTCAGTCAAAACATTAGGATTCAGCTGAAGGTATAAACTAACCAATGCAATTGCAAACGCAAGCTGCATCTACTTTCCAATTTGAAAGGCACAATAAAAATGCAAGTCTTTCAGTCTTTATCTGTTATAATATTCATTCTTGAAGCTATAATATTTAGTTTTGGGCATGAGAACTGGAAATTAGTGACTAAATTAGGAAATTCGAATCTGAGAGACAAGTTGGAATTGCTAATAATATTTTCAAGAAAATCTAATTTTTACATTGAGCGAGGTTCCAGTTTACACGAGCACAAAAAGTACAATTATACCACATAGGACGTGCCAAAAGAACACTTTACAAATTTGTGGTAGATTTGCAGATTGGTACATTAAGCATATGTGACCACATCTGAGGGCTAAACTTAATCTTTAAATGGTCAGTGTTAAATAAAATAGCACTTGTAATACATGTTACTGGTTTAATTAAAACATGTATTCCTATGCTGTAAGCTCTTGACTGGAGATAGCAATTTCCATGAAAGCTTCAGTCAGGTTCCTAATTTCAAAATAAGTATCTGTAAAACAGAATAAAGAATAAGGTTTGTGCTCAAGTTTTGACAAAGAAGTAATCAAGATTCCTAGAATTCTTCAGCTAATAGTTGCCATGAGAAGTTGACAGCAGAAACAGAGTTCTTTAACATGCGTAAGTAAAAATTAAACTCAAAATACATAATCAAAAATCATTATGCAGTATGAAAGATGGAATGTTTATAACGATGAACAAAGCAAAAGATAACAAACAAAAATCTTAATAACAAGATCTTAATAATAAAACTTCAAGGCTGGCATTCCCAGAACAGAATTGACAACAAACTGAGCAGTTAAAAAATACTTACTAATGGTTGGGATTGGAAATGAAAACCATAAGCAGTGGAAACCCACAGTTGGTCAGTCAATATTTGTTAGAGGGAAAGACATCAGTCTAGAAAACTAAAAAAAAAGTGTATTGGACATTCATCAAAATAATCTATATAAAGTAATAAAAAGGCAGATTTAGCACTGTGGCATGTTTGGCTTAATTTGCTAAATACTTTGCTTACCTTCTACCCGCTTCCCAAAAAAGATTTTTTTTTTGAAGAATATTAACTTAAATGAGAGAATTGCATGGAAAATTGCACCGTGAAATAAAATATTGCAGAAAATTAATTCTTCAAAGTTGCAAATATTTCTTGTGTCCTAAAGTGAACAAGTAACAAGATATCCACTATACTGTGCATGGTACATGGCATTTCTATCTTCTTTACAACTCCAAAGCAGTTAGTCAAGTGTTAATGCTTGGGCATTTGAAATGGTCTCCAAGCAACTGAGGAGACAGTTACAGCAAAAATACATGAATAACGTAATTGATTGTGGGGCTATGCTTATGAAGTTGATGCATGCTTTCAATTCCAACTTAGTTAGGAAATCAGTTACATTGCTGCTTCATCACAATGCCAGAATTAGTTTAGAATTGCTTGATGCCTTGGCACATTTATAGAGTGGAAATGAAATAATCTCAAGTAATAGTGAAAAGCATTCCAATATATTGACTAATTTACAATGCATCCAAATTGTCAAGTTTCAATGCAACCTTCCACTATTAATCCTCAAAGATTCTCCAATCTGTCAGGCATAGATCAATATAAGAAACAAGCACTTGCAATTTAAAACCAGTTTTGAAATCTTTTGATAAGTTAAAGCTACAAGGAGCAGTTTCAGAGCTACAAAGACTCTTACTTGCATGTAATAAAGGCACCAAAGGAAAGCAGAAAGGAGGACTTTTAAACAGAACATCTTTAAGTCAATATCAAGAAAGCAATAATTTTGGTTGAATATTTCATTCTTTAACTGACCTTTAAAATATTATTTTCTCTATTTCCAGAAACTATACCTTAACCTCATCTACCTACCTTGGATCAGTAACCCTCAATGAAAATGTGAGAATGTACTCTTAAAGGAATAAACCTTTAAGAGCAAACTGTGATAGCTTCAGAGTTATTGACGGCAGCAAGGTTTATTGAAGTCTGTACTTAGTTTTTTTCTCCATAAAGAGGTTCTTGTGGTGCAGTGGTAGTGTAGCTACCTCTGGATGTGGAGCCTGAGTTCAAGTCCTGCCTACTCCAGAGGTGTGTGATGACATCTCAGACAGATTTGAAAATATTCTATAAAATGGATGTTCCATGGTAAGGCTGTGTGATTAGCCATAATGCAGCAGTTTAATAACTACACACTCCTCCAGGCAATGTTATTCAAATAAAGAGCTCTTCTGGTGCAGTTGTAATGTCTGTACTTCTGAGCTAGAAGACCCAGATTGAAATCCCACCTGCTCCAGAGGTGTGTCATAACATGTCTGAACAAGTTGATTTTAAAAAAAAGTTTAGAATTGTAGACTGTGACTTTGGTAGATCTCTAAAGTAAATCATATCTTATGGATTCAAATAAAAAAGGTGTTTAGATGCACATTTTAGAAAAGAAGCTTTTCCCCAAAGAAACATCTTTATCCAGGTTTGGGCTCTTGCAGCAACACTTGTACTGCCTCTATCCCTGAGCCAAAAGTCCCAGATTCAAGACTCACTAGTTACAGAGGGGAGAAAGAATATCCCAAACAGGTTGATTAATAAAACTGTTATAAGTAAACAAATTAAATTGTTTTTCCCCAGTAGGGGAGTTGACTTCTGGACATAAAGAGGACCAAGAAAGGAAAGGGAGAAACTGGTGTTCGTAGTAGTTTAACAATAAAACAGTTGTATACCTCCAAATGTCCTCTACTGCTGATTCAGTGTATGGATATCAGTACATCAAATACTCAATACTCTTGCTCAAGAAAACATTACCAATCTGAGTCTTGAAACATTGAATTGAAGGGCACGACTGAATGGCCTAGCTCTAATCTGAAGATAATAATCTTCGCCAGAAATAGTTGTTTCTCTTTTTTTACCATATCAACTCAACTGCTGCCTCACAGCGCCAGGGACCTGGGTTTGATTCCACCCTCAGGCGACTGTCTGTGTGGAGTTTGCATGTTCTCCCTGTGCCTGCGTGGGTTTTCTCCAGGTGCTCCGGTTTACTTCCACAGTCCAAAGATGTGCAGGCTAGGTGGATTGCCTGTAGTGTTCAGGGATGTGTAATTTAGGTGAGTTATAGGGGGATGGGTCTGGGTGGGATGCTTACAGGGTTAGTGTGGACTTGCTGGGCCGAAGGGCCTGTGATGGACTTGTTGGGCCGAAGGGCCTGTTTCCACACTGTAGCGATTCTATGATGATGATGATGAATTAATTATCTTAAAGACCTCAATTAGACCACCCCTTAATCTTCCATTTTCAAAATAATAAAAATGCCTAATCTACACAATAGAAGATTTTAGCTCTAGTATCATTATGGTAAATCTGTGCTGCATCTTCTTCAAATTGATATATGCTTCCTAAGGTGTCCCATCCAGAACTGAACACAGTAGTACAAATTGAGCCTAACCAGAGCTGTACTGAACCATAACATAACTTCCACCTCTTGGTATTCCAGCCACCTCCAGATAAAGCTAGCATCCCATCCGTCTTTTAAATTAGGTTTTCGTGCCTGTTCACTGGCTTTGTGTGACATCTGTACTTGGACACCCAAATACCTCTGCTTCTCACCCTTTTAAAAATACTCATTTTGTTTTAGGCCCTGAAGGATATTTTCCTGCGCTGAACTCCATCTTCAACATATAAATCATGTACTGATAGAGCCAGTTAGCTCTGAGAATCATGTTTTGCACAGCAGTAATACCTATGTAAATTCAATTTACAGTATGGGAGGCTATTTAGCTGTAAGCAGCAGTGACAATTCTGCTGATGTAATCATAACAAAACACACTGCATTACTCCATCTCAATAGCTTGTTACCATCTTGGACTAGACTGCCAAATTTATGTTATGACCTGGCAGAGACCAGTAATTTTTAATTTAAATAAATCATAGAATTCCTACAGTGTGGAAGCAGACTCCATTCGGCCCATCGAGTCAATGCCGATCCACTGAACTGCATCCCACCCAGACCCACACTGGTTACCCTCTCCCTGTAACCCTGCATTTCCCATGGCTAATCCACCTAGCCTGCAGGTCCCTGGACGCTACAGGCAATTTAGCATGCCCAATCTGCCTAACCTGTACATCTTTGGACTGTGGGAGGAAACCCATGCAGACATGGGGAAAATGTGCAAACTCCACATACAGTTCCCTAAGGCTAGAACTGAACCTGGGTCCCTGGCACTGTGAGGCAGCAGTGCTAACCACAAGATCCAGGGGACTTGCTAAGAGAATAAAGCTATAAGATTCACAGTTTTGAACAACAATAATAAACGTTCCAATACAATCTACAATATATGTACAACTTGTCAATTCTGGGTTTTAGAAAATCAAGTGATTCATGTGGGTAACAGACAATGATCATTCATCCCACAGGACATATCAAAATGCAATTTCTCCCAGACGTTAGTTACACACTGGGTTATCAAATCCCATCAAACTTCAAAAGGAATCACAATTCTTCACTTTTGTCCTGACTTTGAAACTTCCTCTCAAGAAACACTGTGGTGGATCACCTCAACAAAATCTCCCATACCAGTTGATGGTCCTCTTTTTCTATGTCTACACTTCCCTGAACGCCAAAACAACACTCCAGCACTCATACATAAGCAAAACTATATCTTCACTGACAGCTAGCTTCCAATGAAGCAGTCCTGTCGCTGGATTTTTCTTCCAAGCTCCAACCTTGCTCAGCTAAATGAAATACCAATGCTGGCAGGCTTCTCCCAGAGCCAGTGATCATCTCACTTTCTCAACTCCCCAGAACTTCTAAGTCCTGATACTTGGCTGCCTAACAATTCCTAGAACTTCCTCCTGATGGCCACAGAGCTTTCCAACTGCTCTTCACCCCTCAGTGAGTCTCTTGCACAGAATCAGAGTAGTTCAGCTGCCTTTCTTTCACCTCAACATTCCTCACCTGGAATCTATATCTCTCTCCTTCTCCAACTGTGTCCTTTGAACTCCTCCTCAGTGACCTCCCAAGCTGTCTGGAGTGACCTATTGAAAACCTTACAGTAAGGTTATCCCCTATTGCTGGGCAGAATTGAACATTACTAACATTTTAAAACAGTCAAGTATAGCACCATAAGAACCAAGTGTAAAGTTGTGTTGTCACAGAATGCTGGAAGAGAATTTTCTCACAAGCTACAATTTTCTCTGCTTCCAATATTTATCCTTTAAAAGCAGTACTGAACCCCACCACAACCATCACTGGTGGCAAAACAATCATCAGCGAAACAATTTCTTTCAGTCTTTGCTCTCATTGACAATTTTAAATTGATGACAATCTATTTCGCAACCATTGTACTGTAGTCTGTGTTCATATCCAAACCCATCATAACTTTAAAAAAATTACATCTTTTTTAATATGCTGTGTTCCATTGGAAATTGACTTTGCATCTTAAGCCAATTCATAGCTTTGATTCATGACATCATGGTGAATTGCTTTACTATTCTTTCCATAATAATTTGCCCAAAACTGCACAACGTACTGTGACCAAAACAAATCATTGCACAAATGTATTATTTCCTTCTTGCATTAATGTTCTGTACAGCCCTATAGACGTTTTCTGATCTCCGTATTTCTCCAATTTTGATCTAGAGTTTCTTCATCCAAACTTATGCAACTGTGCATCCAGCTGCCTTGCTGTAAATTCTGAAATTTCCTCTTTAAATCACTGTTTCCTTTATCTTTTTCTCCTCCATTAAGTCACTTCTGAAAGCCTGCCCTTTTGACCAAACTTTACTAAACCTATTTTAACATTTCCTTATATAACTCAGAATCAAATTTTAACCAGTAATACTGTGAAACACCTTAGGGCGCTTTACTAGATATAAGCAGTTCCGATTTACAAATGTTCAACTTAGTAACACTTGCACAAATGAGATCCCACATTAGTATCAATTTTAAAGATTCGACATGCGAATGTTTGCTCATACTTATGAACAGCTATTTTATGTTGTACTACTTTGTGTTCCGACTTTCGTACAAATCGACTTAGAATGTACTATGGAATGGAATCCATTTGAAACCCCAGGACTGCCTGTATATATAGTTTTTTGTTCTGAACCTGAAATGCCTACTTGATGGTTTTATCTGCCTGAACTTTCAATGTTCAGGAAATTATGTATTTGAATTCCTAAGTCTCCAGTCAACCAAACATTCCCATTACTTTCCAACACCAAAAATGAAAGCAACAAACCAATCATTGGTTCACCAACAACTTCTACAACCTGTATTAAAAAAAACTGTTAATGCAGAAAAAACATTGCAAGATAATTCATAGGACAGTAATCAGCATCTTACAACTACTTAAATTTATACAGTATCATTAATGTAATAAGCCAACTGAAGATAACTTTTACAGAAGCATCATAAAACAAAGCAAGGCAGAACAACATAAGAATATTAGCAGAAAAGCAAATGCTTGGCCAATGAGGTAGATTTTAAAGAAATAATGTGAGGTAAGGAGGAAGAGAGGAGTACAAAGGGTATTCCAAAACTTAGACTTTAAGAAACCAAAAAGTACATCTGACAATGAAGGAACAAATAAAACTGGGGATGTGCAATAAACCAGAATTAAAAACAGTGCAATTATGAGTGCATTGTAGAAATGAGGGCAATTGGAGTTTTGGAGAGGTAAGGATTTAGATAGATTTGAAAACCAAGATGAGAATTTTAAAATCAAGGTGCTGCTTGAGTGGCAACCATTGTAGGCCAGCTAGCACAGGGATACTATGAGAACTGCCGTGGAGAGGGTATATAATTGGCAAGTGATTTTGGATGATGTTAGGTTCAAGGAGGGTAAAATGTGGGAGACCAGCTATTGTCAAGTCTAGAAGAATCAAATACATGAATGAAGGACTCAACAGATTAACTGAGAAAGGATTAAACGCGAATGATGTTATGAATTTAGGAGTAGGTGATCCATGTGATGGTGCAAGTGTGGTTGGAAGTTCATCTCAGGATCAAATATGACATCAAAAGTTTGAATAATTTTGTTTAGTTTCAGACAGTTGGTAGAGTGAAAGATGGAACCTGGGACAGAAGATAACAGCTTCAATCTTCACAATGCTTAATTGGAGGAACTACATTTCATCCAGTATTGAATGTCAAATAAGCAGTCTTAGGCATCACCACTGATCAGAAGTTCAATTTGAACAGTCAGATCAATACCTTGGCTCCTAAAGAAAGAAATATTTGGTACTGTGACATATGACTTGCTTCTTGACATTCAAAACAACTATCATTTGCTAGAGTCCAAGGTATAGTGGAATATAGGCCAAAAATACACAAAAAATACTGAAGTAATTCACAGCTTGTTGTTTGGTAGTATTGAACTCAAGTGTATTCTGAGTTGTGCAAGTGGGAGCTGGTTGGGTGCAATCAGTAGCTTGTTTGTTGCAAATAGATAAATGGATATGCTGTTTGATATGAACTTGCATGGTTGAGAAATATTGTTGAAGCAAGCTGTGAATTGTTGAAAAAGGATACATTTTGTCAAAGCATTTTATTTTGCATTCATCAGGACAGTTCATAAGAAATACAAAAGTATAAAAGTATACAGTCTTTGGGATGTATGGCCTGCATACTGTGCATCACACTGGCACTGAAATTCACACATCACATTGCTGATTTCTGTGACAGGCAGGCTTTTGGGCTTGATGGCAACATCCTTTCAGTGGCAAACACCTCTTGTGTCCGATATTAGATGCAATTCTGCAATTTGACAACATTTCCTATATAATTCTGTGTATACAAAAAATTCTGAAAATCAATTTGTCAGTCAGGTTCACAGTGTGGCATACTTGAGTGTACTCAAACTACATATATTAATACACAGAGGTTTAAAGACATTAAAAAATAGAGACACGCACATTATGCCTTTCTCAGTGCAACAAAATAGGTGAGAGCCATTCTGTGGTTCAAGTCTCATGTCACCACAGTCCACTTGCTAAAACTTAAACAAAGCTTGGCAGTTAATGGTCAGTCATCATAACTAGTACATTCTTCATCACAAAGCCTCTACCAGAGTCCATTTGCCAACCAATCAGCACATACCTCTCACCTCTCATAGAATAAAAGTGTTGGTTTGTATTTACTTTTGTATTTCTTATGAACTGTCCTGATGAATGCAAGGTGAAATGCTTTAACAAAATGTATCCTTTTTCAAAAATTCACAGCTTGCTTCAACAATATTTCCCAATCATGCAAGTTCAACAATGAAAAGCAGGCTCCATTCCTTTACATTTACTGGATCAAAATCACGTAATGTCCTACCAACAACCATGAAGGGCCACCGTCACAAGGATTGGATCTTTTCAAGGTGATAGTTAATCACCACCATTCTGGGCAAGTAAGGATGGGCAAGAGACATAGACCTAGCAAGTTCATCCAAACCTCGTCAGCAAATAAAAAAATACTCTATTCATTCCTGCACTATTCCAAATTGAGGCTAGTTGATCCCCACTTTTTAAAGGGAGCTTCACCAAACTGTGGCATATACTTCTCGTCTATCACACAAATGAAGGTTTGTATATCACAATTGAACATTGTTGACAAAATGTTGCATTTTGTTAATCGCACCTGATCAGATAGATACCATCGCAGCATGTGGAAAGCAGGAATGAACTACAAACCAAAAATGGACTGCAGGCAAGATAACAAAGAGGATCTAAAAGCATTCCTCAAAAATACTTTGTTTCCAGCTTTATTTCTTCAGCGCTCAAAATAATATTTCTAACACAAAATTTAGATCTGGATTTAGATGTGACTTGTAACGCCAAGGCATACAAGGCTATGGGTCAAGTACTAGAAAATGGGATTAGATAGTGAGGTGGTTATTTTTGACTGGCATGCATACGATGGGTCTAAGAATCCTTTTCTATGTTGTAGATCTCTATGACTCCACGACAAAAGGATTTTAAAAATTGTGCACTCACAGTATCGTTATGAAACCAACTCTTAAGATAACCTTTTGTTTCTGAGCTTAAGGCCTGTTTTAAATTAAAAGGACTCAACTCAGTACTAAAATTAGCTTACCGTTGATATCTTCACAAAATTACTGCTTCGGAATTGCAAACGGCTTTGAATTTTCAATCAAAAAGCATAACATTTCCCAGCATGCATGATCATAATTCTCTCATAGCAACAGCCAAATTGACGCCTTTCACGTTATGTTAAATTGACAATTCAAAAATAGAGACATAAATTTTATTCCAATGGAGCGGTTGAAATTAAACATTCAAGCTGGATATTTATTTGAGAAAGGCAATCAGGTGGTTCTTTTAAATGTTTTATCAAATGATAAGTCATTGTTTTTGTTAACTAGAAATAATGAAGATTGTTTTAGCAATTTGAAAACAAATAAAAATTAATTTTAAGATGTGTTTGAGCTTACGTCTTAAATCAGTCTTATCCAATGCTAGAGAGACATATTTTTGTGCACTTATGAATGTACAAGACACAGTCAGATGCAAGACAGGATCAACATTCCAACAAAGGAAGCAAATCAAATAGCAGAAACACCAAATCTACAAACTGCAGGACTGGGTGATGATAATGATCAGAACATTAACATACACAGGGCACATTCTACAGATATCTGACAAAAAACAGACCAAGTACAGTGAGTGTTGGTTCTTCAGAGAGAGAGAATTGGGAGTTAACAATAGTTCATAAAGAAATGGCAAATGAAATGAAGAAATATTTTGCTTCTGTCTTTGCTAAAGAGAATACGAAAGATGTTCCAGTCATAGCTGTGAATCAGGAAGGTGGAAGGGAGACAGGAACTTCGTGAAACTACAATCATGATAAGATGGTCAAGAGGCATATGGTGTGCTTGCCTTCATTGGTCAGGGCATAGAGTATAAAAATCAACAAGTTATGTTGCAGCTGTATAGAACTTTAGTTAGGCCACTTTGGGAATATTGCATATAGTTCTGGTCACCACTCTACCAGAAGGATTTGGAGGCTTTGGAGAGGATACAGAAAAGATGTTGCCTTGTTTGATGGATATTAGCTATTAGGAGAGATTAGACCAGCTTGGCTTGTTTTCACTTGAACATCAGAGGCTGAGGGCAACTTGATAGAAGTTTACAAACTATGAGAGGCATGTCTTTTTCCTAGGGGACATAGGTTTAACATAATAGGGGAACAGTATAAAAGGACATGTGAAAAGCAAGGCTTCTGTTTTTACACAGAAAATGATAAGTGCCTGGAATGCACTGCCAGAGGTAGTGGTAGAAGCAGACACAGGAGCAACATGTAAGAAGCATCTTGACAGAGGCATGAATAAGCAGAGAATAGAGGGATATGGACTATGTAGAGGCAAAATGCTTTTAGTTTAGAAAGACGTCATGTGTCAGCAGGGGCTTGATGAGCCAAAGGGCCTGTTCCTTTCCTGGATTGTTCTTTTTATTTGTGTTTGTTTATGAGGAAAGCAGTGCTGAGCAAACTGATGGACCTGTGGTCCAATAAATCTCCAGAACAAGATGGAATTCATTCTAGAGCCTTAAAGGAGGTTGCTAATGAGGAATATGCACTTGTGGTAATTTTCCAAAATTCTCTAGATTCATCACATTTTATCCGACTGGAAAGCAGCAAATACTACAGCCCTATTCAAGGGAAAAGGGGCAGAAAACAGGAAACTATAGGCCAGTTAGCATAACAACTATTGTGGAGTAGTTGTTAGAATTGATCATTAAAACGACTACAGTTACACACTTTGAAAACAAGACAATTGGAAGAGTTAGCATTGTTTTGTGAAAAGGAAATCATGTTTAACCAAATATTGGAGTTCTTTGAAGGGTAACACTGCTGAGGATAAGATAGAGCCTGTAAGCCTATTGTACTTGGATTTCCAGAAGGCATTTGATAAGGTGCCACATTCAAAGTTACTGCAGCAACCAAAACATGATATAAGGGTTAACATAGTAGCATAGTAGGAAGATTGGCTGGCTGACAGAAAACAGAGTTTTTTTAAACTGGATCTTTCTGGTTGGCAGGATGTGACAAGTGGAGGCCCAGAGGAATGTGTACTGGGGCCTCAACCTTTCACAATTTACATGAATAACTTACATTAGGAGGAGTGAAGGCATGGTAGCTAAATTTACAAGCAACATCATGATAGGTATAAAAGTTATGTTGTGAAGAGGACATAAGGAAGATGCAGATAGATAAGATGAGCAGGTAAACATCTGTTAGATGGATTGTAATGTGGGAAAATAAGATTGTTTACTTTGGCAAATAGCATGAAAAAAATCAGAGTATGTATATGAAAACAACGCAAAATTCCAGGGTGCAACAGGGACTTAGGTATTCTGTTGCCTGAGTCATAATAAGTTAATATGCAGGTACAGCACATAATAAAGATGACTAATGGGATGGTTTCCCTTATTATGAAAGGAACATTAAAGAATGTAATACTTCAGTTATACAGGGCATTTGTGGAATCAAACACTGTGTGTTATTTTGATTTCCTTATTTAAGGAAGGGTATAAATGTAATGGAGATGATTTAGCAGAAATTTACAAGATTGATACCTGGAATGATTGGGTTCTCTTATGTTGGACAGGCTGTGTTTGTTTTCACTAAGATTTGGAAGAGTGAGGGGTGATTTGATTAAAGATTAAGATCCTGAATGGCCCTGACAAGGCAAGCTTGAAAAGAATGTTTCCTTGTGTGTGTTTATCCAGAACTAGGGTGTACTATTTTAAAATTAGAGTCGTTTTGAGACAGAGAACGAGAAGAAATTTTTCCCTCTGAGGATTGTGCAACTTTGGAACTCTCTGCCTCAAAAAATGGTGGAGGTGGAGTAATTTAACTTTTTCAGGGTGGAGGTAGATAGATTATCATTAGGTGAGAGAATTAAGGATTACCTGGGCTAGGGAATGGGAATATGGAATTCAAAATATAACTAGATTTGCCATGTTCTTTTTGAATGGCAGAACAGGCTCAAGGGTCAAATTGATTTACTTCTGCTCCTATTTGGTATGTTCACATGCAATCAACATCAGAGAACATACTGCAATACTTGTACCATCCAAAGGTGCTGTCATCATTTAAATTGTGGGCCAACTGAAATCTGAAGACTCTTGATTGACAAGGGAGTCAAAAGTATAAGAAGAAGGTAGGAAAGCAGATTTGAAGCCACAAATGGATCAGGCATGATCTTAGAACAAAGAGAACAAAGAAAAATACAGTACAGAAACAGACCCTTTGGCCCTTCAAGATTGCGCTGACGCGTTTTGCTATTTCATATTAAAACTGTCTTCACTACAGGATCTGTATCCCTCAATGCCCTTCCTATTCATGTATTCATCTAGGTGCTTCTTGAATGCTGCTATTATGTCTGCTTCCACCTCCTCTGGCAGCATGTTCCAGGCACTCAACTCCCTTTGTGTGAAAAACTTGCCTTGCACATCTCTTTTAAACATTGCCCCTGGCATCTTGAATCTGTGCCCCCGAGTAATTGACTCCTCCACTCTGGGGAAAAAACCCTCATATTTTCCACTCTATCCATGCCATTCTCAAACTCATAAACTTCTATCAGGTTGTTCCAGTGAAAACAAACCCAGTCTATCCAACCTTTCTTCATAGCCAGAATCCCCCATACCAGGCAACATCCTGGTAAACCTTTTCTGTACCCTCTCCAAAGCATCCACATCCTTCTCGTAGTGTAGTAACCTGAACGGTATGCAATATTCCAAGTGTGGCCTAACTGAAGTTCTATAAAGCTGCAGCATAACTTGTCTGTCTTTATATTCAATGCTCCTTCCAATGAAGTCAAGCATGCCATAAGTCTTTTTTACTACCTTATCTACCTGCACTGCTGCATTCAGTGATCTGTGGACCTACACACCCAGATCCCTCTGCATGTCAATACTCCTAAGGGTTCTGTCATTCACTGTATAATTCCCACTTGTACTTGACCTTCCAAAATGCATCACCTTACATTTGTTTGGATTAAACTCCATCTGCCTTTTCTCTGCCCTTGCTTCCAATTGATCAATATCCTGCTATACCCTCTGACAACCCTTCCCACTATCCGCAATTTCATCAATCTTTGTATCATCCGCAAACTTACTAATTATGAAACAGCAGAGTAGGCTGGAGGGGCTGAATGGCCTACTCCTGCTCCTAATTCATATGTTCATAAACCAATATTAAAAAATAGCGTGCAATTATTTTTGATCATTACGTATGCTTTACTTTTGGTTAATACCTTTTGTTTATCTATTAAAATGATGAATAGTGCAGATAAAAATACCAAACATCACCAACACGAAAGCAGTGTCCTTACAGAGGGAAGTTGCTTTCCCACTCAAAAAACCTATTTCAGACCTGAATAAAGCAAGTACAACCGATAATGCAGGGTCCAGCATCAGGACGAAGGGTAAACGGCACCTACCTACATTCTGAATGCACAGCATGAACAGGTCTGGCATATGGTTCACTTGTTGAGTGTGTTAACTTGCATAATCACCCCAATAAACAGAAGTTGCCATTCTCGATAAAATTAGAACCTGTACAAGAAATGATATGTCTGAGAAATTAATGTCTGAATTCTAAACATTGGTAAAAGTAGAAAGAACTGAATGGTTGTACAGATTCATTAAGTTCTTCTTCCTGACCATTTTGATGAAAATTACTGGATCTGGCTAAAACAGTAATGCAGTAAGTAATTCCTATTCAAAATAGGAGCCAGTACCTTTTTTTAAACTTCAGAAAGAGTTTCAGCTGAAACATAGGCAGTAGGAACAAGGGGAGTGAAGAAACAGAGCAAATTACATACATGCTGTGTTTAGATTTTAAATTCCACAACAATCATTTCATTATTCCAGAAGATCTACAGCTGCAGCTCCAGAATCACGCTTCAATGTTTCTAGAACCAGGCATCTGTCTGCCATGTCCATATCAGCTTTTCATCATTACAGCCTCAAACATGAACTTTCAGAATATTTTGGGTTATTTTGGAAAATTAGAAAGCCATAGGCTCTATGTCAGCAAGCTACTTATTTGTCTATTGTCTTCAAAAAAATCAAATAATTTTCCACAAGCCTTAGGGAACATCAGGAAAAACTTGACAAATTCCACTCTTTATTCCCAGCACACCCTTCCAACTTCCTGACCTCAGTCTTAGAATCCCTGTACCTTTCAAATGAACCAACTTTAATAATCCTTCAGACACAAGCTTTCCAAAAGTATTTACAATATTCATGACAATTACTACTATGCCACCATTTCCATAATATTGAGTTAACATGTTGTTACAGATTTGGGATCCCTGTGCTATATTCTGCATTGCATGGCATTATAATCCTTTTGTTCTATAACAACATATTCTCCAATGAATCATGAGTAATGACAATATTAAAAACAGTACAAGTACACTAATTCCTTGACATTGTACCATTTTTTGACCGAAACAAATTGAATGGTTTTCATATTCAAACAACATGTGAAGACTGCACATGTAGCAAATGTCTAAAGCAAAACTGCAAAACCCCAACAAGGAACAACTGATAAGGAGAAAACATAAGCTGAACCAATCAAAATATTATAAAATTTCTTTGAAAAATAATGGTCACCATTGTGTTTATTGGAATTGACAATTGTGAAAATAAAGTTCGGAACCAACATTAGACATTTATACAATTATACATATTATACAATTAATTCAATTATAAATTTGTCCTTAATGTATCTTTCTCAAGGTTTTCACTACAAGGCCTCAGCCTCTCTTAAAAACCTAGGAGCTTCAGTTGGTACGCTACAGTGTCTGCTGGGGAGTGTTGCTGAACAAAGAGACCTGGGGTGCAGTGCATAGTTCCTTGTTGAAAGCAGACACGGTGGTGAAGAAGGCATTTGGCGCACTTACCTTCATTAGTCAGTGCAAAGTATTGGACTTGGGATGTTATGTTGCAGATTTACAGGACATTGGCGAAGGCACTTTTAGAATACTGTATTCAATTTTGGTCTCCCTGCTATAGGAAAGATGTTGTTAAACTTGAAAAGGTTCAGTAAAGATTTACAAGGATGTTTCCAGGACTGGAGGGTATGAGCTATAGGGAGAGGCTGAAATAGGCTGGGGCTATTTTCCCTGGAGCATCAGTGGCAGAGGGGTGACCTTCTAGAGGTTTATAAAATCATGAGGGGCATGGATAAGGTGAATAGCCAAGGTCTTTTTCCCAGGACAGGGTGTCCAAAACTAGAGGGCATGGGTTTAAGGTGAGAATGAAAGATTTAAAAGGGTCCAGAAAGGGTAGTGCGTGTATGAAACAAGGAAATGGTAAAATTACAACATTTAAAAGACATCTGGATGGGTACATGAATAGGAAGGGTTTAGAGGGATATGGGCCAAATGGTAGCAAATGGGACTAGATCAGTTTAGGATATCTGATCGGCGGGGACAAGTTGAACTGAAGGCTCTGTTTCCATGCTGTATAACTCTATGATTCTATAAATACAACTGGATCTGCTAGCAAACATCAATACTTACTATTGCCAGAATGTGGCAGCCTCAGTAAGTGCACATGTATTTCAGCAGGTAAACTGTGCTATACAATTAGTTATTGCAAGTTTAAGCAATAATTATAAACTTTTTTCTAGATGACCTCAAATCAATCAAACACTGGTAATTCTTAATGGTTTTGGAGGTAAAGTTTTGACAAGAAAGATATTTTCAACAGACTTTTTTTTTACTTTAAGACAAACACGGCCAAAGCGCGGGACAGAATGGGGGAAAAGCCTTTTATTTTGTAATATGTTCTAAATGGCTAGAAATTGCCTTTGTTTTAAACTGACCGAAAAACATTAATGTAAATTAAACTTTGTCAATTGATGAGAAAATAAATTTTCACGCATCAGTCACTGTCACAGTGTATGGTTCATTCAATAAATGTAGATATCTTGCTCTCTGACAATGATCTGTATACATGGTGCACTTTGAGCAATGCAACGGCAACCCATACATACATTTTTCCTCTTGAGCACATTTTTGTCCATCATAGTCAAGAGTCATGCATGCCCATGCAGATCATAAGAAATTGCTATCCATTTAGCCTACAGGACCCTTCTGAGGAAGGGTCACTTGACCCGAAACGTTAACTCCAATTTCTTTCCACAGATGCTGCCAGACCGGCTGAGCTTTTCCAGGAATTTTTGTTTTTGTTTCTGATTTACAACATCAGCAATTCTTTTGGTTTTTATTTAGCCTACAAAATATTTGTTCTAATTTGCTGATGAATCAGATCCTGTTTACAAAAGTTAACTCAGATGTAAAATCCAATATCAAATAGATCATAGACATAACCTTCTAGGTCTTTGAAACAGTAGTAATCACTTGATACATTCCATAGTTTTGTGAAAGAATGTGAATGGAACATTGAGGATTAAAAGCTAACACAGCAACCACAACATGATTGACTTTACATCCAGTTTGAAGATGAGACGAGTGCAACTAACCAGCATTTTAAACTTAAGTAAGAGTAATATATTGTATGAAAGCTGAGCTGTCTAAAGTGAATTGGAATATTAGGCTAGAGAATAGATCAGTAGAAAAGCAAATGGCAGATAATTGAGGATTATTTCACAATACTCAGAATAATTTCTACCACACAAAAAAAAAATTCTAAGAGAAATCCCAACATCTGTAGTTAGCTAAAAGTATTTTAGGAAAGCATCAAACTTAAGGAAAAAGGCATATAATTATTCAAGATAAGTGGAAGATCAGATAAGTGGACAGAATATAAATGGCAGGAAATGACTAAAAGCTTTATCAGAAGAAATAGATTAGTGAGACAGCTAGCTAGAAATTTAAAAACATAATAAAGCTTTCTACATGTAGTTTCTAAAAGAAATCAAAGCAAGTAAAGTCTAGAGCAAGAATGGGGAGTTAATAGGTGTCAACAATCACTCACTTATGAACATGAAGTAGTAATGAGGTAGTAATCTGGATTTCAGATTGTTGGTATTCCTTTCTCATGCTCTTTTCCTGTACTTCCCCTTGCCGATAGGTCTTCTCGAAGACCTGTGTCCCTTCATATAGGAGTTTCTTTCAAGTTGGTTTCTTCTGAACGAGGGTCTCCCATGCATTGACATCTATAGTGCATTTCTTGATGGAAGCCTTCAGGGAGTTTTTGAATGGCTTCTTTTGTCCTTCTGTTGTTTGAGTGCCTCCTTGAGCCAAGGCAAAGAAGATTTGCTTTGATAATCAGAACCCAGGCATCCATCATAGCCGAGGTGCTGGTGCTTTTGGCTGCTTCAGGACGCTGATATTAGTACTTCCGTCCTCCTAGCTGATGTGGAGTATCCATCTCAGACAGCATCAGCTGAACTTCTAAAAAGTCATGAAGTGGTGTCCACACATAGTCCAAGCTTTGGAACCACATGGAAGAGCAAGAAGGATGACTGCCTCATACACAAGCATCTTGGTATCAGCATAGATATCATAGTTATCAAAGACTCTCATCCTGAGACATCTGAAGATTGGTTGCAATATTCAAGCTCTGCATCGATCTCAGCCTCAGATGAGAATTACAATGCAGCGTGGGTTCGATTCAATAATGGACAAGGTCACCATGAAAGTGTCACCATCTTGACCTTGCCCCTCACCTGAGGCATGGTGACAGTTAGGTTAAACCACCACCAGTTGTCTCTATCTTCAATGAGAGAGCAACCCTTTGGTCCAACTATGGGGGAAGTTAATGGTAGATAAAGAAATAGTGGATGAAAATGGATAAATATTTTGCTTCTGTCTTCACTACAGAAGACACAAAAAACATTCTAGCAATGCCTACAAGTCAAAGGTTGGAACAGAGAGAAACTTGGGAAAATCACAGTCACGAGGGCATTGGTGCTGAGCAAATCAGTGAAACTGCAGTCTAACAGGTCCCCAGATTCTAACAGACTTCTTCCTAGGGTCTTAAAAGTAGCTAACAGGCCAGTGCATGAGTCAGTGTAATTTTTCAAAACTCATTAAATTCTGGAAAGATTTCATTAGATTAGAAAGTAGCAAGTATAAGCCTTCTATTCAAGGAGGGACAGAAGCAGAAAACAGGGAACCATGGGCAAATTAGCTTCATTAGGGTGTTAGATTTGACGATTGAGAAGATTATAGCTGGGCACTTAGGAAAAACTCAAGGCAATTGACAAAGTCAGTACTGCTTTGAGAAAGGGAAAACACAATTAACAAATTTATTGTACTTCCTTGAAGGAGTAACATGCACTGTCGATAAAGGAAGCTTGTAGATGTTTTGCTCTTGAATTTCCAGAAGGTGTTTGACAAGGTGCCACATAAAAGATTATTGCACTAAGTAGTAGTACATGGTGTAAGGGATAACATAGTTCTCACAGGATAGAAGATTGGTAGGCTATGTTAAGTGGAGTCCCACATGAGTCTGTCTGGGGGCCTCAGCTTTATACAACTTACATCAATCACTTAGATAAGAAGAGCAAAGGCACGGTAGCTAAATTAGCAGATGATGCAAAGATAGTAGGAAATTATGTTCTGAAGAAATATGATGTGGTTACAATGAGTGGAAAAAATCTGGCAGATGGAATATATGGGGAAATGTGAAAATGTTCACATTGGCAGGAATAATAAATAAAAACCAGTATTACCGCAGAAGAGAACAACTTTAGAATTCTAAAGTGCAGAAGGATCTAGGGATGCAAGAATTGAAGTTACAAGGTAATGCTTGTAATCAATAAGGCTAACGGGTTGCAATGCTTTATGAATTCAACATAATAAGTGATGATGTTATGCTTCAATATCGAAGTCATTGGTGAGTCCATAGCTTGAAAACTTGAAGGACGCAAATGCATTGTAGGTGGCTCAGGGAGGCTGACGAGATTGATATCTAAAACGAATGCATTGTCTTAGGAAGATAGATTGGACAAGCTGGGCTAGTTTCCAGAATTTAAAAGAGTCATTGATGAATTGATCAAAATGCATGAGAGTGTATAACTGTTGTGACAGCATGAAGAAGGAAAGTAGTAACAGAGAGAAAGAAGCAAGAGAGATGACAGAAAGCAAAAGAACGGGAATAAGAGTGAGCAAGTAGGAGAGAAGTGAATGAAACAGAAGTGGATGAGAGAAACAAACTAAAGTGAGAGACAGTAAGAAACAAGTGACAGAGAGGCAAGCGACAAACGAGCGAGGGAGGGGCGAGTGCAAGAGAAGCAAATACGAGAAAAAAAAACTAAGGGACAGAAGCAAGCAAGCGAGAGAGAGACACACACACACAAGCACAAGCAGCAAGACAGAGAGAAAAAGAGAACTGAGCGAGCAAGAGAGAAGCTGAAGGCTCCAGCTCCACACTGTGTTGTCTCTGACTCCAGCATCTGCAGTTCCGGTTATCTGTGCGAGAGAGAGAGAGACGTACGTGATGGAAGCCAGCGTTGGATAGCGAAGTGACTGCAATAAGAGACAGGGAAAGAGAGAAGCATGAGAATTGAGCAAGTAAGAATCAAGAGAAGCAAGTGTAAGAAACAAGGAAGAGGTGAGCAAGAGCAATGAGTGAGACAGAAACGAGCAGGAAAGAAGTGAGAGAAGAAAGAAAGAAAAGCGAGCAAATGAGAGAGAAAAGTGAGTGAGACACAAGCAAGAGACAGACGCAAGCACAAGAAGCAAGACAGAGAGAGAGAACTAAGCGAGTGAATAAAAGAAAAGCCAACTTGAGAAGCAAGTGAGTGGAAAGCAAGTGAAAGAGAAGCAGGGGCAAAAGCCATCAAGGGCCAGAGAAACAAGCAAGAGCCAGAGAAGTGAGTGCAAGTAGTAACAGAGTGGGAGAGGGCAGCAAATGAGAAGTGAGCAAATGAGAAGTGAGAAAGAAGTGAGCGAGAGAAATGAGCTAGAGAAGCAACTAGGGGGATGGGCAAGAAATGCTGGCCAACCAGCGACACCCACATCCCACAAATGAATTTAAAAAAAAGTAGACAACCAAGCGACCAAGAGAAGCAAAGTCAAGATGTGAGCAAGTGAGAAGTGAGCAAGAGAGAAGTAAACAAGTGCTAGAAAAGCAAGCACGAGAGAAAAGCGAGGGACGGAAGCAAGAGGGACCAAAGCGAGCGAGGAGCAGAGCAAGAGCAAGCAATGCAACGACCGAAATGCCATTCAGTGACAAGATGGTTAAATTCTCTTTTGTTAATGGTTATTGCATAGCACTTGTGGGGCATGAACATGAATTGCAATTTGTCAGACCAAGCCTGGATTATTTCCCAGACGTTGTTACGTTTGAATGTGGACTGCTTCAGTTTCTGATGAGTCCCAAATGAAGCTGAACATTTGTGCATTCATGAGCAAACAACACGACTGCTAGCATACAAGTTCAGCAGGTAATAGGGAAGGCACAAGCAATTTGGGGTATTATCTTACAGGGAATAGTATACAATAGGAAGGCCCTGCTAAAGCTATAAAAGTCACATATTTGACCACACAAAATACCACGAACAGTTTTGATCCGCTCACCTAAGCCAAGATATACTTGGCATTGGAAGCAATCCAGAGAACGTGTACGAGGTTCATCCCAAGTGTGGAAAGATTTTTTACGATCAAAAGTGGAGTATATTGCAACTGTACTCACTGGATCTTAGAAGTATGCAAGGCAACCTCATTGAAACATCAGATTGAAGGGCCTTGACAAGGTAGATGCTGAGAGCTCGTTTTCCCTTGTGGGAGAATCTGGGACCAAAGGATATAATTGCAGAAAAGTGGTCATCCAGTTAAGACAGATGAAGAATTTCTTCTCTCAAACGGTAACAAATCCATGGAATTATTTAGTGTTGTGGCTGGGTCCTTAAGTCTACATTGAAAGCTGAGATAAAGATTTTTAAATCAGTAGGGAATCAAGGATTGGGGGAAGATAGAGAAAATTGGAATCATGGATCATCAGATCAGCCATGATCTCAAGGAATGGCTTACTCCTGCTTATACATCTTACTCCAATATAATAGATCCGTCCATCAAGTGCTGGGTCCACTACTTTTTGTCATTTATGAATAGAATAGAATCCCTACATTGTGGAAACAGGCCCTTTGGCCCTACAAGTCCTCACCGACACAAAGAGCATCCCACCAGACCTATCCCCCTAATCTACACATCCCTGAACACTACGGGCAATTTAGCATGGCCAGTCCACCTAACCTGCACATCTTTGGACTGTGGGAGCACCTGGAGGAAACCCACACAGAGAGTCGCCTGATGGTGGAATCGAACCTGGGTCCCTGGCGCTGTGAGGCAGCAATGCTAACCACTGAGCCACCATGCCGCCCGATTATATTAATGATTTGGATGTGAATATAGGAGGTAGGGTTAATAAGTTAGCAGATGACACCAAAATAGATGGTGTAGTGGACAGTGAGGATTATCTCAAAGTACAATATGACCTTGATCATATGGGCCAATGGAGTTTAGTTTAAATATATGAGGTGTTGCATTTTGGTAAGGCAAACCAGGCCAGGACTTATACAGTAGGATCTTGGGGAGTGTTGCTAAACAAGGAGACCTAGGGTGCAGGTGCACAGTTCCTTGAAAGTGGAGTCACAAGTAGACAGGGCGGTGAAGGCAGCATTTGGCACACTTGCCTTGATTGGTCAGAACACAATGTAGGAATTGGAATGTCATATTGCGGCTGTACAGGATATTGGTGAGGCCACTTTTAGAATAACAATGTAAATCTGGTCACTCTAAGGGAAGGATGTTGCTAAACTTGATATGGTGCAGAAAAGATTTACAAGGGTGTTGCCTGGACTGGAAGGTCTGAGTTATACCGTGAGGCTTAATAAGCCGGGGCTATTTTCCCTGGAGGATCAGAGACTGAGGGGTAACCTTATAGAGATTTCTAAAATCATGAGGGTCATGGACATAGTGTAAGCTAAAGTATTTTTCCTATGGTAGGGGAGTCCAAAACTAGAGGGTTGAAGTTTAAAGTGAGGGTGGAAAGACTTAAAAAGGACCTGAGGGGCAACTTTTTCATGCAGAAGATAGTGTGTGTATGGAATAAGCTGCCAGAGGAAGAGATGGAGGCAGGTACGGTGCCAACATTTAAAAGGCATCTGAATGGGTGTATGAAGAGGAAAGATTTAGAGGGATATGGTCCAAATGCTGTCAAATGGGACTAAGTCAGATTGGGACCAAAAGGGTTTGTTTCTGGGCAGTACGATTCTATGACTGAGTGGTAGAGTGACTGGATTAAGTTTGGGCTTGCAACAAAACCTGAAGTCACCAGATTTTCTCTCAAACACAGAGCTGGAGGATACTGTGGCTCATCTGAGACTAAGTGCAGATAAGTAGTCTTATAACACATGCAGTAGGAGTAATAATGTGAAGAGAAGGAGAGATGGAGTTGGGTGTCATTGGATGGAACATGGAATAGCTGGAGGTAGAATACAGATGGAAAAGAGATGGCTCCAAGGAAAGGTTCTTAGGCTTTTCCTGAAGTAACAAAAAAAAAATAGCTGAAGAAGAGGTCTTTACTGAAGAAACCAGAAGTGAAGTGACAATTTAGAGCAAAATGATACACATGAACAAAGTTTAAAAATTATAAATTTCAAACCAAGCAGTGAACTGATCAAGCCACAATTACTTTGGAAATTTTTTTTCACCTACTCTTCTTTAATTACTATCAAACATGTGGTTGATAATTTAATAGATGTAATGTAATTTATTTTGTCTACTTTACAAGATTTTTTGCATTAGATACAAGTTTGGTGAAGGCTCATGCAGGAAACTATTGTAGGTCTGTGAATCACTGCAAGGTAGAGCTGTATTTCTGAAAACTTTTCCCTCACTGTGATCCCATTTTGGAACTTGAAAACCATTGAGAAGTTGGAGTTTGGGGGAGAAGAAAGGAGATGGCAAGGGTGGAGCTCTGCTGTAGCCATTGTTCCCTCAGAGATTGGGATCCTACTGAGGTCCCAACACCCACTAATATGGATATCAAACATTGCAGCAGTTTACAGCTCCCTCTTGCAAATAAGATCTCACAAGTAATATGTTAAGATTGAAGAAGCAAACTTTTGTCTTCTTGCCATATCTTTCACCAGATAAAACGAACTTGAATGTTATGTTGAAACATTGTAAAAAATTCAAGCTGTTGCTGATGATCTTGACAAATCAAACGATTTCACATCAATGCAATATAACGTCTAGAACAAACAGAGGTCTTGCATTGGTCAAACATTGAAGTGGTCACTGCCACAGACTATTTATTTGACATTTTATTGCCCAAGTTAACTTTATTAGCTCTTTCCTATGGAAAAGATCAAACTCAAACTCAATTAGTCACATTAAAACTGTCTACCCAGCCTTCACTATAAAATGAAAACAGAATCCTCCACCTCATAATAATATTGACTTGTATCTATTATTATGCTCTGTTAAAATGCATTTCATTCTTTTTATTGATTACTTATATACATACTACATTTATGTGAAAAAGTCCAAGGTAGAACGCAGAAACAGATACTCAAACTTTTAACATTATACACAGGGAATTTTTAAAAGGCTTTAAGGCAGGAAAAAACAGCTACATGCAAGATAAGAAGTAACTTTTAAATTTCAACAGGAGAAACTGCAACCATTGCCATTACATCGAAAAACAGAGGTTCAAAGTTGACATTGCCTCATGAAAATTCAAACTTTTTTGGTAAATGTTTGTTTTTCCTAAAGGAATCAATTCCACTAGGAAAACTCCTCAGGCATCAGAGGGCTTCTTGTACTACATCCATGTGAATTTTCTGCATCTAAGAACGTAGATGTGGATATTGATTGGTTGGTTGCCATGGAAGACATTACTGCCACACCAAACCCAGTCCTCATGCACATATTTTCCAGCAGGAGTCATTGGATAGCAGTTAGAGTTTCCTGATCCAAAATACTAACAGATTTGTCTCCACAGATGCTGCCAGATCTGCTGAGTTTTCTTTCCCAGCAATTTCGGTTTTCATTTGATTTCCAGTATCTGCAATTCTTGATTTTTTTTTTAAAGTTGAAAATCATATCCAGTTCTCATTGTTTGTTATTTTGCAGTGGCAGAAGTAAATTTACCATCTTTACTTCTGTCCAGGCTCAAATTTACTAACCAACACAAGCCTGGGATACAGACCAAAACATCTGGAGGCTTAAACTCTGATAGCTATTTCACTGCCACAATTTATTGCAAGGTAAGACATAACAAAAGGCTAATACATTTCCAATAGCTCATACAATTATATTTGTAGATTTAATATCTAGAAGGGCAAGAGATTCTTCTGCTAAATTAGTAAAGCTAAATTAAATTGTTTAGTTAAGCCTAATTCAAAGGGTATTTAACAGTCAAAGATCAATCCAGGCAAGGTTATAGAACCAGTACTTGCATGGGTCTGCAGGTAGAAAAATGCCCTTCAGGGCAAGTTGAAAGGGAAGTTAAAAGTATATTAGAATCATTAATCATAGGACTTTTCTTGTCCTTTTATACATGAACTACACCTTTTCTTAGAATCTGGTTCTGCAGTTTCATACTATGAAATCATGGACACCAAGATGTGACACTAAATTGGTTGAAATTTCACACAATTCACTGGTGCAATTTTCCAGAACCACTGGGAACCAACAGATCATTCCTTAAATGCTTTTGACATGAGATTAATCCCAGCATTAGCAAATGACAGTTTATCACCAAATCATGCCTGAATGGTCATGATCTATACTAAATTAATTGGAAACAATATAAACAAATGTAAAAATGCAGCTTTTCAATTCTTGCTTTCTTTCCCGCTGGAGATGTGAAAATAATCCAAACTTTTCTCTTCACTTGAGCTATAATTGCTGACCAGCTTCTAGAAGCATTTTATGTTTAAAGCATGTATCCTTGAAGCTGAAGACATTCCTTACAAACAGGAATTTGAACTTACTCAATACTGCACAATTATCAACACTGATAACTCAACTGTAGTTGCTCAACAGAATTAGAAAAATTTAATTGAGGAAAGTAAATGTGTGGTTAAAAAATACAAAAAAGTTTTAAACGAGTATAAAATTCATAGATGCAATCCTTAAAATGTACATTACCAGTAGTGATATACATTTTATTAACACCAAATTTGGTAACAAGATTCAGATTTGATACAATCTTACATTAAAACACTCAATAGATTTACACTTCTTTTTGAAGTAAATTAATACATAAAAGACTTGATTCTTTAAGGCATCCAAACCTTTTCAAATGATTGAGAGTCTGATTTCTTTTAAATCATTACGGCTCCTTTTCCTGATAACGAAGCTGAATACTAAATTCCAGTGAGGGATTAAATTTCATACCCAGAGACGATAAAATCCAAGTACTATGGTAAGACACGTGAAAACTGAACCTACAAGGAAAGATTCATCAAGATAAAGATCAATAGCAGATTATTAAATACACACGATTTGAATAGCTTGGTAGTTCTTAAAATTAAAATCAATTTAAATTGTAATTAATTCATTCAGATCAGGGAGCATCCTCCACATGCTGGGTACACAGATTTGCTTTGCTAAAATTGATTCCATACTCAAATGAATTAGAGGCCCATGAAAATCAGTGCCTCTGATTCTGCCACTGGAATGAAGGAGTTGATTTTGGCAACAAACAGGAGAAATTACAGACATGTAGCACACTAGTACGATTTGAACAAAACAAGCTGCAACGTGAAAGTTCTTTAAGCAACGTGTCACAGATGTTAAAGATATCAGAAAATTTGATGACTACAATATTGATACTGTTAAAAATTAACATGCCTGGAGATTACAAACAAGTTAATAAGTACATCTGAAAATAATCCTTTGCCTGCTTATCACATTGTACTATCAGCGAGATGCATTGCAGTAACTCAAAGGTTCCTTAAAATATATTCCAAACCTATGGCCTCTATGACCAGAAGAGGTGATGCAGGTGGATTAGAAAACCACCTAGACTAACATTCCCCTCCAAGTTAAACACACCATTCTGGCATGGAACTTATCACCATTCCTTCAATGTTGCACAGTCAAAGTTCTGGAACTCCCTTCCTAACAGCACTGTTTATTCCTTCAGCCCAAGGACTAGTGTGGTTCAAGGTAGCAGCTCACCAACACTGCCTTCAGAGCAATCACAGGCAGGCAATAAATGCTGGCCAAGCCTGCAATGTCCACACCCATGAATAATCGTGAAATTAAATTTTTTTAAATTAACAAGCAACTATTACAAAAATCACCTTTCTTTCACTCATTCTTGATTTGTATCCTACTTAATTTCAGCAGCAGATATGCTATAACTGTTGTGACTAACGTTTACCTGATCACACTACCCCACATTCCCCTCATCCAAATGTACAAGTACATATCAGAATTTACAATTTATAGACTAATTGTTACCAATGTAATAAACAGTTTTCTTACCTGCTAAATATTTAATCGTGTCAAGTTTGTGTGATTCTAGCAGAGTTTTCAGTCCTGCTACTTCAGTGTCTATCTTTCGGTTTATTTGAGTCACTGCTCGGTTTTGCTGTGAATGCTGCAAGTTAGGTAGGAACCACATCAAAACTCTGGCAGTGACGTTAGGCAGTTTACATAAAAATTAAGGACACCAACAGATATACATAATGTCAAAGACCATTATGAACTTGATCAGGAGCTCAACAACTGTGTCAGCTTCTAAGTTCTCAAGTTCAAGTCCCACTCTCAAGTTCAAGCATTTGAACAGAGCAATCAAGGCTGGCACTTCAATGCTTAATTGAGGAAGCACTGAACAATCAGAGGCACCATCTTTGGCTGAAAGATTAGACAAAGGACAACCTGCCATCTCAAGTAGAATGTAAAAAATTCCACAGCAATACCACAAAGGCAGGGTTTTTTCCCTTCCTGGTGTCCTGACCAGTATCTTTCTCTCAATCAAGATCACAAACAATTTGATCATGGCTAATGAGAGAAGTTTGAGCAAATTGGTTGCCATATTTCCAGTCTCCCCATGCTTCAAAAGTGCTGCACTTAGCTATTAGGTGCTTTAAACCATCCAAGGTCGTGAAAGAAAACTGCAATACAAATGCAAGTCTTTCCTTTCAATTCTAGCCCTAAGTCATGGAAGGCAGCATAGACATGCAGGAACCAAGTGTAACATCAAGTTTTAAAAGATAATTCTCACCAACTCTACTATATCTGCTCTGGTTTCCAGTACTCTCCTTTCATGCCCCGTTAACTGTAGAGACAGAAAAAGTGTCACAAGTCATACTGAAAATAACACCAAAAGTGATTATGAAGTACAAATGAGTGTGAGCAGAGTTGTTTAGTATGGGTGTTCAGATGTTTTACCATGTTAAAAAACTGACTGCTTCTTTGTTTAAACATTGCTTAATACATTAATTTGTTTATAGTGTTCAAGGACATTACAATGTTTTGCAACAATAAGTCAGAATACATAGTGTTCTTTGGAAATTGAAAAATAAAATTCTGATAACTATTTGCTATGGAAAGGTCCATGGAGTATGAACACAACCTGTTCTATACTTGGTATACATAGTTGCAATTGTAGTGCATCGCCAAATGCTTCGCTCATGCTCAACACTAAATTCTTGAAAGCATTCCATCACTATGTCTCAGATTATTAACATTACATACATAGAAATTTTGACAGATGAAATTACATTTATATGAAATTAATCCAAACAGTTTATAGAAAAAAGAGAATAAACACCATCAGGAGATACAAGACCATAAAGTCAAATTTATTAATTGTAAGATTAAACAATAAATCAATATAGCACATTTCACTTGATTTGAGGTTTAGGTACAAAGATTAATGTGATACTTCACTACATCTAATAGTAACACACACAAAGAACATACATAACACTAGCTTCTATCTTTTACCTATCACATCCATCAGCTATAAGAAACTGATGTTGTTTGGAGGAAAGTGATGTAGTGGGACAGATGAAATCTCCTTTATTCTCAGCATCTACAGCTCCTTGCAACAGAATCAAGTCAGCTTCAAACAGATGAAGCCCTTTTCCCTCAAATCTGCCGCAACAGAAATTACTTTGTAAAAATTGTCATTCAAAAGAGAAGAGAGTCAAATCTATAGAAGAAGGACTGATTATCTTTCTCTCAAGCAGTTGTGGGACTAGTCTTCTTCCTCCAAGAGGAAGATACTCAAGTTTAAAATATAAATTGCATTATGATAATGCTGGGTACCTTATGCTATAATTATGACATGCCTAAAATCAAAAAAGTTATATGGTAATTATACAGCCATTTAACTCAGACTGCAGCTTACAGGCAAAGTCAGCTATTAAAGTGTGTGGAAGCAGAATAAATCCCGAGTCTTACTTGCCTCAGTCCACATATTTTTCTAGCATGAGCCATGAGACAGTAATCAGGTTTGATAACATAAAAATGATTTTCTCTTAGAGGCGCTGAGACAATTTGCAACAACATTACCATGATTCAGAGTGAGATCAGTTAATTCACCACTAAATGTTACTTGAATCTGACTTTCCTGGTCAATATGGCTCTGTTCCACACCAATAGGGTGTTTACCACGCCTACTAGCAATGGAATCCTGACAGATTATGCTAAATTAACATTATTTCAGCTGCAAAGAGGGACCAGATAAGGATGTCACTAATGTGATTCCTTTTGTAAGTAAAATTATGGGTTTACAAAACAGGATTCAGATGCTGATAGGGTGGAAGATACTGGTGGAATAAGTGCATTCCACTTCTCAATTAGCTGATGTGTTACAATACTTGGGGTGAAACTTTCAATCACTTGTTCACTACTCTCCATCCCTGCCACCAAGCCAAAGCTCATTCTTCACTTCAAATATGCTTTCCTGAATCATTGAGACCTTTACTTTAAATTCACCCAATGAATGAATAAGATAAAAAGGAAATTTTACAGATGCCAGAGATTTGAAACAAAACAAAAAAGTGCCGGAGAAATTCAGCAGATCTGGCAACATTTGAGTGAGAAACAGTGTTAAAGCTTCAACTCTAATGACTCTTTCTCAGAATGGGTAAGCTAGCTAGATAAAAATTAAAACCGTTTAAAGCTGAAAAATGAGCACATTTAACATGTAATTCCCCTAAAGAATGAGGGATTTTCGTTAGTTAGCAAACTCTGCACATAAACTGCAAGGCTGGTAAAAAGTTAATAAAGCAATTGTATTAGGGGAAGTTCCAAACAAGGAAATTGTGACATGATTATTTGACAGTTTACTAGAATACTGTCTTCTCAAAACTACTGGCAAAATGATGATATCCACCCATAAAACTATGTTGGCACAACAACCAGAGAGTTATCCCTCAGAAACTTGAGCTCTCTAGTTGAGCATAAATGATTGATTTTTGTCTTTTCAGCATGCAATACTTGAGCAGCCTTACTGTATGTTCAGATAAACAGAAAAACAGAAAATTGCGAGGAACTCAACTCACTGATCTTTGAGAAAAGTGAAATAATGGACTTGAGATGAGAAGGTAAAAACAACTCAATATATTCCTGGTTTAAAGCAGGAAAAAAGACGACCAATTTACTTTTCTTTTCCTGCAGTAAAAACAAGACCTACCAAAAACAGGTTTTTGCTTCACAACTAAACAAGTATTAAATAAAAGCAAGGAAAAACAAACTATATCAAGCACAATTTCCTATTTTTGCTCAGGAATGGAAATATTCATTCAGTCCCATATGGTAAAACACTAAGTTAGGGGGAAAACATCCACTTCTGGGTTTACTCCCAAGACACCCATACCTGATACAAATTGAAAACAGATGCAAACAAAACTTCTCATTCAAATTATAATTATAATTGAACTTATAATTGAAACAAGTAATATATCAGAGAGCAATTAATTAGTAGAGGAAGATGTTGACATAGTGGGAATCTTGAGGCCCAGGCTAAAGACCTGGAGACAGGTTTGAATGCCATAATGGTAGATGACATAGTATGGATTCAACTTAGAAAAAGAATAGCTTTTTAATTGCAAGCCTAGTGGTGATCGAATAACCACTATTGATTTTCATAAATACCCAGTTGGTTCAATAATGTCCTTCAGAGAAGGAAATCTATTGCCCTTATCTGCTCTGGCCTACTTGTGACTGCAGAGACAAAAAAAAATGTAGTCGACACTTAACTGCTCCTATGAAATGGCCCTAGCAAGTCTCCATTCAAGCAACAACTGTGGACAGGCAACAACTGCTTGCACAGTCAGCGGCACCCACATACTGTTAACAAATTTTTTAACACTACATAGATAAATATATCAAATCCATTTTTACTAAAGGGGTCATGTACACAGAACCTTGGAAAAATATGCTTTTTACTTTAGTTCACATATTTAGCCTAGATTTGTGCTCATTAAATCCCAATGACAATGTCTTCATAATTATGCCACGTCTTGTGATAGAAGAATGGGAGAATTGATAGATGTTGGCCTCAAAATGGGCCAACAGACAGAATAAAATGAATACTGAAATGGTGGATCTAATGAAATGTGCTATTTGCTTTTGCAGTACAACAAATGCCAAAGAAAAAGGCGACAATGAAAATGTTGCAGTGCACTTTTATCTAGGTCACATTTATGGGGATAGAAATACCACCCCCAACAAAACAAAACCTGGGTCTGCCGTTCAACAATATAACTCAGCAAAAGCTAGGAAATCAAACTAATCTTCTTTGCATGGCAGAGTTACTGCATAGATTTACTGAATTATAATTGAATTCCTGGGCTAATGTCAGTTCCATGTCTTGTACTCTCCGATATAGGGAGAAACGAACAACTGAATTATAGTTGCTGATGTGGGTTAGGAGCCCAAGAAAGTCTTGACGTGCGTACATGCATTGTACATTTGCAGGAAGTTTAAACTTCTGAACACCAGTTTTTTCTTGCACAGACTGTTCCATAAATTTCCTATTATGGTGGACTGAGATGGCCATAAACATAGGCATGGACTACTTGTCCTTCTGGTTTTTACACCAATATACTTCAGAGTACTTCCTAGGAGATGTAATGTACGCTCAGGAGTGCAGCTCTAATTAAATTCAATTGGTAAAACACTCCAGCAGAAAAGCAACCAAAAGCTCCCTACCACTCAATACTCTCCAGCAACTCTGCCCCACTTGAAATAAATTTTGCCGGTCATTTCCCTCCCCACCCACACCTGACAACACCCGCCTGAACGTCCTCTTCCCATAACACATGTGCATGCACGTGTGCGAGGGGAGATGTCTGCAGTGATGGGTTTGAGAAGAACATTTATAACTCTTGCAAGTTTGCAGTTCATGACAAAGGACGTAGCTTTATAGCTGTTTTATTTGAAACTGTGCCTTCACATGCTGCTTGCCACTCATCCAAACTGGGGCCAACACAAAAGGTCCAAAGCTCTACCTTAAAAAGCCGAGTGGATGGTTAAAACTGCAGTCATCAGCATGCACTTCCACTCTGCTGGAAGGAAGATCTGGTTCATACTGTTGATCATTACTTTTGAAGAAAATGTTATGTATTTATTCTAAATTTGACTTTTACTTGATTCAACCAGTGTCACTTGCTTCACTATCTCAAGGTACATTTTTTCATAATCATTTTATGAATTTTTTCTTATAAAGTTTTAAAATTCAAATTTCTGTTCCTTTTTCTCATAACCAGCACAAAGGATAAGTGTTGGGACTAGTCTTTGGAACAATCCAAATTCCTTAAAGTTGCTTTGGGGCTTGCTGAATTCAATGTGTAGAAATTGTGGCATATCTACAGCAATGTACAGCTTCAGTAGGATTCCTTTTTGACTTGTACTGTCAGAACACACAAAAAACACACACTAAATCTGCCACCGTTCCAGCAACGTACAAAATGATTTCAAGCTACTTCGTCAATCAGTTGCCTCCAAGGTAAGCAATCTGCAAATGCAACCAACTTCCATTTCATTCAATAGTTAGAAAAAGGTAACAACCCTGTATATATGCTATTCAACATCACCAGCCTTCAACTTTAAAAAATACGCATTCAGCTTCAAATAACACTTACCATTTCTTGAACTCTACTTTTTTCCAAATTCATGTCTAATTTGTTGTTTGATGATATCTTCACAACTTCATCCTAAAAGAAACATTTCAAAACAATATAGTGTTAGAATCAGGAAATTGAAGTTTGAGACAAACAGCTGATTCAAATTCAACAGCATTTTGACAATTCCTGATAGCTTTTTCTAAATTATCAAAAGCAGTACAATTTTTGTGCACCCTGAAAATGCTTTAACTCCAGGGAGGGCATTCAGTACTGCTGCTGTACTAAACTATGGGTTTTCAATTTTTCATGTCTAGACTCACCTAATACTGACTTAATTCAAAATAACCAAGGTAAGTAGATGAATTTGACACCCATTCATCATGGCCAAATGGGACGGTGGAATAGGTTTGAGGGACTGAATGGCTTAATGTTGCTCTTAAGTCAGAGCTATCCTTGCAGAAGACATTTATTTTTATAGGTGTAGATGAATACATGATAAATCAACAAATAAAGAAATCGGATGACCTTGCAGGGCCCTGAAAATACCCTTGAAGATGGCATACCATTTCAAAACCTCTTTTGGAAACTTTTGTTTTTGAGCAGTTAAAGTTATATTTACAGAAGAAACGGTAAAAACCTGTTTAGTGTTGGAGATATTACAGGTTGTTAGCTTGTCGGGTTGGATGCTGACAACAGCATGGTTCAATTTCCGCACCAGCTGAGGTTACCATGAAAGATTCCTGCTCGACCTCTCCCCTTGCCTGAGGCATGGTGACCCCTAGTTTAAACCACCACAAAAAAAAAAGACAGCAGCCCCATGGTCTGGTAAGATTTTGGCAACTTTACTTTTATTAAGTGCACATGTAAACGCCCATGTTTAATGTCAAACCTTGGTAGACAAGTTCCATAAGTCACATCATACAAATTACTCCCCTGAAAACTAAGTAATCACATGGTGTCATATATACACCAGATTTAACAACAGTATCAAAGCAGATTACAGCAATATGCTTAAAGTGATCAGAATTATAAACTGCAAATCACTCAAGGCAGTTTAAGTAGTACTTTAGAAAGTACACAAATTTTCCTATGGCTTCTCTAGTAATAGCTGTGACTACACAATGTTAAGTGAAATATTGAATTGTCCCCAAACAGTGGTGTTACAGCACCAGTGAGCTTTTGCTTTTCTACTCCTGCAAATAAAACGTAACCAAGAAAGGAGACCACCTGAGGTCAGTACTTGGAACTACGATGTTGTGGCCATTACAGAAACTTGGGTAACTCAGGGACAGGAATGGTTGTTGGAAGTTCTGGGATTTAGATGCTTTAAAAGAAATAGGGAGGGTGGTAAAAGAGGTGGGGGAGTGGCATTGCTAGTCAAGGCTAGTAGAGCAGCTACTGAAAGGCAGTTCGAGAATGATATGTCTGCAGAGTCAGTTTGGGTTGAGGTCAGGAAGAAGAAAGGAGCAGTCACTGTGGGTTTTTTTTTTAAAAAAATACAGACCCCCTAATAGTTGCAGAGATATGGAGGAGCAGATTGGGAGGCAGATACTGGAAAGGCACAGAAGTCACAGGTGACTTCAACTTTCCAAATATTGATTGGAAACCTTTTAGTTGTAATAGTTTAGATGGAACAGATTTTGTCCAGTGCGTTCAGGAAGGATTCCTGACAGTATGTAAACAGACCAACACAAAGAGAAGCCACTTTGGATTTGGTGCTTGGCAATCAACCAGGCCAAGTGTTAGACCTGTTGGTAGGAGAGCATTTTGGCAGTAGCGATCATAATTGTTACTTTTACAATAGTCATGGAAAAGGATAGGTACATACAGCAGGGTAAGGTTTATAATTGGGGGAGGAGTAATTATAATGCTGTTAGGCAACTGGGTAACAAAATGGGAATAGATGCTGTCAGGGAAGAGCACTGTTGAAATGTGGAGATTGTTTAAGGAATGCATACTGCGTGTGCTCGATATGTTTGTCCCTAGCAGGCAGGGAAGATGCAGTCAAGTGAGGGAGCCTTGGTTCTCGAGAGAGGTTGAACGACTAGTTAAGAAGAAGAAGGATGTTTACATAAGGTTTAGGAAACAAGGATCGGAAAAGGCTCTAGAGGGATACAAGTTATCCAGTATGGAGCTGAAGAAAGGGCTCAAGAGAGCTAGAAGGGGGCATGAGAAAACCTTGGCAGATAGGATCAAGGAAAACCCCAAGGCTTTTTACACGTACATGAAGAATAAGAGAATGACCAAAGGGTAGGGCCGATCAAGGATCATAAAGGAAATTTGTGCACAGAGCCTAAAGAGATAGGAGAGGTTCTTAATGAATACTTTTCTTCGGTATTCACAACTGAGAGGGACCTAGTTGTAGGGGAGGAAGGTGTGAAACAGGCTGGTAGGCTGGAGATGGATGTTAGTATGTGGAAAGGGCTCTGAGAAATAGGATTTATGATCACTTGGATAAGCACGGTTTGATTCGTGATAGTCAGCATGGATTTGAGGGATAGATCATGCCTCGCAAACCTTATTGAATTCTTTGAAGAGGTGACCAAACATGTGGATGAAGGTAGAGCAGTGGATGTGGTATACATGGATTTACGCAAGGATTTGATAAGGTTCCCCATGGTAGGCTCATGAAGAAAGTAAGGAGGCATGGGATAGGGGGAAACATGGCAGATTCAGAATTGGCTGACCCTTAGAAGACAAAGGGTGGTAGTGGACGGAAAATATTCAACATGGTGCTCAGTTATGAGTGGTGTACTACAAGGATGTGTTCTGGGTCCTCTTCTACTTGTGATTTTTGTAAGTGATTTGGATGTAACAGTGGAAGGGTGGATTAGTAAGTTCATGGACAATATGAAGGTGGGTCAAGTTGTGGATAGTGCAGAGGGCTGTTCTAGGTTACAAAAGGGACATTGATAGGATGCAGGGCTGGGCTGAGAAGTGGCAGATGGAGTTTAACCCTGAAAAGTGTGAGGGGATTCATTTTGGAAGGACAAATTTGAAAGCAGAATGCAGGGTTAACGGAAAGATTCTTGGCAGTGTGGAAGAGCAGAGTGATCTTGGGGCTCATGTCCACAGTTCCCTGAAAGCTGCCACCCAGGTGGCTAGAGTTGTTAAGAAGGCGTATGTTGTGTTAGCTTTCATTAATAGAGGGATTGAATTCAAGAGCCATGAAGTTACGCTCCAGCTATACAAAAGCCTGGTTCGGCCACATCTGGAGTATTGTGTCCAGTTCTGGTCGCCTCATTACAGGAAAGAATTGGAGGTATTGGAAAAGGTGCAGAGGAGATTTACCAGGATGTTGCCTGGAATGGAGGGAAGGCCTTACGAGGAAAGGTTGAGAGAGCTGGGGCTTTTCTCTTCAGAATGATGAAGGATGAGAGGTGACTTGATAGAGGTGTACAAAATGATCAGAGGTATAGATAGACAGCCAGAGACATTTCCCTAGGGTGGAGGTAGCATAGTTTTAAAGTGAGTGGAGATAGACAGAGGGGAGACGTCAGAGGTACATTCTTTACTCAGGGTGTGGAATGCATTGCCGGAGAGGGTAATGGAGTCGGCCTCATTAGGGTCATTTAAACGACTAGTAGATAGGCATATGGATGCTAGTATAAGGTACGGGTGGAGGTTAGATAGACCTTAGGTTTAGGGTGAAAGTTCGGCACAACATCGTGGGCTGAAGGGCCTGTACTGTGCTGTACTGTTCTATGTTCTACATCATTCCAAGTAAGTAAGCAAAAGTGTGAATGTGCTGAACAGCTTTCAAGACGTTAAAAAAACATGAGAAATGCTTCGAGCTTTTGGTCTTCATGGTGCTCTTGGCTGTGTACTGCAGCACCATGAAAGCCTTAAAACATTTTGATTATTACTTTGGATAAAATTACCAAACAGCCAATATCTCCTCATCTCGGAACCGAATGGCATCCTTCATATTTTTAAACTGTGGTCCTGGTTCTGGACTCCCCAACTGGGGGATTATTCTGCCTGTAGCTGCCCTGCCTATTCCTTTAAATATTTCACAAGTTTCAATGAGATCACCTCTCATTCTTTGAAAGTTTGCCCAATCTCTTCATGGGACAGTTGGGTCATCCAAGGAACAAGTCTGGTGAACCTTTGTTTCACTCCTTCTACTGCAATATCTTTCATTGAATTGATGAGACCAAAACTACACAATGTACTCCAAGTGCAGTCTAACCAAACTCCTATCTATTGGAGCAAGACTTCACAACTCCAGTACTCAAATCCTCTCGCAGCAAAGGCCAAGATTCCATTTAGCTTCTTAAATAGCTTACTGCACCTACATGTTGGCTTTCAGTGACTTACTGACAAGGACAACTGAGTCACTTTGCACATCTACACTTTCCAACATCCCACTACAAGGACTCTGCAAATCTATTCTTCCTACCAAAAGTGAACAACCTTTTATTTTTCCAAATTAAATTCTGTCTACCATGTTCCTGCTCAATTACAAAGCCTGTCGAAATCCTCCTGAAAATGTTTTATGCCGTCTTCACAATACAAGTGCCTGCTTAGCTTTCTGTCAGGTACAAATCTGGAAATATTAAATTTGGTCTCCACCTTCAAATCATTGATGAGTATTGAAAACAGCTGGGGCCCCAAGTACTAATCCCACTAGTCACAGCCCGCCAATGCAATAATGACTCAATTATTCCTCCTCTGTTTCAGTCTATTAGCCAATCCTTAATTCATGCCAATACATTGCCTTATGTACTGTGCTTTAATTTTTTTTTATCAAAAATCTTCTACAAATCCAAATGTACTAGATCTATCAATTTTTCTTTACCAACTTCTTCAGTAACATGCTCATAATTCTCCATTTGTAATTCCATGGTGATTATAGCCAGTTATATAATTTCCCTCCCTCCATAACTGTCTGTTTATCACTTCCTTTACGGTAGGAAAAATGCTAGAAGCTACTACTAATTTAAAGGCTGACTAGTCTGCAGTTCCTATTATACTTCCCCTTATTCTTCTCTTAAATAGTGAAGTGACATTTGTAAGCTTCCAATCCGCAGAAATCATTCCAGAATCTGTAGAGTTTGAGAATAATCATAGTGCAACTATCTGTGTATCCACCTTCTTCAACACTGGGATGCAGACCATCAAGTTTTTGGGACTTGACGTTCAACCCCATTAAAATTTCTCTAGTAGAATCTTCTCACCTATATTAATTTCCTTCAACTGCTCCTTTTCCCTAGTCACCCAAGTTCCTTATTTTGGGAGATTTCTGGCACCTGAACGCAAACAAAGAATCAATTGACTTCTGTCTTTTTTCAATTGCAGATTATAAATGCTGCTAACTCCACTTTTAATGGACCTACATTTGTCTGAGCTAAACCGTTCCTTTTCATTATCTGCAGCAGTATTTGTAGTCCAGTTTCCCTATTTTGCTAGATTACATTCATATTCTATTCTTGGTCTTCCTGTGTTGTATTCTAAACTTCTGAAGCCTCAAATTTATTACTATTCCTGGCCACATTACAAGTCTTTTCTGTTAAGATTAAACAATCCTTAACTTCCTTTGTCAGCCACAACTGACTGATCTTTTGAGGTATTTTGCACCTTGAAGGAATGTATAGTTGCTGTCAACTGTGTAATTGTTCTTTAAAGAATGTCCATTGTTTATGTACAGTCACACCTTTTGATGTATATTCCCAATCCAGCTCAGCTAACTTGTGCCTCATACACAATTTCTTAACCAAATCCAACACCTTTGCTTCTGAAAGTGAAAGAATTCACTCTCAAACATAGAAAGAATCACAGAACCCTACTGTGTGGAAACAGGCCCTTTGACCCAACAAGTCCACACTGAACCTCAGAGCATCCCACCCAGACCCATCCCCCTATAACCCACCTAATCTACACATCCCTGGACACTATGGTCAATTTAACACGGCCAATCTACCTAACCTGCACATCTTTGGACTGTGGGAGGAAACCGGAGCACCTGAAGGAAACCCACGCAGACATGGAGAGAACGTGCAAAATCCACACAGGCAGTCGCCCGAGGGCGGAATTGAACCCGGGTCCCTGCTGCTGTGAGGCTGCAGCACTAACCACTGAGCCACCGTGCCGCCCCATATAAAATTCTCTCATATTATGGTCACTAATCCTTAAACGTTCTTTTACACATAATTAATTTTAAATGACCACATATCCACTAAGAAAGGAGTTAATACAGCACATGATTTGCGACTTTGAAAACACTAACTTTCCCAACTAAGCAAATGTATTGTGGATGTTCAAAATACATGCTTGTTCTATTCTGTCTGTGTTATTACACCTAAAATCCCACAGTGGATCATTCAGTGGGTTTGAGCATTATCAAACTAGCTAGACAGGGAGTGAGGGAGAGAGAGAACTGTAGAGATATTCTGCATTTGCATAGCACTTTATCATCGGTGTCAGAATTTCTCAAAATATTGGTTTCCAGAATATGCCGAGAATATAGTTTTGCACAGAATATATTTAAAATGATCACTCAATTTCTTTAAGCAAACACTTTTACAGCTTTCAACCTATCCAGTCAAGAATTTTGTCAAGAAACTTTAGAAAATGAACTTACGACTAACTGTTTTTTGAGCTGTTGCAATTCAATTTTCAGTTTCTGAAAATGAACATCACAAAATCAGTATTTTCAAAACATGCAGAGGGGTCAGGAACAGCAGATAGAAATATTAATTTATATTATTCCTAAATATCATTCTCACTCAGTGCTATAAGTTATTTATCTCCAGATATCAAATAATGTTAGTGAAATTTGGAGGAGTTGGCACGTGCACAATAAAAAAAGTTATCTTTACATTATTAACCTAGTCAGTCAACCTTTCAATTGCACAATTTTGACACCACTAACTACTGCCAAGATCAGGTTCATGACATCAATCAGTATCAATGCCTCATCCAAGAGGCTAACCTTCCTGTACAAGCAAAGTGGCCAAGTATTGGAACAGTTACAGTCTTAACCATAGAAATAATCATAAAAATAGATTTTCCCTGTGCCCCAAATGAATTCAAGAATAAATGTAGTATGCATGCTTTCATTCCCCTTTAGATCAGCTGACAAGAACAGCTTGCATTAATTTTGCCACTCATTATAGGAGCAAATCATAATTAGAATTGCTCACATTGTATAACATCAGCTCAATTACAAGTTACCTTGGAATAATTCTCTTCTGAATAAGAGATTTTAAAAAATAAATTTATACATTTCACCCTTAATTCATGCACCAGTTATTCAGTACCCACCTGCTAATAGAAAAGGGTCTTTTCTGACTGTCCAAAACCGACTGTCCACAGGAATTCAGTTAAATCCCTCAATGTTGGTTATATATAAAATAGAATTTTAAGAGTATGTGTGCACAATATATGGTTACAACCACCAAAAGGGTCTTAACTAATGTGGGTCAGGCTTCTCCCCTTCTATCCCTTATTAGATAGCAAACTTTTAACTAGCTTTCAAGAATGTCTTCTACCACTATTTCACAAGCATGTTCTTATCAAACCACGTAAGCATTGACTGTATTTTTGTTTCTTACTTAACAGGAGCCTATTGTATGCCTTTACAAGACCCAATAGATCTAACCTGGTTACCTTGGGTATGTTACTTCCATGAAGCTTGGAATTATTCTACGTTACAGTTTAACTTCACAATAACATTGTGTACACTGCTGATTTAGCCAAAAATCTCCATCAGCCATTTTATGTTAACCGAGAATTGATTTCAGCCATTTTATGTTAACTAAGAACCATGGGTCACCCTAACACATTGTTGTCAAGGGCTATTGTAAGTCACTAAATATAGGGGTGATAAAAGGAACTGACAAGTCAACACATGGACAGC
This sequence comes from Rhincodon typus, assembly GCF_021869965.1. NCBI lineage: Eukaryota > Metazoa > Chordata > Chondrichthyes > Orectolobiformes > Rhincodontidae > Rhincodon > Rhincodon typus. Next base: position 113,667,890 of record NC_063333.1, on the reverse strand, counting down.
AGAATTTTTGACTGTATTCTCCACAGACATGAAGCAATGGAGGAGACCAGTCAGGAATGAATTTTAATAGTCAAGTCTAGAGTTTGGGAAGGAATGATTGAGGGTTTCAGCAACAGACAAATTGGGAACGGGCAAAGTTGGGTGGTACCACAGGATGGAAGCAGGCAGTCTTGGTGACTGCAAGAATAAGGTTGGATATTCACTTCAAGATCAAACGTGACAGTGAGGATGCAAAGAGTTTGGGTTGATTTCAGACAATTTCCAAGAAAAGGGATATAACTAGTAACTAGGGAATTAAGTTTGGAGCATGGACCTAAACAATGGCTCCAGTCATTGTAACATTTAATTGGTCAACATTTCTGGACATCCAGTACTGGATATCATTAGCATACATATAAAAACAGCACTGTGCCTTTAAATACTGTGGCCTCAGGGCAGCACGTAGATAAAAAAAAATTGGACAGGCCATCGATAGACCTTTAGCTGAAACCAGAAGCAACTGTGCGGATGCAGAGAAGACAAGCAATTTGGTGGTGACAAGGTTATGATACCAGTTGATGGTACTATTGGACAAATCAGATCCAAAATGAAATCTGACTTGATAGATCATAAGTTTTATTCTGCATAGTTAATATGATAGTTACTGAAACATGCTCACAAGGCTGCAGATTTTAATGACAGAAAGAAGGTAATTACACAAAAGAAAAAAACATTTAAGGTGTTTAAGGCAGTTATAATGATCTTAAAATAAAAGAAAAACAAAGTTTCATCTGGTTTTCCAACATTATCCACTACAGATATGCAAGTCATGATTGTAATTTCTCTTATCTCAACTCCAAGTTTCCAATTAACTGACTCTTTACAGTTTTGTTGCTGTGGACTGTGGAGACAATTTGATGAGTCCCTTCTAAGTCTGCTAAATAACCTGAAGATTTCGAACCAAACTCTCCCGGTTTGGAAGTATCCCAAACTAAACTCCTCTGCTGAGGTGACTTTTTCGACTGAACTCGTCCTAGGAGTGAAAACAAACTTGCTTCTTTAACTCAATCCTGATGTCATTTTTAAAGCAGATCATTAGAAAAAAAGTTTGCAATAGTGGTTAACTTTAGGGTTAGAAGGGGGAAGGTGGGAGATCAGCAGGTTAATGGGAATAGGTTCAAAAGAAGAGGAAGTTTCATCATGATTCTTGCTTTCACTTGCCAAAACAGCAGTGATCTAAACCTTATCTACTTAACACGCAGCTTCAATTTACCAAAAACTCACCTCATTTGCAGCTCGTATTGCTGAAAACTCACTCTTCTCCAATATGATCATATCCTTTTTCACAGCAGTTATATGTGACATAATCTGCTGAAGCATTACCTCCTGCAGTTAAAATGTATTATAGAATAATTTATTATAAGAGACAGCAGTATTCCACTACCAACAGCAGGTGTAAAGAAAATATTCTGATGAGAGTGACAGATTTATTTAACATTGTAGCATTAACAAAATAGAATAGGTTTTAAAAGACTGCCATACTCAATTCTCTGATAGTGACTGAAGAGGGTTTGATAAGCATTTTTAAAAAAAAAAATCACCATGAATTGCAAAGTTAACATTTTGAATTATCTATTAACTTGAAATAAAAATAAAATGCACAAGGTATTTTTGCACAAATTATTTGGAGCCTTAGATGAGAATACAGAAAGCATGGTTAGTAAATTTGCAGATGACAGATTTGTGGTGTAGTGTACAGTGAAGGAGTTTATCTAAGATTACAAAGAGATCTTGATCAATTGGGTCAGCAGGCTGAACAGTGGCAAGGGGAGTTTAATTTGGATAAATGTGAGGTATTGCATTTTGGTAAAAACAAACAAAGACAAGACTTACACAATTAACAGCAGGGCCTTAGGCAGTATTGTAGAACAGAGACCTAGGAGTTCAGGTACATAATTCTTTGAGGTTTGCAACATATATAGATAGGGTGGCTAAGAAGGCATTAAGCAAGCTCACCTTCATTGTTCAGACCTTTAAGTATAGGAGTTGGGGTGCTATGTTGAAGTTGTACAGGACATCAGTGAGGCCTTTTCTGGAGTACTGTATCCAGTTCTGGTCTCCCTGTTATAAGAAGGATATTAACAAGCTGGAAAGGGTTCAGAATAGATTTACCAGGATGTTGCTGGGAGCGAATGGCTCGAGTTACAAGGAAAGGCTGCATAGGCTGGGACTTTTTCACTGGAGTGCAAAAGGTTGAGAGCTGACCTTAGAGAGGTTCACAAAGTAACAAGGGGTAGGGTGTGGGATTTCAAGACTAGGGAGTATATTAAGATGGGAAGAGGAAGATTTAAAAAAAAAAGACAGGAGGTACAATTCTTTTACAGAGTGTGGTTCATGTGTGGAATGAACTTCGAGGATGTGGGTACAGTTACAACATTTAGATAAGTACGAGAAGAAGAAATGTTTGGAGGGATATGTGCCAAGTGCAGGCTGGAGGGATTAGTTTAGTTTAGTTTGGGATTATGGTCAGCATAGGCTGGTTGAACCAGAGGGCCTGTTTCCATGCTGAATGATCCTATGACTCCACCAGGTAATTATTTTCACTCGAACAAAATAACTCCTTTATAGGTGCATAATTCACTATTTTTGGAGGGATGGCTTCACTTTTTTAGGACAACTAAAATACAGTTAACTGTTCAACAACTACTCCATCATACCAATACCAAAATTTGGTGGATGTTTCAGCTTCCTGATATCATTTCAGTTTCTTGTCAATATCTGAAAACTGACCAAGTTTTGTTGTTTAAAATCAAGTGACCAAAGCTTACAAAATGCAGATGAACAGATTTAAAGGACAACATATGCAGTTGGCATTTTTTTTTCCTTCTTTATTTATTCACAGGATGAGGGCATCGCTGGCTAGGCAGCATCTATTGCCCAGAGGGCAGTTAAGAGTTCACCACATTGCTGTGGGTCTGGAGTCACATTTTCACCAGACCAGGTAAGGATGGCAGTTTCCTTTCCTAAAGGACTTTAGTGAACCAGATGGGTTTTTCCTGACAATCAGCAATGAATTCAGTCATCATTAGACTCTTAATTCCAGATATTTATTGAAATCACATTCCACCATCTGCCATGGCAGGATTCAAACCCAGGTCACCAGAACATTATCTGGATTAACAGTCCAGTGAATAATACCATTAGGCCATCACCTCCCCACTAACTACTGACAGTAAGCATGCTGACAGTTGCTGAGCACTTTAAAATAGGAATTGCTAAAGAAAGAAAATCACTTCATTATGATTTAAGTAGGTTTTCTCTCCAGCATAACAGGAGAAATTTGTCTATCAAAACACAAGTAGCAAACTAAGGGCTAATTCGCCTTTCAGACACTTGTATTACAGACTTGTACTGCAAGGACCACTGGTTAAACATGTCAATTCAGTCAAAGAAAGCAAGGAAGGGAAAATATAAGTTTATTCAACAGCAGGTGAAACTATTAGATTATACTATAAATATCTGGAACTACAATCAGCAGGTGGAGTGTGGGTAAAATGTTTGTGTTTTCATTATGTGACATTGTATATTAACAGTAACTGTTATAGGAACATAGTTATTCATTTATTGTTGAAATACAAAGGCATAATATTGAAACACGGTCTTGGACTCAAGACAAAACAAAAAAATACCAAATTTCAAAGGGAACAGCAATCAATCCTGTGTGAGAAATGTAGAGTGGTGATTGATTGGCAAGTGGACTCTGATGATTGAGCCATTGCCATGGAGAATGCACCAGGGAACAGTTACTTCAAGCCTTTAAAATTTAAAAAAAGGAACTCAACTTTGATTGGTCAAGACAAAACAGAAGGAATTGAGATTTACAGTAAACAGAGCTAACAGCAGCAGATGCGATGCTATGAAAGGCACGTTTGTATTGTAATTCAAATTATTATTGTAGCTGGACGGGCCACTCAAAATTGCAGAATTGGATAAAGCATGCTGGGAAATTCAGCCAAGCATTAGCCAAAATATCCAGATAAAAGACACTGAAATAAAGAAACTACACACCCAGACAGGCAAGCTGCAGCTACAGACAGCACAATACACAATTGACTAAGCCCATTTACCAGGACAATAGGAAACATCAAGCTGTTCCAGAACAAGGGGACATCTCACACTCTAATCTGAGAGACCTACCTGACTTACACGCCCCTGACACTTTCAGAAATGGAGGACCAAAGACCACCCCACCATCCGCATGGGACCGCCTGATTGACTGGACCCAATCGGGGGCTCAATTCCTGATCGATTCATTGGTGGGAATAGAACAACCTCCTAAAAGGGGTGTGGAAGCTTCCAAGGATAAAAATTGTCACAGCAGCACCCTCGGGACCGGTAAGCCGACTCCAACCATTGTAAGAAGAGGCACCCCTGGGATTACCGTGAGTATAAGTCCAAGCAACCATCACCATGTGGATCAAGGCCAAGGTGTAGTGTGATGTTTGATCATTTCGAGTTAAGTCAAAATACAATATATGGACTTAGTATTGTCAGATTTATTGTGTTAATTGTTAGTTTATAGCACAATCGTTATTATAGTATTAACTGTGTTATTGTCACTAAAGATCATTTCCTATTACTATCAAGAGTCGACTCAGTCCTTTGCAGGATATACGAGCTAAACACTGTGGTAAGCGCAACATGATATACTCTGGTTGTTTCTACAAGAACATTAAAGCTCAAATTAAGCCTCGCAGCAACGAACAACATACACGTTCTTAACACTGTTCTTAACTATGTTTGGAAATCACCACAGAAAATAATGTAACAGTTGCCAAGATACCCAAAAGCCAGACTGGCTTATGCTAACTTCATTGTCAGTTTATAAACGTTCTGAAAAATTTCAGACACAAGTCTGCGACACAAAAGCACTGTAGTTTAAAAAATAACCAACTCAATTCAGTGTTAATAATGGTCTGCAAGGAGCTTTCAAAAAAAAAGTGGTAATTTGCTCAGTTGGTTGCATAGCTAGTTTGTGCTGCAGAGTAATGCCAACAATGTAGGTTCAATTCCAGTACCAACTCAGGTCACCATGAAGGCCCCACCCTTTCATGCCACAACATACCCGAGACATGGTGACCCTCACACTAACCTCAACGTTAGTCATTTCCCTTCAAATCAGAGAACAGTGGGTGGTCCTCTGGAACTATGAGATTTTCCTTTCTACCTCATACTTAAAAAAATACATTCAAGAATATTAAAACATGAAATTTCCACAACTTTAAGTTTGGAGGCGCATACATTTCGTAGATACGAATGTTAGGACTAAAAATTTAGTGATTAAAGTAACATATCCAGTATATTTTTAAAAACATTATAAAAAGAACGTAAATTCAGCATCAAGTTTGACTAACAGAATATCGTCATTATACTCTGAGGTATTGCAAGTCCACTGATTAAATTGCAAACCTGTAAAATGTTGCAGTATCTTTTGCTGCTTGCAAAGCATAATATCACATTTCAGCTTTCATCCATCAATTAAGAAAATCTCTTTACACACTATATGATGGGCAAAAACAATAAACAGAAAACCCTGGAGACCCGGAGCTAGTCAGACAACATCCACCAGGAAGATACGAGGCAGTCAATTGTACTCACTGTATATTCCTGTCAGATGCTGACTGACCTGCTGAGTCACTGCAATATTTTTTGAATTTGCTTCATCTCCATTAGCTGCAGTATTTTGCTTTTTGATTCACTGGGGTTTCTTACTTGTTGAATTTTGGTTGCCATATCCTTATACATAATTTCCATACTGGAGTTCATGACTCTCATTAGTGCAGCTACCACAACTTCTGACTGCTTAGTGCTGAAACCTACAAGAAAAACAGCGGGAAAATGTGTTACCAGGAAAGTCTGTTTTAATCAAAGGTAATGTAAAATGTAATCAGAGTAATGAAACAGTGGTGGACCATAAAATTAACAAGCTTCCAGAAATAAAACTCATCTTTCTTGATGATGCTTTCATAAAGTAATCTTCAATTTTATCCACAAATCCATAATTCTCAAAAGTGCCGATACTAAAAATGTTTTTTTAAACCAAAATTTAGCATACCAGCTGGCATGCATGAATATTTTCTGTTCTCTTATTTCAAACACAGCATTTTTAATCAGTTAATGCAACATCTTCTCTGACACTGAGGCATTTAAATGGCATCCTCTCCATTAACTACATGACTGATTTTAAATCTCCTTTTCTTTTAACCATCTGGGTTAAACACAGCTGCTTCTATGTCCAACACTTGATTTAGATAGCAACTTTGCCTGGCTCAGCATGAAAATTATGGTACAAAAGCTCTCTGAATGCAGTACAGCCTTTTCCATGGTTTTTACAGTCTTGTATTCGTTTGTTACACTTTAACTACTATTAAAGACCCTACTGTTGCCATTTATATGGCCCTACCCACAGCATCCCATCCTCAAAGCTGTCTCCAATGGATACAAACTTGCTTAGGTTGCATCTGACCACAGTAAAAGTAGTTAGGGAAAATACCATTCTACCAATCACCATATTAAGCCCATCCTAATGTATTTTTGCAACTTTATTAGCCAATTGTATACAAAATGGCTTGATGGTAGGAGACAGAGGGTAGTGACAGAGGGTCGTTTGTCAGACTGGAGACCCATGACCAGCGGTGTGCTGTAGGATCGGTGCTATGTCCACTATTGTTCATCATTAAAATAAACAATTCAGGTAAGAATATAGGAGGTACTGGTTAATAAATTTGCGATGACACCAATGGTGGTGGTACAGTGGACAGTGAAGAATGTTATCTTAGTGTACAATGCAATCTTGATCAACTGGCCAATGAGCCAAGGAATGGCAGATGGAGTTTAAATTCAGATAAATGTGAAGCGTTGCAGTTTGCTAAGACAAACCAGTGCAGTACAGAGCCCTGGGGAGTGTTGTCAAAGAGGTAACTAGGCACATAGTTCCTTGTAAATGGCATCACAGGTAGACAGGGTGGGTTTGGCATATTTGCCTTCATCGGTCAAAGCATGAATATAGGAGTTGGGACATCATGTCACAGCTGTACAAGATATTGGCAAGGCCTCGTTTGGAGTACTGCATACAACTCTGGTTGCCCTATTATAGGAAGGGTATTATTAAACTAGAAAGGGTGCAAAAGAAAGTTAAAGATGTTACGGAGACTGGAAGATTTGATTCATAAGGAGGGGTTGGATAGGCTGGAACATTTTTTCCTGGAGCGTGGGAGGCTGAGGGATGACCTTATAGAGGTTTATAAAAGCATGATGGGCATAAATAAGGTGACTAGCCAAGGTCTTTTCCCCAGGGTAGGGGAGTCCAAAACTAGAGGGCTAGGTATAAGGTGAGAGGGGCAACTTTTTCCACAGAGGGTGCTGCATATACGGAAGGAGCTGCCAAAGGACATGGTAGTGGCAGGTACAATTACAACATTTAAAAAGACATTTGGACAGGTAAATGGAAAGAAAGAGTTTAGACGGATATGGGCCAAACACAGGCAAGTGGGAACCGAAAGATCTGCAGATGCTATAAATCAGATCAAAAACAGAAGTTGCTGGAAAAGCTCAGCAGGTCTGGCAGCATCTGTAAAGAAGTAATGGTAGCTGGGAAAACATCAGTTTATATGCAGAAAAAAAAAGGGAGGGGTACACGGTCGGGAATAAATGATAGGATAGAGCCCGGAGAGACAGAGCAGTTGAATAGACAAAGAGTTGATAATGATCTGGCTAGGAGGGTGAATAGTTGTTAGTAGGGACTGTTAGTGACTAACAATAGGTAGTGTGTAATGGCAGGCTGTGATAATGAGGCCTAGTCTCTAGGGTAGGGAACTAGGGCATGGTAGAGTTTAGGCCTGAAAATTATTGAACTCTATATAGAGTTCGGAGAACTGCAGGGTCCCCAAGCGGAAAATGAGGTATTGTTCTTCCAGCTTGCACCGAGCTTTGCTGGAACACTGCAGCAAGCCAGAACCAGTGATTGAATCAGAGATAGTAGGAACTGCAGATGCTGGAGAATCCGAGACAACAAGGTGCAGGGCTGGATGAACACAGCAGGCCAAGCAGCATCATAGGAGCAGAGAGGGTGACGTTTCGGGCCTAGACCCTTCATCAGAAAAGGGGGTTCTGAAATAAATAGGGAGAGAGTGGGAGGCGGATAGAAGATGGATAAAGGAGAGGATAGGTGGAGAGGAAACA
>NC_063333.1:113550767-113659570 GCF_021869965.1 Rhincodon typus | reverse complement strand
AGGACGGACAGGTCAAGGGGGCGGGATGAGATTAGTCGGTAGGAGATGGAGGTGCGGCTTGAGGTGGGAGGAGGGGATAGATGGGAGGAAGAACAGGTTAGGGAGGCAGGGACGAGCTGGACTGGTTTTGGGATGCGGTAGGGGGAGGGGAGATTTTGAAGCTTGTGAAATCGATGTTGGCCAGGGAACAGGGTGGTGGTGTGTTAAAGTGGCAGGCAATGGGTAGCTTGGTCTTTTTTGCAAGCAGAACGTAGATGTTCTGCAAATCGGTCAGTCAGTTTACGCTTCATATCCCCAATGTGGAGCAGACCACATTGTTAGCAGTGATTCAGTAGACTAGATTCTGGGAAATGCAGGTGAAGTGTTGCTTCACCCAGAAGGTACATTTGGGCCCTTGGATACTGGGGAGGGAGGAGGTAAATGGGCAGGTGTTGCACCTGCACCAGTTGCAGGGGAAGTTGCCGTGGGGTTTGGGGGGGCGGGGGTGAGGAGGAGAGAGAGAGGGGTGTGAAGGAAGAAAGAGTGGACCAAGGTGTCCTGGAGGAGATGGCCCCTGTGGAAGGCGGACAAGGCATAGGAGGGAGATGTGCGTCTGATGGTGGCATCTTGCTGGAGGTGGCAGAAGTGGCTTCTGATGATTTTCTGGATGTGGATGCTGGTGGGACAGTAGGTGACGACAAGGGGAACTGTTGTGGAAGGGAAGAGAAGGGGTGAGGGCAGAAGTGCGGGAGACAGGTCAGACCGAGTTGAAGGCCCTATCGACAACGGTGCTAGGGATTCCCCGGTTGAGGAAGAAGGTAGACATTTTGGAGGCTCCCTTGTTGAAATTTGCCTCATCACCTAAACAGGCAAATGGGACTAGTTCAGTTTAGTTGGCATGGATGAGTAGGGACAAGGGGCCTGTTTCTGTGCTGTATGATGCTATGATTCTATTAATATAGAAGATTAAAAAGATTTCACAATTTAGAATTCCCACCATGTAATGTAACTAGAGTTTTAAATAGAAAATATATTTCATTGGCCAACAAAATGCTGGCTTAAGTTGCTCAACATTATCCTGATTTCATCATACGCAACAGTATTGACTGAATATAAATTAAGCTGATATTATAGGCGATATAAAACAAGCCTTGACTACAAAGGCCAGTGGTAGAATTTTGATCATCCAAGACAAATCTCTTGCATACACGGAAAACTAAGGAGGCTGGTTGACAAAATCACAGCCAATGTATTCAGATTTTTTTTTCCTTATAACAAAGTTGGCCATGCTAAATTGCCCATAGTGTCCAGGGATATGCCATGGGAAATGCAGGGTTATAGGGATAGGAAGGGGGGTGGAACTGGATGGGATGCTCCTCAGGAGGGGTGCTGTGGTCTCAATGGGCCAAATGACCTGCTTCCTCTCAGTTATGATTCTGTGAAATTATGCGATACTACCAAGGAGGCAAAAAAAAAGTGAAAGCATAAGTGACAAGAACACAAAGCCTTAAACACTTCAAGTACTTTGAACAACATTTATTCTGTTAGAAACTTCAGTATTGAGAATCTTGAGGTAAACCACATTCAACACGGCTAACTCCTCAGATACTGAAGCAGTCCATGTTCAAATGCAACAAGATCTGGACAATATCCAAACAAGTGGCAAGTAACATTTGCGCCACACAAATGCCAGGCTATGACTGTCACCAGTAAGAGATAATCTGACCACCATCCCTTGACATTCAATGGTGTTACCATCACTGAATCCCCCACTATCAACATCCTGGGGGTTATCATTGAACAGAAAGTCAACCAGACTCACCACAGAGTACTACAAGAGCAGTTCAGAGGCTAGGTGTACTGTGGCAAGTAATACACCTCCTGACTCCACAAAGCCTTTCCACCATCTACAAGGTACAAGTCATGAACATGATGGAATACTCTCGACTTGCCTGGGGAACCCCAACAACACAAGAAGCTTGACACCATCCAGGACAAAGCAGCCTGCTTTATTGGCACTACATTCACAAGCATCCACTCCCTCCACCACCAATGCTCAGTAGCAGCAGTGTGAACACTACCATCTTCAAGTTCCTCTCCAAGCCACTCACCATCCTGTGTTGGAAATACATCACTGTTCCTTCACTGACACCGAGTCAAAATCCTGGAATTCCCTCCCTAATGGCATTGTGGATCAACCCACAGCAGGTGGATTGCAGCAGTTCAAGAAGGCAGTTCACTGCCACTTTCTCAAGGGCAACTAGGGATGGGCAATAAATGTTGATTAGCCAGCAGTGTCCACATCCCACAAGTGAATAAGTAAAACACGGTTGCTAAACCATTGCTGGCTGATCTCAAAGCCCCCACAGGAAAAGTCAAATTAATTATTTTAAAGCATGATAATTTTTGAAAAGGGAATAACAATTTGAAAAATACAACAGCTTTGAAGTACATTGACTTATTCCTATTGTTATATTAAAGAATTATAAACAATTATCAAATACACAATCAAGTCACGTGTCAGCATCAATAGCAAGAGGTTCTCCTTTTTAGTTGCAAGTGAATTGTAAAAAACTGAACACTATATTTATAATTGGATGTAGTTTATTCCAACATTGGAAAATATGTAATGAATTCACTCAGTCCAATCAACCCTGCACACACACTTCAAATCATATAATCCCATGAAACATGCTACAAAAAGCAAATTCTGAGGAAGGGTCACTGGACCCAAAATGTTAACTCTGTTTTTTCCTTCACAGATGCTGCCAGACCTGCTGAGCTTTTCCAGCAACTTTGTTTTTGCTACAAAAAGCAGCTGTGGATCTTGCATTTATATGCCACCTCTAATTTAGAAAAAAGGTTGCATGGCCTTCAGGAGCACAAGGGAAAAGCTGTGATAAATTATGTATATTTAGCACAGGCTGCACAGTGGCTCAATTCAACCCTCGGGCGACTGTGTGTGGAGTTTGCACATTCTCCCCGTGACTACATGGGTTTCCTCCCACAGTCCAAAGATGTGCAGGCTAGGTGGATTGGCCATGATAAATTGCCCGTAGTGTTCAGGAATGTGTAGATTAGGTGGGTTATAGGGGGAATGGGTCTGGTGGGATGTTCCGAGGGTCAGTGTGGACTTGTTGGGCCGAAGGGCCTGTTTCCACACTGTAGGGATTCTAGGAACTCTATGAAATGCATTCCAACATAAATAGGGATATGACAACACTGCTTCTTTGCATTGAGGATAAGTTGACCTCTGCTACGCAATGGCACATAAACATCGTAATGGGTAAATATCACCAGTTCTTACTGATAACTGTCAAACTACAAATGCCATAATACTTGCTGCAAGTAAAATACCGATTAAAAGGAGTGTCACCGATTACTCAATAATGTGATCAGTCCTAAATGAAAAGTGTAGGCCATAGCGCAGTAGATGAACTCCTGAGTCAGAAGCCTGCAGGTTCAGGTCCAATTCCTGGACCTTTTGTGTCAAAAAGAAAACAAAGCTGAAGCTCTGATGCAGTACTAGAGAGAGTACTGCACCATTGAAGATGTCTATCTTCAGACTAAATATTGAACCGAGCACCTGCCTGCCCTCCCAGGTGAGTGTAAAAGATCCCATTACAGAATTTTGATGCAGTACAGGGCTCAGTGCTCTGAGGGATATATATCCCACAAAAACTGTTTGTAGAAGTTTGCCATCTACAATTTGACTGCCATGTTTTCAACATTACAATAGTAACTACACAGTACATCATTAGCCATTAAGCAATTGGGAGTGTCCTCTGGTCATGAAAGATGCAAATCAATGCAAGCCTTTTACTTGTGGATCTTGGCTCAGTGGGAGCATACTTGCCTCAGAGTCAGAATTTGAAGTCAAGCATCACTCAACAAACTGAAAACACGTAACCGAGTGCAGAATTGAGGGAGTGCAACAGTGAGGGGGTTGCCTTCTTTTGGCTGGAATGTTAAGTCAAGGCCTTGACAACACCTTTGACAGATACAAATGATCCTATGGCATGGGAATTTGCATCTCCTGGCCACCATTTACCCCTAGCAACATCAAAAGATTATCTGGCCATGTGTCTCAATGCTATTTTTAAACCACTTCTGCGCAAATTTATTGGACATTTCCTCTTTATTACAAAAGTGATTGCACTTCAAAAATGTTTTTCATTGTAAATTGCTTTGAGTTTCATGTAAGCTGTTAGACAAAAGAAAGTCCTTCCCACTGATACAGCCACAATGCATAATGGTCTCTGATTAGTCACGAGACCAGAATGTGGAGATGTTAAACTGGGGAGGACAAAGTCAGAAGTCACAAGACCTGGTGTCATGTGACTTCTGATAAGACCAGAAGACAGGTGCAGAAGTAGGCCATTCAGCAGAGTCTGCTCTGCCATTCAATGAGATCATGACTGATCTGGCAATCCTCAACTCTATTTTCCTGCCTTTTTCTCACAACCCTTCATTCCCTTATTGATTAATAATCTGTCTATTTGAACCTTGAATATACTTGAAAACTAGCCTCTACAGCCCTCTGTGGTAAAGAATTCCACAGATTCACTCCCCTCAGAAGAAATTCCTCCTCAGATTACACCCTCTGGTCTAAACTCTCCCACAAGAGGAAACCACCGCTCCATATCTACCCTAACAAGCCCCCTCAGATCCTCATACTTTTCAATCAAGTCACCTCTTATTCTTCTAAACTCCAAAAAGTAAACTCCAAGTATGAGCCTAATCTACTCAACCTCTCAACATAAGAAAATCCCTCCATATCTAGGATCAACCTAGTCAACCTCTATGAACTGACATTGGAGGCAGTTCCTGTCCCTAGATAAGGGCACTAAAACCACTCAGTATTCTAGGTATGATTTATTTAGTGCTTTGTTTAGTTGTAACAGGACTTCCCTATTTAAGTATTCCATTCCCTTTGAAATAAAACAGAAATAGAAATCTGCCTTCCTGATCAGCTGCTAAACCTGTATGCTAGCATGCAGGATATATTCATATCAGGTTGGGAAATCCCATTTCTAGGTGGAATCACTTTCCTACCAAATTCTTTTGGATTCAATTTCCAAGACGCTAGTTTTTTATATATATCACACACACACAGGACAAAGAGCTTCAACAGAATATATTTTTCTTTTCCGTTTCAAGAAATCTAAATCAAGTGGCCCATTTCACGTCACCAGAACACCCCATTGGAAATGCAATGGTGAAACAGAAAAATTAACTCCAGACAACTTCGCAGTAGGAAAATACAAACAAAAATTATATTTACCATAGCCTTCCAATTCACGTACTACTGCGTGAGTGTCAAAAAAGAACTTTCGACTTTCTAATGGAGGCAGATCCACTTTCTTCAAGTTACACTGCAAAGATGCTGCAGATGTGGTGAACCCTAAATTGAAATTGATACAAGATTTAGACAAATTGTCATTGATCTTTTGAGATATGGAAAGGAAAGGACAGGAAGGAAGAGTATTCCTAGAAAACATTATTTGACTAAAAACTATCATAACAATGTAAAGAATGATTTTCATGAAGTCTGGTCCTCTGATCAACCATTTTCTGTTCATCTAACAGGATTGTGAAGTGAAACCCAACACAAGGTGGCAATAGATAGATTAATCAACAAGGGAAAGGTTGTGGGAGCTAGAAGTATTTTATACATCCTTTTCCAGAAAACGTTATTTATATTTGGATTGACACTTACAAAAAGTGTAAAAAAAATCAATTTTTCTTACTTGTTCAGAGGTACAAAACCTCGACAAACATTAATTGACATCAGATTCCATTGCCTGCATTGTCTTAAATTGCAGAATTTGTTTGGCAATCAAGTTGATTCAGTGCTACATAACCTCATGAAATGTCATTTTTTTCCTCATTTCATGTCGTCAGTTAAGTTCTTGGGCCAACTGCAGTCACAGGAATGTATTGTCTTAACAACAACTGAGCAAGGAGCAAAGTGACAGTATGAAAAATGTTTTTACTAAGTCTGCATAAAATTTATAACTGTACTGCTTTAACATAACATTCCCTTTTAAGAATTAAATATCAGTTTTGTTCAAGTTAGCAGCATTAATTCTCAATACAAAACTACTGCTTTTTTTTTTAAAAAAAAGCATCATCTACAAAAATACGCTAGTGTAGAATTAACGTGCAACTTGCAGAAATTCTGGCAGATGAAAGAACGTGTAAAAGCAGAGCTCGTTCCTGGAGAAAACTTCCTCTTTAAAATGGTCCTGTAATTGTGAGATTTTTTTTTTTTTTAAAAAAGAAAACATCAAAAATTGATCAGATCAGGGGCACGTTAAAAGGATTTGCATCCGAGATACCCAAATGCTTTACAGCAAATGGCTTGTCTCATGAAGTTTAACATGGACCTATGAGGTTATCCATTTTGGTTGGGAGAACAGAAAGACAATTTGTTACTTAAATGGAGGAACTTCAGAGTGCAGAGGGATCTGGGTGTCCTCGTGCATCAATCGCAGAAAACTAGTATGAAGGTACAACACATAAGAAGGAAGGCAAATGGTATTTTGCCATGTATTGCCAAACGAATGGAGGAGTATAAAAGGGAAGTGTTGCTGAAACTGTACAAAGCATTAGTGAGACAGCACCTGGAGTATTGCATACAATTTTGGTTCCCTTGAGGATAGATGCAGTTGTACTGGAGGCAGATCATAGGAGATCAATTCCAGAGGTGACAGGTTTGTCCTTTTAAGAGAGATTGAACAATTTATACAGCTTACTCCCCAGAATTTACAAGAATGACAGGGGATCTAATTGAGGTATGCAAAATGCTGAAGGGGATTGATGACGTAGACTTAGAAAGAATGTTTCCTCATAGGGCAACCTAGAATGAGAGGTCATAGCTTGAGGATAAGGGTAGCAGATATAAACAGTTGACAAAAAATTACATCTCTCAAAAGGGTCACAAATCTGAAATTCACTATTACAGTGTGGTGGATGCTGTGACATTGAGTAAATTTAAGGAGGAGACAAAGATTTTTAACGAGTACTGGGTTGAAGGGTTATGGAAAGTAGGCAGGAAAGGAGTTAAGATTAGATCAGCCATGCTCATGTTAAATGGCACAGCAGACTCGAGGGGGCAGAATTGCCTACTCCTGCTCCTAATTCTTCTGGAAAGACATTCACATTTTCATCACCTGTTTAAAAAATAAATTTGGCACTAGCTAATTTCTGCATTTTACTTATAGTTTATTAACCTTTACCTTCATGTATTTCTCATGTGTGGAAGCTTAATTACAATTAAGAAAAAAACCCATGCAGCATGAAATTATCCAGTAATATTCAACTTCTGAAAAACACTGATGTGCTATTAATGCAGTCACCACTGAAGATTTGTGTCCACCATAGAAAGAATGACAATCCTGTCTTTCACCTTCTTAAAAAAAAGTATTTTCTTCCAAAAGGGTCTACGTCCCAAAGCTTAACTTGTTCGTTATAGATGTTATGAGGCATGCGTAGTTTTCCCAACCTTCTCCATAATATGCTTTGGTTGGCTCATAAAATGCACAGATAACCAGAATTGCTAGAGTCACGGAATTAATGTGAAGAGGTGATAAGACTACAAAATTGAACTGGACGGTGAAGCCCTGAAGTTTGCAGTCTTCATCCGCGAGAGAGCACTTTTACTCTGCGCACACTATACATTTTGCTAATACGTACAACGACATTTTAACTCGATTTTGTTCGTTTAAAACATGTTTTATTTCCTTTGTCTCCCTTTAAAGGTGCTGTCACCTCGACCAGTTTAATTTGGATCCATTTACTTTAATTTGGTCTAACTACTCAAGTGTTTTAAAAGAGTTTCAGCAAAAGTAACTGTCATTGGTGGGCAGGAACACCCTTTTACAAATCAACTCACCTCTCCTGAGCAGATCCCGGCGCTGGCTTGGCTGTAGCTTCATCCTGTGGAGGAGCACCTGGATACATCCCCGCCCGAGCCGTCCTACTGAGCGTGCTGAACTGATGCTAAGTTCACTAACACCATTGCCTATGTGAGCAGTCGTAAAACAGATCCTGGATCGAGAAGCCAAATCCACAACCTGACAACCGTCGACAAAGCCTGGAACCCTAGCCACTGACATCACCGCCCTATCCTTCTACCCCTAACTGTCGCTATCACAGACGTCACCACGCTGCGTGTGCCCGCACTGACGCCTGATGCTTATTGATGATGCATGACGGCATTAACACTTTGGAGGCGCTTCTTGGTCAACAACAATGCGTTTATGTAGCGCCTGCTAACGTAGGTGAATCAGTTGTGTGGTGTTTTTTAAAATAGGGTATCTTCGAAAAACTAAATCACAGTTAAAAGCGCGGCAGAACTGACATTAATGACATAGCAGAGTTTCTTATTAATTGCTCAAAAAAACGAAAACATCATTAAAACAAACAGAGAACTACGGATACTGGAAACTGAAAGAAAAACGCAGAGTGCTAGAGCAACACAGCAGGTCTAGCAGCATCTGTTGAGAGAAAAAGAAACTAAAGAACGGTCCCGACCCGGAACGTCAACTTTCCTGCTCCTCTGATGCTGCCTGGCCTGCTGTGTTCCTCCAGCTCCATACTATGTCATCTCCGACTCCAGCATCTGCAGTTCTTACTATCTCTGGAAACGTTAACTCTGCCAGACCTGCTGCGTTTCTCCAGCACTTTCCCTTTATGTCCATTATGCTTTTGAACTATCCATCATGTCGAGTAGCAGCAGAAAAGGAAGCAAAATCCTAATTTCTGGAATCTGATCCACGTGCCGAAGATTTGGTGTCAAAGATTTGATGGTCGTATTTGTTCAGCCATCAGGGTGACCAACTCTTGTTCGGAAAAAAAGAGACTCAACAGACAGGGAAGTGCTGGAAATACCTTGAGGTGGGGTCACTGGAGCCATAAGACTGGGATAAAGTGGTGTTAATGCGACTGAGAGTTTGGAGTTTGCAGTGTATGCTGGTAGAATAGATCAATTGTGAGTCCTGGTGAATCAACTAAGGGGGCGAATACATCACCCAATCCAAACATGATGATACTACTTTCTAGCACGAGTTTCACATGCCCCAACACACTTGTTCTGTATTCCCATTAACTGGCGACGAATCTGCCACAGGCAGCACATTCACATAGAGAACCATTCAATATACTTGGGACATGGGACAAAGGGCCAAATTATGGGATTATATTGGATATTTAGGGACAGTTGGTCACCTCGTCAGTTATGTGAAGACCTGGGGCAGAAATATGCAACTCTGAATAGATGTCATCCTCCAATGGAGGGACAGCCAATGATGATGCAAAATAATAAGATATGACACTGAGCCAAGATAAGGAGATAATAACTCAGATGATCAAATTTCTGGTCAAAGAGGTGGGTTTTAAGGAATGTTTTAAAGAAGTGGAGAGTTATAGGGATGGAACTTAAGAGCTTGGGCACAGGCAACTTAATGAGGGAGCAGTTAGAATTGCGGATGTTCAAAAGGCCCGAATCAGAGGAGCGCTGTTATGGAGAGTTGTAAGGCTGCAGGAAAATACAGAAATAGGGAGGTCAAGGCCAAAGAGCGACTTGAAAACAAGAATGAGAATGTTATGTGTCAATGTCTCTGGAACCATTACAAAGTATTCTGCAATCAGTAAATTACCTTTAGCAATATAGTAACTTGTAATTTAAGTGAAAGTGGGGGCCTGTTTATGCCAATGATTGAGGAAGGAATCTTTATCAGGTGACTAGGAGAATTTCCTAACTTTCCTTAAATGGAACCAAGGAATTTTTTACGTTCAATTTTTAATTCTAACATCTCACCTCAAAGGATGGCAATTCTGTCAATGTATTTTGTAAATACCGCACAGACTTTCAGTCACAATTGTATGTTTGACTGTGAACGGAAACTTAAAATAAAGATAAAACTTTACCAATGAAAAAAGTTGACAGATTTAGAAATATCAATGAGTTTTGGAACCTTTGGATTCTGTTCAGGATTGTTTCTGAATTCTGAAACATAGAAATAGGACTAGGGAATTGAAGTCGTCAAACCTGTTCAGTTATTTAATGGCAGATCTGCAATTTACCCATATTAATTTTATTTCCTTTAATATTCTTACCAATCTAGTTTTTAGAGAGAGCGAGTTCCAGATTTCTGCTATGTATGCTTTGCTTGAAAATGTGCTTTCAAACATCACTTGAATATGTTAGTTCTAATTTTAAGATTACACCCCCTCATTCTGAACTCCTCTGCCAAACCAAATAGTTTCTCTCTCATTCCAACTCCTTTCAGCACCTTAAACATATTGATTTGTTCAACACGTATATTCTCAAAGGAATAACAACTCTTCGACAAACACAAGCAGAAATTGCTGGAAAAACTCCGCAGTTTGGCAGCATCTATGAAGAGGAATCAGAGTTAATGTTTCGGGTCCAGTGACCATTTTTCAGAACTTCTAGAGTTTTTTTCCAGCAATTTCTGTTTTTATTTCTGATTTCTAGCAACTGCAGTTCATTCAGTTTCTTATTTAGTAACAACTCTTTTATCCCAGCTATCATTTAGCCCAGAATCTGTTCTGCATTCCCTCCAAGGTCAGCACATAATTCCTGAGGTGTGGTCCAGAATTAAATGCAGTATCCTAAATGTAGTCCAGTCAGAGCTTTATACTATTGTAATATAACTTCCATTCATTTATACTTAAGACTGTTGATCATTGTATTAGCAGTTTTAGTTGTTTTTGTACCTCCTTACCAGTGTTTAGTGATTTATTTGCCTGAACCCTAAATCTTACTGCTCCTCCACAATTACTAGTTTTTCATCATTTAGAAAATCTTCTTATGTATCATTCTTGGATCTAAATAGATCGTTTGCAGTTCCCTAGGTTGAACACTGTCAGAATTTTGCCTTCTCATTTGAACAGTAACTCCATTCTTGGATAGCTCTTGCAACATGTAAAACTTCTGTTCTTATTTGGCAATAAAGTTGAAATTACATATTATATTAAAACAATTTGACAGTAAGATAATGTTGGGGAATAAAATATTTCAGACATAACCATTTTCCTTGATTAGCTCCTCAGCCGTTTAAATGTAGAATATTACAAACACTCAGGTAAATTCAACTCATCTATATCTGTTTATTTTCTTTGATGTGGAGGTGCCGGTGTTGAACTGGGTAGTGCAAAGTCAGAAGTCACACAACACCAGCTTCTAGTCCAACGGGTTTATTTAAAATCAAAAGCTTTCGGAGTGTGCTAAAGGAGCAGTGCTCAAAAAGCTTGTGACTTCATATAAACCTGTTGGACTATAACCTGGTTTTGTGTGACTTCTAACCATATCATCTTTGAGGCATACAACACTTCGTATAATTTTCTGATTACATATCTTTTATTATAGTCGAGTATGTTACATGCTAAATTTATCCTTTTTAAAAATATTTCTATTATCATGTTTATTTTATGCTGAATAGGAGATTCACTTTTGGTCTGCAATAGTTGTCTATTTTACTGTCCTGTGTTCTGTGTTAGCAGTCAAGTCCCTTTCCATGGCCTTCAGCACATTATTCAATGCAGTAATGAAGGAATGATGCAATGCACTGTCTGAGATATTATTTTTAGAATAAAACATTAAATCAGGGCACCATTTGTATCCTCAGATCGACAAAAATGGTCCAGAGCCACTGTTTGAGAAAATAAGCAATGAGTTCTCCTGGTGTTCTGGTTAGCCTTAATCCTTAAGTAACATTGTAAGTATCATTTTATCATTGTGTGTAAATTCGTTTCTCCATCTCCCTACATTACAACAGCATGTACACCTGCAAAATTCTTTATTAGTTGTAAGAAATCCTCATCTTTGTCACCTTCATTTTGTATTGTAATTTTTCTTTCAACAATTCAGAGGTTGTGTCTTTTCAGTCATCTTTCCTTGTGCAGTTGTATTGGCCCACATCTCCATTTGTAAATCTGGGTGGTTGACTTTCACACGTATCAAACCAATTCCTCAGCTCGTTGATATTATTTCCATGAAGTATTGTTAGATTATGCTATATAAAGTTATTCTTGTCGTGCAAAATACTGTAATTAACTTATTAAAATTTTTAATGAATGCAGCTTTAGACTCATTTCTGCATGCTCCTGACCATAAATGTTATTTCCTCTGATCTAAGATTCATTCTGTGCCCCTGGCCCACACAGTTCCTATTCATTATCCATGATAATTTTGATACCTTCTACAATTTGAACGATATCATATTCTTTGGCCCATTTGATTTCATTTTACTCCATACAGCCATAATTTCTTCTTGATCCTCTGTCTCCTGAATGTTCTCCAGTTCATCTGCTTCTTTGTTTTACACCAGCTCAACATTGTCACCCTCCTATATTATTTTTCACTTCCCTCTTTTTGAACAACTTCTCTTAATTCCATTCACTTCCTGAGAGAAAAGCTTGTTTTGTTCCAGTTCTCCTCCAACTTTGACCTCTGGAAAATGTCTCATTATGCTTCTAATTCTCTTCTGTTCTTCATAATCATGTGGTCATCTCTGACTCTTCTTTTTCTGAGTTTTACTCTTTTTCCCTGTGGCATTATAAATAGTTGTTTGTTGGTATAGAACGTCAGTATTGCTGGAAAAAAGACACACTTTGTCAAAGCTTTTCAGTTTGCACTCATCAGGACAATTCACAAGAAATATCAAAGTACATTTAAATCTGCAGCTGCATGTAAGAATTTACTTACACTTCTCAATGGGCTTCATCCTGTGTTCAACTTCAGCTTTTTAAATGGAGCTGTCAAATGAGTACTATTTCCTTGACATCCTACCACAAGCCTACCTTCACTGGCCATTATATCCATTTGGATTCCTATTGTTACACATGCTATAAAACAGACCTTCTTGGCAGCCTACTATCTAGGGCCTAATCCATTAGTTCACCATGCAAGTTTGATGCTGAAATAGGGTGTATCAATGCCATCCTGCAGTGTAATGCATATCCTGCATAGATCACTTCCCTCTCTGTATGTCCAGCCTATCTCAGATAAGGTATGTAAAAGGTTTGAGCAACAGGTGAAGCTAGCTGTTTCATGCTGCTACAATGCATTCTGACTTCCTGTTGTCACAATTTTCTGATCACTCCTTTATTCCAAAATTGCAGATTCAAAATGTCAACAATTCCTATATAATTTTGCAGCTTTTACAACATAGGTTATGTCCACTAGATGGTACAATGGACTAAGTTTTTGAAACCTCTCTAAACCCATTGTCATCCTATATACTAAAAAAACTATACTAATTTTATGACTGTGAACAAAGTTAAAGGCAATCTACTACCATAAAATGTAAATACAATAAGTGAAGTTCTTTTAATAATATTCTAAAATTTTTCTGTTTCTTGTTTGAAATCTAAGTCCTGGTTACTGTTGAGACTAATTCTAACATCTCCACCTTTTACATCCAGCCTAAATTCTACTGTTTGCAACAGTGATCACTGTCTTTTTATCCTATAAAGAGTCATGAACGAAGTCTACATATACATAGTACAAATGCCACCTTACATTAAAGCCTTGTGGAGGATCTGAAATAAACTGTAGAATCTTGCTCTATGCGGCAACAAAATGTGAGGTTTATGTCTTCATTGGCTTTAGATGATCACACTTGTGACTATTTTCAACATTTCTGTGAATTTAGGAGTGAACTTAATGAGGTTGATTAGAGATACAAAAGTATTGGTTGTGTCAGTGAAAGTAATTCGTATAGTTTGAATACATCTGATTATATACTCTATTAATATAAATAAACTGTTTTACAAACTTGTAATTGCACACTAAGAAAGAGTTTTGACCCGTACTTTTTGAACCCTCTTACTGTAGCTGTTATTGTGTTTACTTTTCTTTTGTAGAACATTTACTGCACTGTTAGGTGTTTTCTGGATTAGAACCTTTATTTAATTCACTTTCTTGCTGCTGCTCATTTAAAGTTACTATTTATTGCAACTTTGTGGCAATGATGGCATGTTTGACTTACATTTTTATCTTTTACATCTTGAACACTTCAAAGTGATTTATCTCTGCAAATGGAATGCTCATTTAATAACAAAATCTATGCCCTTTGTTAACCCTCTGTAGTCAGTAGTTTTGATATTTGATTAAAGAAAGCACCTTTTCATTGAATCCCTTTGGTGTGGAAACAGGTCGTTTGGCCCAACAAGTCCACACAGAACCTCAAAGCATCCTACCCAGACCCATCCCCCTTTAACCCACCTGATCTACACATCCTTGAACACTATGGGCAATTTAGCATGGCCAATCCCCCTAGCCTGCACATCTTTGGACTGTGGGAGGAAACCCACGCAGACAGTCGCCTGAGGGTGGAATCAAACCCAGGTCTCTGGCGCTGTGAGGCAGCAGTGCTAACCACTGAGCCACTGTGCCGCCCTTGATGCACCTTTGTGTATCAAGCATTGTATTACTTCCAAAATGTTTAATTTATTCTTTTCCTAATGTTGATGCTACTTGCATACAATATCATATTCAATAGCATACTTAAAGTATATCAGTCCTGCTTTTAGAAGTGGTAGATTTGAATAATAACTAAACTCCTGATTTGGATATTATTGGCTGTAGCTACTGCAAGCCAATTTGGTGTGTATGATTGACATGCAAGTGGTAGTATAACTTTGTAGTAAATCCTCAAATAAACAAAGCAGCAGGAGCTTTAAGGATCAAGTTCCAAATATTGTTTTACTTCAACTTAACAAAGTTAATTTCCTCTTAAGGTGTTCACTTATGCTGTGATACAGCTCCACAGACATCAACAGCAAGCTGATATCTTGCTCAGGTATCTATCTTTCCAATGTAAACACTGACAGTAAGTTTTCGCAGGCTATTCAACCATTTTAGGGATCACAGGTTTGCTTGATCCTGTCATCACTAGGTTGTCCTACAGGTACAATTCAAGCAAATCAGAAGCAGACTTTATTTTTCTGTGCCTTACTCGAAATCACAGAAACAAAGAATATTGCCCTTCACAACAGCAGAGATCAGGGTCACCACCAAAGGTACTATTTTTGATTTTGCGTGCCAGCTTTGTGTTACACAAATATGATTTGACAATTTTGACTGATAGTTTGTGTGCTAAGTTCATAGAGATCTGCAGAAAAAATCCCTTCAACCCACTGCATTCATCACGGTCAAAAACAACCACCTAATTATTCTAATTTCATTTTCCAGCGCTTGGCCCATAGCCTTGGCAGCTCAAGTGCATGTCTCAAGACTTCTTAAATGTTATGAGGGTTTCTGCCTCTACCACTTTTAGATGCAATGAGTTCCAGAATCCCACCACCCTCTGGGTGTAAAAGTTTTTCTTCACATCTCCTCTAAACCTCTGCGCCTTACCTTAAATCTGTGTCCTCTGGTCATTGATTCTTTCATCAAAGGGAAATGTTTATCCCTGTCGATCCTACCTCATGATCATACCCCCCTCTTAATTTTGTACATCTCAATCTCCTCTGCTTTAAGGAAAACAATCTGTCCAATCTTCCTTCATAACTGAAACTCTCCAATTCAGGCAGTATCCTGATAAATCTCCTCTGCACTTTCTCCAGTGCTAGCACATTCCTCTTGTGGTTTCCAGAACCCTACATAACACTCTGGCTGTGGCCTAACCAATGTTTTGTACAATTTCACATACCCTTCCTGCTCTTAACCTGAATGTCTCAACTGATAAAAGTAAGTATAACATAGGCCTTCTCAACCACTTTATCCACTTGTCCTGATAAGTTAAGGGACTGTGTACATTAACACCAAGGCCCCTCTGATACTTGGTGCTTTCTTGGGTTCTACCAGTCACAATGTATTTCATATTTATCCTATAAAACATTCCCTAACTTACATATGGCCCATCTCAGAGATATCAGTCATTCCCTGTCAGGGAATTGAACCCTAGTCTCCTGCATGACAGGCAGGGATGCTGCTCAGTTTACTAATGAGGAGCTGCCAGTGGCAGCTAATACAGCTAGGTCCATTGATTTCTGTATCTGGATTCCCAATATTTAATCCTATCACATGTAACTGTTGTGAGTGCTGATTGTTTAGTTTCTCTCCAGAACTATACTTTCATTGTTTGCGATGGTGAGTATCATACTACACAATTTGTTTGCTCATGAAGCTAATGGATGTTATGGACTGAAAAGTTCCCTCTCTTCATCAGAGAAACATAGAATCTTACAGCTCAGAAGAAGGGACATCATACCTGCACCACCTCTTCAAGAGATCTATCTAATTATTCCAATCTCCCACTCTTCAATCAGCATACTGCAAATATCTCTTTTTCCATTATACATCTGATCACCTTTTGAAAGTTTCTATTGAATCTGATTTCATCCTTTTAGGCAGTACATTTCAGATCATGACGACTTGTTGCATTTTTTATAAGACATAACAAAATGTCAGTAAATGTTTAGGATTTAATACAGCAGAAAAGTGATGTTTAGCATCATTCCTTTTGTCATAATCAATCTCATGGATATTTTTAATAGTTTTAAAACCCATCCTGTATTAATGCAGTCTAGTCCTTTAAATTAAACTGTCCTTAATCCCTGTTATCTGCTAAGTAGGTTTAGCTGTTCTAAATTTCCACCTTCCATATTTTAAGTTTTACTTTAAAACAGTAATTGTTACAAAAAAGCTGAATTAGCTACAGCAGCTTGTAATAAAAAATAATCACAAACAAAATCTGTCTGACCTTTTAAAGTGAGATATATCAAACAGTTCTTCAGCATGTAAATTCATTTTAATCATTATTAATCTCTTCCTATGTGAACAACTGAGTGACACTTTTAAAAAGTCCACATTTCCCCAGTCTTTTTAAAGCTTTATTTTCCACTATTTCTTGAAAAGCCAGAAAAGTGTCATTGTTTTTACCTTTTATGATTTTTAATTGAGCTCAGCTGTCAATGAAATGTAATCACATTACTTTCAGACGTTGTACAAAACGAGAGCCAATCACAGCTGCTAAAGCCCTACTCAACTCAGTTTTGCTTTTGTTTGGCATACAGACTAAGAAAACGTTTCCCCCACAAAAAAAATGCTTGCCATGTCTATGCAGGGCTTCGAAAAAGAATTCGGGGTCTGCTTCTCCTTCATGTGTGCACAGGGAAATGCAAAGTCAATCAGCCCCGCTAAATTCTGCGGATGTCGGTGGGGGCATCGGTCATGAAAGGTTCGCAACACAGACTGACAATACCACGGCTATCAGAGCCACCATGCAGAACAGCACGGACATAAGACATTTCTCGCGGTCACAACACCGGTTGTTGCGCCGCATCTCCTCCTCCTCCGACAGCAGGGCCATCATGGAGGCGTCGGTGCTGAGCACGGAATGGTACGTGTCTCCTTTGGCTTCAACCGTCCACCTCAGGACGTTGACTTTCATCTCCATGTTCTCCATCATTTTGTCCACCTTCTCGATCTGCTCCTCCAGCTCTTCCAGCTCCAGCCTCTCCACGTTCAGTGCCGGGTCGTGGACTATGTTCTGGACACTCAGAGCCCGGGCTGCCACCTCCGAGGTTCCTCCAGACATCCCGGTTTGGATCAAGGGCTTCTCTGTTCCCGAGAGGGGGAAGCTCTGGCCCAGCTCTAACACTTTACACATATCCATCTGAAAGGTCTCCAGGTTGGAGGAGAAGATGACCCAGAGTCGCTCCATCTCGGTTCGCTCCTCCTTGCTCAGCTTCTTGTCCCGGAGCACCGCCGTCAGTTTGTTACGGATGAGTCCGGCCAGGTCCTGGGTCTTCTCCCTCGTCCTCCTGAGCTCATCCCTCAGGTTGCTGCAGTCCGCCGAGCCCCCTAGCCCCATGGCCAGGTGCCTGTAGCATCCCGTCACTTTGTTCAGCGAGTCTACCAGGGCTCTGCACTCGTCCCTCTCCCTCGCTGAGTTCGCAGTGCCTTCATCTGCCACCTTGGTGGTTTGGATCGGCATAAGTCTCGCCCTTGTCGACAACTTCGCTCGACCCGCAATGCTAAAGCCGCCTGCAAGTGAGGAAACATCGATCAGTGCAGCCTCTGGTCTCAGCCCCACTCACTCTCCTCCCCAACACATACACACCGTGTTCAGGCAGCAGTGGGTGCGGACTCCGAGCCTAAATCTGGAAATCCGGGGAAACAACAAAGTTCTCAGTGGAACAGGCTCCTCTCATCTTCCCTCCCTTGGTCTTCCATCACAATGAAAACTCTCCGCTCTGCAAGCCCCAGCAAACGCTGATCGCCTCGTACTCTATGTCCGGTAATGTCTGCATTACTCCCTCTGCAAATCCATCTCCGAGATTACGACGTATTTTATGACGTAGCAGCTCCGGATGGAGTTACCACCTTCCCTGATATGGACGGGTCCCATGTGGCTGCTTGTGTGTGCAAGCCTTGTCCTTCTGCCGGCTACGCGATCAGTTACTTGAAAGGTTCAGGATTTCACCGTCTTGTAAACCAGGCGCTCATCCCAACGTGAATCTTCGTAATGGGACCAGAATCACCTAACTGCGTTGCAATACATTCGGAAATAAATTGCAGCAAATAATAAGTAAATGAGTACAAATATTCCAACAACGTAGAAACAGTCCGAAGTTTTAGAATAAACTTCACCTCCTTTATGTGGAGTTGTCTCCGTGTCTGCAATCAAAAGACATATGATTGTCAACCCTCTTTTTTAAATATTACAGAAACTTAAGCTCAAAATTGTTTTAAGTCTGCCCATCAAATTCTTCATCCAAAAAAAGTCCTGCCCCAAAACTGGCTATATCACACTGAATCGCCAATTGAGGGATCCCCTACTAGTGCTTATTTGGTGTTCTCACGTTGCCTCCAGGTTTCAAGGTGCCACAAGAAACGAAATTATCTTTTTCAGACTTGCATTGACAAATTTTGAAAACTTATCCTGACTGAGATCTGCAGCTGTATATTCTTCATTTGAATACATTTTTACAACAAAGTATATGTCAAAAATAAAAAAAAACTGAAAAGCTTCAGCAATTGCAGGTTATTTAAAATGCCTGATGCACATGAAGAGTGGGTAAATTAATTGAAAGGTTAGATCTTAAAACTGAAAGCAAAATGTATTTCCTTGGGTCCCAATTGTTTGCTGAAGTTTATGCCAATTTACAGCTATTTTTAAGTTAAAATGTATTCTAATAAGTGCTTCTCTTGCTGTTACATTTATATTGTGCTACTGCCAGACTATCACTCATATTACCTACTCTGGTTACCACCTTCCCCAATCAACGAGTGAGCCCAGTGCGAACCTCATGTTGATGGCGAGTGAGCTCGTACTTACTTTTCCAGGGTGAACACAGAACCTGGCATCTCAATCAGTGACTGCTACGTCGGCGGAGGCAACGTCGGTGAGGTAGGCCCGGCAGCAAAAGATGCTGCCTGAGGATTAGTTACTTGGTCATTGGTTTGGTCCAGCGCTGGCGCTAGTGGAAGGACATCACAGCAATATTGACGAAGTGGGCCCAGTAGCAAGAGATGCAATGCTGATATTGGTGGGTTCGGTGCAGGTGGTGGTAAGATGGTGGTGGAGGAGAATTGGCACAGTGGCGAAAGATGGCACCTGAAGAGTGACAACTTCAACATTGGTTGGACCCAGTGTAGACGGCAGTGAGGTGGTGGAGGAGTAATGGCAGGACAGGTGTCATTGATGATGAGCCAGCCTCTCTTGATGATGTTGGACTCTCTTTAAGCTATACCTTTCTATTTTTTTTCTTATTCTTAAAACTATTCAAAATGGTGCCAGATCGTGGTAACAGTGGAAAAGCTTTTTCCACTTTTTCCCCTCACTGTAAAATATAAATGACAATAAAATCATTCTTTTATTCACCCAAGTCATCAGTATGAATCACTATCATAGAATCCCTACGGTGTGGAAACAGGCCTTCGGCCCAACAAGTCTACACCGACCCTCTGAGGAGTATCTCACCCAGACCCATCCCTCTACCCTTTCCCTGTATTTCCCATGGCTAACACACTTAAGCTACACATCCCAGAACACTCTGGGTAATTTAGCTTGACCAATCTACCTACCCTGCCCATCTTTGGCCTGTGGGAAGAAACCGGATCACCCAGTGGAAACCCATGCAGACATGGGGAGAATGTGCAAACTCCACACAGACAGTTGTCTGAGGGTGGAATTGAACGCAGGTCTCTACCGCTGTGAGGCAACAGTGCTAACCACTATGCCTCCCCTAAAGTTAAATTACAAGGACCTGAGATGGAAAGTTGTACTGTGGTTCATGACTAACACACACAGACGATGAGGGGCTGAAGACAAATTTAATTGTTTTCATTGTAGCACCTTGGTTAGATTGTGGATTAGCATGCTTATGAATTTAGACCCTTTGAAGGGTTAAAGAAACATCTTAAACCATCAAAGCAGGGCTAGAATTCCAAGTTAACAGTTTAACCTCAGATGCAACTCTCCCTTGAGTTTCCCAAAAACGCAAATTTACCATTATTAAGTGCTGTTCAAAGTTTTCTCCTTAATGATATTTAGTGGTAACAGGAGATTGTCTTCTATAAATGTAAACCAATACAACACAATTAGGAACCATCCAAGAGTCAGATCATTTAATCTGAGCATCCATAAGTTTTAATATTAATTTTGCTTGAAAAACCATTGTTTGGGTATATATTTAATCTATGCTAGTAAATGTGCTGTCTCAATACTTATGGTCAGATGATAAATGTAAATTATTTGATATTCTGGATGGCAATGGGCTTGGGAAGTGCCTTCAGTAATTCATCTCCTGAAGCTACTCCATGCTCATGATGTGGAGGTGCCAGTGTTGGACTGGGGTGGACAAGGTCAGAAATCACATGACACCAGGTTATAGTCCAACAGGATTATTTGAAAACACAAGCTTTCAGAGCATAGCCCCTTCAGGTGAAGTGAGAAAGGAGCCCACAGAACACAGAATTTAGAAGTAAAAGATCAAAGGGTATGTATTAAACAAACCTAAGATGGCTAATAAATCTTTAATCAGTTAGAAGGTTTTAATTCATTAATATGAATGTGTAAATATCCAAATTTCTTTCAAGTCGCTGTCCTGGGAGAACGAAAGGTTTTATCAGGGAAGGGAAGAAGTGACATTTTAGGTCAAACATTGCATGTTAGATTTGAGGCTTCTCTTCCTATGAGGCATCTTGGGAACACCCAGCAGCTGTCGCGCCAATACAGATTTACAGAAACTCAGCATCCATGGACCAGTCAAACCAGGAACATTACTCGTCACAGTGGATGTTTTGGCACTCTACACTAGCATCCCCCACAATGACGGCATCACTGCAACAGCCTCCGTACTCAATACCATCCATTGCCAATTTCCAGACACCATCCTACAACTCATCCGCTTCATCCTGGATCACAACGTCTTCACCTTCAACAACCAGTTCTTCATCGAGACACATGGAACGGCCATGGGAACCAGATTTGCACCCCAGTATGGCAACATTTTCATGCACAGGTTCAAACAAGACTTCTTTGCAGCACAGAACCTCCAAACAACACTATACAGCAGATACATTGACGACATTTTCTTCCTTTGGACTCATGGTGAGGAATTACTGAAAAAACTACATTGCGATATCAACAAGTTTCATCCCACCATCAGATTTACCAGGGACTACTGTTTATCGTCAGTCTCATTCTTGGACTTGCGCATCTCCATCATCAGGTGGACATCTCAATACCTCACTCTAACATAAGCCTACGGATAACATCACGATGCTGCACTTCTCTAGCTTTCACTCGAAACAACATATTAAAACAGCCATCCCCTACGGATAAGCCCTACACATACACATGATCTGTTCAGATGAGGAGGAATGCGACAGACACATAAACGTGTTGAAGGATGCCCTCATAGGAACAGGATACAATGCTCAACTGATCAATCACCAGTTCCAACATGCCACAACAAAAAACCATAATGACTTCCTCGGAAGACAGACATGGAATACGACCGATAGGGTACCCTTCGTCGTCCGGTACTTCCGGGGAGTGCAGAAACTACGCTATGTTCTTCGCAGCCTTCAACACAATATCGATGACAATGAGCACCTTGTCCCCACGCCTCCACTTCTCACCTTCAAACAACCACCAAACCTTAAACAGACAATTGTTTGCAGTAAAATACCCAGCCTTCAGGACAACATCAACCACAACACTATACAACTCTAACCCTAAGCCTGTCATGGCAACCTCTGCAAGACATGCCAGATCTTCAACATGGGCACTACCATCACACATGGAACACCACTCACAACGTGCGCGGCAGATAATCATGTGACTTGGCCAAAGTTGTCTAGCTCATACGCTGCAGGCAAGAATTTTCCAAGGCATGGTATATTGGCAAAACTGTGCAGACGCTATGACAACAGACGAATGGACACCGTGCAACAATCCCCAAACAGGAATGTTTCCTCCCAGTGGAGGAACACTTCAGCAGTCAAGGACAGTCAGCCTCTAATCTTCAGGTAAAAGTGCCCCAGAATACACAACGCAGAGTTGCTGAGCAGAGGCTGATAGCCAAGTTTGGTACCCATGAGGATGGCCTCAACCTGGATCTTGGGTTCATGTCGCACTGCAGGTGACCCCACAACACCACACACGCACACGACCCTTTGATTTTTTACCTAAATTCTGTGTTCCGTGTACTGCTTTATCACTTCACCTGATGAAGCGGCTATGCACCAAAAGCTTATGTTTTCAAATAAATCTGTTGGACTATAACCTAGTGTCATGTGATTTCTGACCAACTCCTCGTTCAGACCATGCAACCACATCAGAACAGTCGATATTGTGAAGTTGAATGAGAAATGTTGACATAGTAATTTACAATGATGAGCATTGACCTAAATATTTGGCCAAAGATTGTACAAAGGTTTTGTGATCAGGAAATGAGCACTGTGTGCAAAATTATAAATATAATACAAGCTATGTGAGGACTTTATCTCAGTACTGATTTAGTCTAACACGCTGCTGCAAATGTTAAAGTGATTTCTTATAGGAAACAGTAATCAGGTTATTAAGTTTGTCCCTAACATTGAAAATATATTATCTGTTGGAGAGCACAGTTCTGCACATATATTTAGGTATAACTGAGGTGAGATTTGCTTTCCCCATTTGCAGAGTAATCTAAGTAGACGGTATGGAAATCATTTCACATGTTAACACTTTTGTGCTCCTAATTGCCAAACTCTTGTTCTGAGACCATAAATCCATAAACTTGCCTTCTAACTGTACCAGTCTCTAAATGACACCGGTGTCAAAGGATTTAGCACGTAGAAGACATAGCCAGAACTCAATGAAAATATCACTTGTGTAGGAATTAATTAGAAACATAGAACCTAGGAGCAGGAGTAGGCCATTTGGCCATTCAAGCCTGCTGCACCATTCAATATGATCATATCTGTTCATCCAACTCCGTGCTCTGTTCCTACTTTCTCCCCATATCCTTTGATCCCTAGGATTTGAACCTGCATGGGCAAAGCATGCTGGTTTTCAAAACCATGGTTTGAATCTCTTGGCTATGATTACAGCTCAAAGAGAAATAGGAAAACTCTGGAATCATTTCAAGCCATTATGGCAAGCTATTCGTGTACCTGTCTGAGTATCTTTTAAATGTTGTTACTGTATCTGCATCTATCACTTCCTCTGGCAGTTCATTCCACAAGTGGACGACCCTCTGTGTGAAAATGTTGTCCTTCAGGTCCCTTTTAAATCTTTCTCCTGTCACCTTAACATTATGTCCTCTAGTTTTGAATTCCCCTTCCCTAGGGAAAAGACCTTTGCAATTCACCTTATAAATGCCCCTCGTGATTTACAAACCTCTATGAGGTAACCCCTCAACCTCCAACACTCCATTGAAAAAAATCCCAGCCTACCCAGCCTCTCCTCATAACTCAAACCCGCCAGTCCCAGTAACATCCTTGTAAATTTCTTCTACACCCTTTCCTTCCTGTCATGTGCTACACACTGCCACACTTATTACCTTTGTTGTTTGTGTTATGACATTTATATAGCACATTTAATAAAGTATGTAAATCATTCCAATGCAATTTGCAGGAGTATTATCAAACTTAGGGGTTTGGGAGCTTAAACACAGCTGCTAGTGGCAGTTGAATGTCATGGAACTAAAGAGGCCAAAAGTGGAGAAATGCAAAGATGTGGCAAGTTGTGGGGCTGGATGAAATGACAGTGATAGGAATGGTTGAGGCCTTGGTGGATTGGAGCATGAAAATAAGAATTTTAAATCTGAGGCTTTGCCTGACCAGGCACAAGTGTAAGTCAACAGTATAGGCTGTGATCGTAGCATGATGGATGAATGAAATTTAATACACGTTTGAAGCCAATTGCACCAATGGCCATATTAGTGTTGGCCTTAAAATGTGTGCAGTAAGTAGCTGCCATAAGTTGCGCATCAGGCAAATAATGACATCAATTAACACGCAATGTTGATGTGTTGCCTTGCTGCCGTATTTGAGCTCAATAATGCTGCAGCTAAGGCACTCTCATGCAACTGAATATGAGTTCAGCAGCAGGAAGAATCCCATCAGCGCAATTTAAAGAGATCATCAACAATACACAGGGTAATTTCTGGTTTATTTCCTTTCACAGTGCTTCAATACTTCATTATTTGGGGCATTCATTTGTGGTCTTAAGTTGCCCAAAACTGTAGGGAGTGATATGATAAATGCTGAAGGAGCTTCTGCTGATTTCAAGTGGGCTACACAGACCATGTACTCCCAGACGTGAACTCTTTAATAAACATTTCCTGGAATACAGCATTGAGAATGAACAGGTGCGTTCTTGTAGCATATTGGTAGTGCCTGTACTTCTGTGCCAGGAAGGCCTGGTCAAGCCCCACCTGCTCCAGAGGTGTATCATAACAGCTTTGATCAGGTCGATTAAAAATATCTTGAGAATGAACAGAAGCCAAGTGAAGCATGACAAGCTGCTGAAAGAGGGAGGAGGAGGAGAAGAAGGAAGCCATGTCTACCCAGGGTATTCATGGAGCAATTCACATATCTGAACTTAATGAGAACAAATGTTGAGCCTTCACTGAAGACTGCCACCTGCTGAGGCCACAACAACAACTTTACTCCATAACAAAGAATTACAATCCCAGAGGCTAAGAAGGGGACAATGAACTTATATGTGTCTGACTCTTTCCAGACTGAAGTAAGCGATGTTTGCAACATCTCCTAGTTCACTGTCCACATTTGCTTATGGGAGTTCATGGAAGCTGCCTGATCAAAAAGAGAGTTAACTACCTGTAATGTTTCCTTGCCAGAGATAAACAAGAAGACTGATCATATGGCTCCAATAGGTTTCCCCATGGTGTAGGGTGCCCTTGACTCCATGCATCCTACTTTGAAAACTCTGCATATCAACTTTGCCTTATACTATACCCAAAAGAGATTCCACTGCGTCCACGTGCAACTGATGTACAACTGTGAGCAGATAATTATACAGATTAATGTTTCAGAATACCAGGCAATCATTTATACCTTCGTTCTGTAACAATTCACTACGCCAACTGCTTTTGAGCCACCATGGCAAATGAAAAGATAACTACTGGGCATCAATAGCTGTCCACTGAGCATGAGATTGATGGTTCTCGTATGCATGTATGTAGGAGCACCATCCACTTTTAAAAGCCATTTTGCTACAGGAAATATGATAAAGTAGACCACTGCCTTGCTGAAATTCAACTTCTGCGACCTGGGCAGCACTAGAAGCATCCTGCAGTACTCATAAAGCTAGTGTTAAAATTAATCATGATCTGTTACATACTGCACAACTTCATCATAATGAATTAAGTATCCTTGTCACCAGCTACCTGGCAAGCAGCTGAGTAACAGGACAATGAGATGGAGGAGAAAAAGAAAGATCTTGAAGATGGGAAAGAGAAAAGGCAATCTAGACAACCCAGCCCGGCCTGGCTGTCTACAATTGTAATTCTAGTCACACATGACAATTCCTCATTTACAAGCAGTCTCACACCTTACTTTCTGTCACTCATTATTTTGGTCACAATGCCAAAAAATAAAAGCAACCCTATTTCAAACCAAACTTAGAATTCAAATAATTTGTTATTACATCCAAAAGTTAACAAAACACGCATGTGAATTCCCTTCCTGCCAGCGTATACTGCTTGCAAGCTGCTGAACCTTACTGGAGGACAATACAGATTGCCTGTGAGTAAGTCTTGAGCAGCATTGTGCTTAGAAGGTCAGACCATAGACTGTACCATTCAGCACAGGCTATACCAATTGGCACTGGTTGAGACACTAAAATGGCAGCATTAGAGTGACAGGGATGGGAGGACAAATTATGTACTCCTGCGAGCGGACAGTAATTTTGAGCTCCATGGAGACAAAGCCAACTCCTGGGCTGATATCTTGGCAGACCAAGTAATCCATTGGAGGGCAGATTTCTGGACATCAGTGGCAGAAGTACACGGTACTTTGTACACAGTAATTCAAATTTTGATAGCAGTAGTCTGAACTTACATGGCAGCAAGCTGACCTTGCATGAATCCAGTCTTAGTTTTCACCTCAGACATCTGATACAAGTACTTGGATTGCAATAGAAGCTGAGACATCATAGACATTCCATTCTGGTTGGATCTGTAATTGTGCTGTTGGAGTTGGCCACCTCTTACATGATCAAAAAAAAAGCTGGTCTACATGCTCTATGCCAAACCTTGTGCCAAGTTGGATACTCCATATTCTTTAACATAGATGTCAGTCTTTTTGGCAGACTTGCCAATGCATCAAATATTTTACTCTGAATTCCAATCAGACTACAACCTATGCTGCTCTAACAAAGTGATTATTTGAGTTCTCCGCAGAGCAATGTGTGTGACCTCCTCTTCTAGCATGTTGTCACCTATGTTAGTTTTGCTCCTCAAAAACCTGAAGATCATGCATTTCCAACTTTTCACATGTACAGATCCCAAACTCTATTCTATCCTCTAACAGCAAACAATGCCATTATCTGAGCCAATGCCCATAAGTGTGAAATTATGTGATGGTGATGTGTGTTCATCCTCATTGTCTTCTTGCTTTTTCTCCATTGTCTGACCAGTCTGCATTGCTTGGGCACTCAAAAAAAGAAAGACACAGGTTGTGAAATTGGAGAATTTTAGAGGTCTATACTTATACTAAGTTTTGTCCTGAATGATGCTAAGAATCACAAATGATGTTGAACTATATGCAATCATTAGAATCCATCCCCACTTATGATTTTATGTTGGAGGAAAGATAATAGTGATGCAATTGGAGATAATTAGCTGCAGGACATCACCTGAGGATTTCCTTTACCTGAAGCTGTCCGTGGTGTTTCATGGTGCATAGTGTCAGTTGAAAGCAGTTCCAGTTTTGCGCCAATGTCAATTATAGAGGCCTGAGTAATCTCTAAAATGAAGCAAAATGAGAAAATTTATCCCAGGGGCTATCCTTTTTTTTCCAGTGTTGGCCTCAACCCTGAGTTCGGAATCAATTTGCTACACACCAGTCTATAGTTGTGGTCAAGGTGGATTCTCAGTACGTAGCTTCTTGGTAACATTGTAGTATTTGTACTGACTATTACGTTATTGCAACCATGGACCATTAGCATTAAAACAACAGGTATTAATATTCAAATGCTAGTTTACCAGTTTAATCATATGAATATTCTTACCAAGACAGCAACAGATTGTAAACTGTTATCGTTAATTTCTTTTAAATCCAAATTATGGTCCTTAGGACAATAATATTTGTGGATCCAGCCATTGAACTGGGAACTGTCATATAGCAACTTTTCTCAGCATTAGTTGTTAGTGGGTATTTCTGCTGAAGATGATCAGTGGGGCACTTAAAGCTTTCTGATTAATTAGTTTTACAATTGTAAAATATGTGTACAGTGTAAGTGTCATTTTAAATATAAGCATACAATCAGATTTGGAAACAGATTCTATAACTTGTAGCTCCAAAGTCTAAAAAGAAGATCAGTGAGCCACACATATAAAAGTAAAAATTCAAAGAAAGCAAGACCCAGCCAAATAAATGTTCACCTTCAGGCTGCCATTTTGTTACTCAAGTGATGTTGCAATATTGATTTTTTTGTAAATTGCCAAAAGCCATATATTCAGTATGATGCACTCTGAAATGCCTTGTTTTTCAACAGACACTGACATTATTTTTGAAAGTCTAACTTTTGAAATTATTTGTATTTGGATTGACAAGGCAAACCTATTTACTGTGAAAGATATTGTGCAGAACAGAATAGTGCTGCTGAATGGCATGAATATTATTGCTTCTCTCTGTTACTCAAATCATTGTGATCAAATCTGATATGCTTTGATCCGTGCAGACTTTGCAGATATAAGGCTAGAAAATACCTTCGAATAGAAACAAGTTTGGCAGTGGGAACTGAATAAGTGGTAGATGAAAAGTCACAGGTTACAGAATTCATCAGCTCCCTGCCTGATGCACTGTGAACAAAATTCCTGGTTTGATTCGTTTGTCTCTCTCCTGAACAGAATAAGTGCGCTATTTGTGAGTAGCAAATTTTATTTAAGTGATGGCATAGTGAAGCAATCCTGTCTTTCATCCATGTTCCCGTACATTGCTGAACTGCCTATTGGTAAAAATGAGGCTGAAGTTCTCTATCGCTCTAGTCCCACTACTCAGCAGGTTATAACAGAAAATAAAATAGCTTTCACAGTTACCAAGATGACCAAGTAAATACATTATCTGTATCAGGTTTAAATATAAAGATCTAACATGGTTTCTTCAATAAATGCAAACTTATTGGTTTATTATTAAAATAAAATTTATTCAATGTCAGAAAAGCAACTGTTTGACACACATAGTCCTGAATATGGAAGTTTAAGTCTTTTTTATCCCTCTAAATAACCCAAAACACATGCAAAAAAATACACACGCTCACAACCACTTAAGGAAAATAAAAGCAAGTACCTCTCTAAGCAAAGATTGACTTTGGAAATACACTTTCTGACAATTAAGATTATTCCTGAAGGCAAAAAGGATAAGACATAGAATATTACAAAGTCTGTTGGTCTAATAATAGAATCTACAGTGTGGATGCAGGCCATTTGGCCCATTGAGTCCACATTGACCCTCTGAAGAGCATCCCAGCCAGGCAATTTAGTTTCTGAGCTGTCAGGCTGAGGAATTACGCAAGGGCTCTGGATGTCAAGTATCACTGAGGTAAGAAACAAGCAGTGCATTTTCATAGCTGAGGTAGGATGTCAACTATTATCAAGTTTCACTTGCAGATGTAGAGCTATCAGTGATTTCAAAAAAATCACTGCCTGAAACTACAGGAGAAGGGCGTGACCTTTGGGTTTTGAATTTGATCAGCTAAGTGTTTGATTTTAAGACTATAAAACTTGTAAATCTTAATTTTTTTGTAATTCTATAATAGTAAGTAAGATAAAGACATTTTGTAAAATTATGTTGATACTGAGATCTGTCTCTTGATTGACTTTTAACATTTAATATTAATATTTAATATTGCATTTCCAAGATGGTGCAGTAGGACTCCTCTGCTCTATCCATTTCTTTTCTTTCTTCTCTCTTCAATTTTTTTATCTTTTTTTTTCTTATCTCCTGTTCTTGAGCCTCAAGTGAAGTCATCATGGACTCCCGGCCTCAGGGAGGACTCAGCCTCAGCACGGACCCTTGGCCTCAAGGTGAATCCAAAGTGAACTCACTTCACCTGGCCTTGAGAGCTCAACGTGAAGCTCGGCAGAGTCTTGAGGCA
Organism: Rhincodon typus; assembly: GCF_021869965.1. Taxonomy (NCBI): domain Eukaryota; kingdom Metazoa; phylum Chordata; class Chondrichthyes; order Orectolobiformes; family Rhincodontidae; genus Rhincodon; species Rhincodon typus. The sequence continues at coordinate 113,629,772 of NC_063333.1, read as the reverse complement.
AGGGCCGATGTAAACTGAAGACGAGGCCTGGGGTGGTCTGGAGGATAGATACCGCAATGGACTGGGTTGGAATGACTGGTAATCTGAACTTTATATTTCTTTCTTTTTCTAATTTAGTCCTCGATTAGTATTTTTGTAGCTAAGATGGTGCGGTGGTCTGTAATCCTGGACATTATTTTTCTATTTATTTCTGAACAATTTATACTTAAGAATCTGTACCTAGGTACATTTCAACCTCCGATGTCGCCGTAAGTGATGACTTATAAACCTTTCACAGTACTCATGTGAGTACATGTGACAATAAACCTAATTCTAATTCCAGTTCTAATATTAAGGATTGGTATTGTTATCCCAGAGCAGTGTGCTTGAGCAATATGACTATGCTAATGCTGCGCTTTTAAGTAAAGTGAAATGTGCTTATTTTTAGGCAATTTTAGGGGCAGAAGTGGCTTTTAGTAGGGTAATGTGCTCTTCCTGCCAGATATGGGAAATCAGGAAGAATTTGAATGTTCCTATTGGACCACATGGATCGGTTGGAGCAGCAGTAAGAGACAGTGAGGAATTTACAAGAGCAAGGAGGTATGATGGATGGCAGTTTCAGGAAGGTGGAGACACTGCAGATATAGCCAGGTAAATGGTTGATTGCTAGGAATGGTAGGAATGGTAGGAGAGGTAGCCAGGTAGTGCAGGAGTCTCCTGTGGCTAACTCCGTCGCAAACAGATATGCCAGTTTGAATACCGTAGTGAGCGGTGGCCTCTCAGAGGAGTATGGCACTGACTGCCAGGTTTCTGATACTGTGATTGGCATTACAGTAATGAGGGGCATGTCAGGTTCCAAGCAATCGATTGTATTAGGGCATTCTGTCTGGAGCACAGACAGACATTGCTGCAGCTGTCAGCAAGACATCAGGATGGTGTGTTGCCTCCCTGATCAAGGACGTCTTGGAGAGGGTGTAGAATATTCTGAAAGGGGAGGGTGACCAGCAGGAGGTCATTGTGCACATTGGTAACCAACGACATAGGTAGGAAAAGGGATGAGGTTCTGCAGACAGAATGTCGGAAATTAGGCAGGAGATTAAAAAAAAGGTCCATATGGGGTAGTGATATCTACTGTACTACCAGTGCCATGTAAGAGTGAGAGCAGGAATAGGAGGTAGAGCGGATGAATACATGGCTGAGGAACTGGTGCAGGAGGCAAGGATTCACATTTTTGGACCATTGGGATTGCTTTAGAGGTAGAAATGGCCTATATAAGGGGGAAGGGGACCAATATCTTGATGGTGTGATTTGCTAGTGATACTCAGAAGGCCCTAAACTGGTAGTGGGGGTGGAGTGGAACTAAAGCAAGAGTAATAAAAGAGAAACGACTGAGGCCGGTACAGTATATAAGGGCAGCAAGTCAAATACTCATGGCAGGCAAGAGCTTGGCAGAGAACGAGGTAAGACTGATAAATTAAACTGCGTATACTTAGGCAGATGAATTAGGGCATGGTAGCAAATATGGGACTGGGATATCATTGTCAATACAGAAATGTGGCTCGGGGATGCACAGGACTGGCAGCTTAATGTTCCAGGGTATCGATGCTATAGGAAGCATAGGAAGGGAGGCAAGAAAGGAGAGAAAGTGGTGTTTTTGGTTAGGGATAACATTTACTGCTGTACTGAGGGTTATTGTTCTTGGGAGATCATCCAGTGAAGTTATACGGGTGGAACTGAGAAATAAGAAAGGGAAGATCACCTTATTGTGATTGTATTATAGGCCTCCCCAAACAGCAATTGAGAAGCAGATTTGTAAGAAGATTAGGGGCGGTACGGTGGCTCAGTGGTTAGCACTGCTGCCTCACAGCGCCAGGGACCCGGGTTCGACTCCAGCCTCGGGTGACTGTCTGTGTGGAGTTTGCACATTCTCCCCGTGTCTGCGTGGGTTTCCTCTGGGTGCTCCGGCTTCCTCCCATGGTCCAAAGATGTGCAGGTTAGGTGGATTGGCCGTGCTAAATTGCCCGTAGTCTTCAACGATGTGTAGATTAGGTGGGTCTGGGGTGGGATGCTCCGAGGTTCGGTGTGGACTTGTTGGGCCGAAGGGCCTGTTTCCACACTGTAGGGATTCTATGACATCAGATATCTGTAAGATTAATAGGGTTGTAATGGTAGAGGATTTTAACTTTCCAAACATAGACTGGGACTGTCACAGACTTAGGGGCTTCGATGGGGAGAAATTTGTTAAATGTGTAAAAGAAAACTTTCTTACTCAATATGTGGATGCATCTACTAGAGAATGAGCAATACTTGACCTTCTGTTGGGAAATAAGGCAGGTGTGAGTTGGGGACCACTTTGGAGCAAGTGATCATAATTCTGTCTGTTTTAAAATAGTTATGGAAAAAGATAGAACAGATCAAAAAGTTAAGGTTCTAAATTGAAGTTAGGCCAATTTTGATGGTATTAGACAGGAACCTTCATAAGTTGATTGGGGGAGGCTATTCACAGGTAAAGGGACAGTTGGGGAGTGAGAGGCCTATAGATGTGAAATAATGAGAGTTCAGAATCAGTACTTTCCTGTTAGTGTGAATGGGAAAGCCGGTAGGTGTAGGGAATGCTGGAGACTGGAGAATTTGAGGTTCTGGTCAAGAAAAAGAAGGAGGCATATGTCAGGCATAGACCACTGGGATCAAGTGAATCCCTAGAGGAGTAAAAGGGCAGTAAGAGTATACTTAAGAGGGAAGTCAGGAGGGCAAAATTGGGATAAGAGATAGCTTTTGCAGATTGAGTTAAGAAGAATCCAAAGAAATTCTATAAATAACTGAAGAGCAAAAGTGTATCTTGGGAGAGAATAAGGGCCTCTTTAAAGATCAATGTGGCTGTCTATGTGTGGAACCACAGGAGGTGGATGAATATTGAATATTGAATATCTTTTATTGTCACGTGTATTCAATACAAACACAGTGAAAAGTGTGTACTGTCGCTATGCGTAAGGGCCATTCACATTAACTTAGAATAAAGTAGTATTGAATATTTCATGTCAGTATGTACTATCGAGAAGGACATATGGAAATTAGGGAACTTAGGGAAATAATTAGCGATTTCTTGAAAAGAGTTCACATTACAGAAGAGGGAGTACTGGAGTCTTAAAACACATAAAGGTAGATAAATCCCTAAAACCTGATCAGGTGTTTCCCAGAACTTTGTGAGAAGCTAGGACAGAGACTGCTGGGTGCCTTGCTGAGATTTTGTATCATCGACAGCCGTGGGTGAAGTGTCGGAAGACTGGAGTTTGACTAACATGATGCCATTATTGAAGAACGGTTGGAAGGAAAAGCCAGGGAACTATAGACTGGTGAGCCTCATGTCAGTGGTGGATAAATTGTTGGAAGGGATTCTGAGGGACAGGATTTACATGGAAAGGCAAGGACTGATTAGAGGTAGTCAACTTGGCTTTTGCATGGGAAATCATATCTCACCAATTTGATTGAGTGTTTTGAAGAAGAGATAAAGAAGATTGGTGAAGGCAGAGCAGTGGACGTTGACTGTATGGACTTCAGCAAGTGTTCAACGAGGTGCCGCATGGTAGACTGGTTAATATGGTCAGATCAAATGGAATCAAGGGTGAGCTAGCAAACTGGATACAAAATTAGTAGGAGACAGAGGGCGATGGTAGAGTTTTGCTTTTTTGGACTGGAGGCCTGTGACCAGCGGTGTGCAGCAAGGATCAACGTCGGGTCCACTGCTTTTCATCATTTATATAAATGATTTGTATGTGAGTATAGGAGAAATGCTTAGTAAGTTTCTGGATGATACCAAAATAGGTGGTGTAATGAACAGTGAAGAAGTTTATCTTAGAGTACAACAGAACTTCTATCAGATGGACCAATGGGCCGAGGATTGACAGATGGAGTAAATTTAGATGAATGTGAGGTGTTGTGTTTTGTTGAGGCAAACCAAGGCAGAACCTATTCAGTTAATGGTAGGGGCCTGGGGAGTGTTGCCGAACAAAGAGATCCGGGGTGCAGGTGCACAGTTCCTTGAATGTGGAGACGCAAGTAGACAGGGTGGTGAAAAAGGCCTGCCTACATTGGTCAGAGTTGGGACGTTCAAGTTGCGGCTTGTTGAGGCCACTTTTAGAATACTGCATACAACTCTGGTCACCCTTCTATAGAAAGGATGTTGTTAAACCTGAGCGAGTGCGGAAACTATTTACAAAGATAACACAGTGTGGATCTGAAGGGGACTGACCCAAAGCGTCAACTTTCCTGCTCCTCTGATGCTGCCTGGCCTGCTGTGTTCCTCCAGCTCCACACTGTGTTATCTCTGACTCCAACATCAGCAGTTCTTACTATCTCAGATTTGCAAAGTAAAGACTGGAGGGCTTGAGCTACACAGAGTGGCTGAATAGGCTGGGGCTTTTTTGTCTAGAGTTTTGGAGGCTGAGGGGTGACCTTATAGATGTTTACAAAATCATGTGAGGCATGGATGGGGTGAATAGCCAAGGTCTTTTTCCTAGGGTAAGGGTGTTCCAAACCTAGAGGGCATAGGTTTAAGGTGAGATGGGAAAGATTTAGAAGGAACCTGATAGGTAACTTTTTCATGCAGAGCGTGGTGTGTGTATGGAATGAGGTGCTAGAGGAAGTGGTGGTGACAGGTACAATTACAACCTTTAAAAAGCATCTTGATGGATATATAAATAAGAAGGGTTTAGAGGGATAAGGGCCAGATGCTGGCAAATAGGACTAGGTCACATTGGGATGTCTGAGTTGGACCAAAGTGTCTATTTCCATGCTGTATGACTCTATGACTCTGACTCTATTATTGGTCAAGTGATTTCTGGGAAGCCTTATTAAAAGCACATCTCCAAGGTCCACAGTGATATTTTAATGACCTGGCTTCAGGTACTTCCATAAAACCTGAAATAAATCTCATTTTTACATTCCTTCAAAAATTAAGTTTTCAAGAAATATGATCTATGAAGCATCTTCATAACACCTTTTAAAATGGGCTGCAAAGACACACAGGAATATTGCTTTGAAAACAAAGCTTGAAAAGTACACTATTGTTGTTTGTTGCATTATTCAATGTTCTATTATCATGCAGGAGTACACAGGAAAATAAAAAGCTATATCAGAGGAATCAGATGGCAATTGAGTTAGACTGTTCACAATCCATTCATTTTTTTATTCCTGTGTTCGTTCATGGGCTGTGATCAGTGCTGGCTAGGCCAACGTTTATTGACTACCCCTAATTTCCCTGGAGAAGGTGGTGGTGAGCTGCTACCTGGAACCACTGCAGTTTGAACAGTGTATGAAGAGAGATCCAGGACTTTAACCCAGTAACAACGATGGAATGGTAATATTAGTACCAATTCAGGATGGCATACGGCTTGAGAGGACATTGCAGGTGACAGTGTTCCCATACATCTGTTGCCCTTGTCTTTCTAGGTGATAGAGGTCATGAGTTTGGAAAGTATTGTTAACAGAACTTTGGTGACTTGTTGCAATACGTCTTGGAAATGGTACAACTGCTGCCACTGTACATCATTGGTGGAGTGAATGTTTAAGCTGATGGATAGGTTGCTAATCAAGTGGGCTGCTTTGTCTTGGATGATGTTGAGCTTATGTGTTATTGGAGCTGTACTCATCCAGGCAACTGGAAAGCATTCCATCACACTCCTGACTTATGCCTTACAGATAGTGGACAGACTTTGAAGAGTCAGAATATGAGTTGCTCGCCACAGAATTCACAGCTTCTGACTTGTTTTGTAGCAATGGCATTTATATGGCTGATTCAGTTCAGTTCAATTTCTGGTCAATGTTGAAAATGAGTGATTCAGCCATTGAAAGTCAAGGGAGATGGTCCTTGCCTGGCACTTGTGTAGCACGAATATTGCTTACCACTCATCAGCCCAAGCTTGATTGTTGTCCAGGTGATCCTGCATATTGACACAGATGCTTCAGTATCTGAAGATTCACAAATAATATTGAAGCTCATGTAAACATCCATGAACATCCCCAACTCTGACCTTGTGATGCAGGGAATATCATTGTAACAACTGGAGATGGTGTAAGCATTGATTTCATATGTGTCTGACTTATTTGCTTATTGACTGGGACTCATTTTACACTGATAAGGAGACTTGGTTTAACATGAGACAATGCTTATTATTGTCAAACACAAGATAAATACATACAATTATATGAAACATGTTTTTCCCTCTAATTTCCTGAATAACCTTACAGTAGTAAAATTACTATGTTCTCACATAGGTTTTAAAATTTGCTTTGGAAACGCAAGATGATAAAGAAGTTTCTACAACCCCAATTACAGCTGGCTTAACTGAGGCTGAGGCTATTCTTCTTGCTCCCAAGATTCCATTTTTTATTTCAAAAATATGCTTTATTCATAAAAATATCTTTATATACATACATAGTAACTAAAGCAATTTGCTTCTGTAGAGCAACGTATGAAGAAGACAAACATCGGAGTTTGACTGTATCCAGCAAACAAACTAAAGGCATCTCTTACTTGTACAAGACTATATTTACATTTCCATTGAGGCATCAGTGTAATCGATGACTGAATAGACCCCCCTTTAACTTCAGCAGAAAGATCTCAGACAATGGTCTTTCCCACTGCACCTTGGCAATAGTTGCCCCAAGCTTTAGTACATCCCTCAGCATGTAGTCCTGGACCTTGAAATGTGCCAGTCTGCAACATTTGGTTGGGATCAACTCCTTGCACTGCAAAACCAACAAGTTTCGGGCAGACCAAAGAGCATCCTTCTCTGAATTGATGGTCCTCCAGGCACAGTCAATGTTTGCCTCAGTGTGTGTCCTAGGGAACAGAGTGTAGAGCACGGAGTCTTGCATCACAGAGCTGCTCGGAACAAACCTCTACAAAAACCACTGTGTCTCTCTGCAGGCTTCTTTTGCAAAGGCACATTTCAGAAAGAGATATGTGACAGTCTCTATTGCCCGCAGCCGCTTTGAAGGATCTCACAGGGAAGTGCCCTTTCCAAAAGCAGCCAATGTCTTGGTGCTTGTTGGAAAGTTCTAGTGATGAGGCATTCTGTCATATGTCTTTCATAGTCTGCTCAGGATACAACCCGTCAGGATCCACCTTTCTCACTCCCAAGGTTCCTGCTTCTTGTGCTGATATTGTCTCCTGTGTGCTAGCCCCTTTGATTCGAATGGACCCTTTAAATACCATTCTCCAGGTCATCTCCAAGTACAATGGCTTACTATCGATTCCTGGTAACCAACATGCAGATTCTTCTTATGTGGTTACAACAGTTTGATACAGCAGTGTAATTAGCATAATTCAGTTATTTCAGTTAATGAGTTTCTGTCTCGGGGGAAAATGGGTCATAAAAGATGGTATTTGCTTTTGTAATTTCTCTCTTGATTAAGCCAACCCCAGAAGTTGGACAGTCTCAAAAACTGTTCTACCAAAACTCCGATCTTTTGTTCCATCTGAAACCTTGCAGCATTGTCTCATAAACACCTATTAAAAATAGTCAAGGTAAAGGGAGGTTAGAAGAATGAGAGGCAACCTTATTGAAACATACAAGATTCTTAAGGGACCTAAGGTAGGAGAGGTAGACAGATAGTTTAGGAGTCTCCTGTGGCTGTTCCATCTCAAACAAGTATGCTGTTTTGGATAGTGTCGAGGATGATGGCCTGTCAGTGGAATATAACACTAACAGCCAGTTTTCTGGTATTGTGACTGGCTGTATTGAAATGAGGGTATGTCAGGTTCAAAGCAATCTAATGTGATAGGGGACTCTCTAGTCAGGGGCACAGACAGATGTTTCTGCAGCCGACAGTGAAACATTGGAATGGTATGTTGCTTCCCTGCTGACAGGATCAAGGGGGACTTGAAAATATTCTCAAAGGGGAGATTTGACCAGCAGAAAGTTGTTGTATGTGTTTGTACCAATGATATAGGAAAAGAAAGGAATGATGTCCTGCAGAGAGAACATAGGAAATTAGGCAGGAGGTTAAAAAGTAGGCCCTTGAGGGTAGTATTATCTGGACTACTACCAGTGCCCCTTGCTAGGAATAGGAGGAAAGAACAGATGAATGTGTGTCTGAGTAGCTGGTGCAGGGAGAAGGGGTTTACATTTTTGGGATCATTGGGATCCCTTCTGGGTTAGAAATGATTTGTATAAGTAGGATGGGTTGCACCTGAATTGGAAGGGAGCCAATATCCTGGCAGAGAGATTTGTTAGTGCTACTCGGGAGGCTTTAAAATAGTGAGAGGAGTGGGGCCCAAAGAAATATTGACAAAAAAGATAAATCTGAGGATGGTACAGTAGAGAAAAGGAGCAAGTTAAATAATCAATGCAGGCAGGACCAAGGCAGAGAATGAGGTAATTCTGATGAATTAAATTGAATTTATTTCAATCCAAGAGGCATGTCAGTTAATGCAGATGAATTCAAGGCATGGTTGGGAATATGGGACTGGAATATCCTAGCTGTTATAGAAGTCTGGCTCGGGGGGGGTGCAGCTTAATGTTCCAAGGTATAGGTGCTATAGCAAGGTTGGAAAGAGGGCAAGAGAGGAGGGGGCGTGGCATTTTTGGTTAATGATAACAGTATGGCTGTACTTAGGGAGGATATTCCGGGAGAACGTCCAGTAAATTTATATGGGTGGAAGTGAACAATAGGAAAGGAATGATCACCTTATTGTGATTGTATTATAGGCCCCCCAATAGTCAGTGGGAAAATGAGATGTAAAAATGTAAGGAGACCTCAGATATCTGTAAGAATAATAAGGTTGCTTGGTAGGGGATCTTAACTTTTGAAAATAGATTGGGACTGCCATAACATTGAGGGCTCTGATGGAGAGGAATTTGTGAAGTGTGTACAAGAAAATTTCCTCATTCGGTATGTGGATGGACCTTCTCTTGGGAAATAAGGCAGGGCAAGTGACTGACATGTCAGTGGAGGAGTACTTTGGGGCCAGTGATCATAATTCTACTAGTTTTAAAATGGTTATAGAAAACGATAGAATTGATCTAAAAGTTAAAGTTCTAAATTGGAGTTAGGCCAATTTTGGCAGCACTAGGCAAGAACTTTCAAAAGTTGATTGGGAGAGGCTATTCACAGGTAAAGGGAAGGTTGGAAAGTGGGAGGCCTTTAAAAATGAGATAACAAGAGCTCAGAGACAGTATGTTCTGGTTAATGTGAAGGGCAAGGCTGGTAGGTGTAGGGAATGCTGGATGACTAGAGAAATTGAGGCTCTGATCAACGAAAAGAAAGAGGCATACGTCAGGTGGGATCAAGCAAATCCCTAGGGGAGTATAAGGATAGTAGGAGTCCCCCTAAACGGGAAATCAGGAAGGCAAAAAAGGGACATGACATATCTTTGATGAATAAGGTTAGGGAGAATCCAAAGAGATTCCAGAAATACATTAAGGGATGAAGTGTAACTTGGGAGAGAATAGGGCCACTTAAAGATCAATAAGGCCATCTATATGTTGGAATTAGAATTAAGTCTATTGTCGCGTGTACTCAAATTACAGGAGAACAGGAGTACAATGAAAAGTGTACAATGTCACCACACACAGGTACAAATCTTAGGTACAAAAATAGAGAAAAGAAAGAAAAAAGCAAACTACATTACAGATGTACATAATATAAGTCAGGAAAATAAGAAATAAAGCTAACAAGATAGACTTTGTGTGAAGATAGGGAAGAAATTACTGCACCCTTTGCTGAGATACTTGTATCATCAGTAGCCATGGGTGAGTTGCTGGAAAACTGGAGGTTAGCTAATGTAATGCCACTATTTAAGAAAGGTGGTAAGGAAAAGCCAGGGAACTATGGACCGGTGAGCCTGATGTCAGTGGTGGGTAAGTTGTTGGACAGGATTCTGAAGAACAGGATTTACATGCATTTGGAAAGGCAAGGACTGATTAGGGATAGTCAGCATGGCTTTGTGTGTGGGGCATTGTATCTCACTAACTTGAATGAGCTTTTTGAAGAAGTGTCAAAGAAAATTGATGAAGGCAGAACAGTTGCAGTTGTTTATATGGATTTCAGCAAGGCGTCAGGTTTTGCATGGTAGGTTGGCAAGGTTAGATCAGATGGAATCCAGGGGCAGCTGGCCAATTGGATACAAAATTGGCTTGAAGGTAAGAGACAGAAGGTGATGGTGGGGGGTTGTTTTTTGGGACTGGAGGCCTGTGACCAGTGGTGTGTCACAAGGATCGGTGCTGGGCCCACTGCTTTTTGTCATTCATTTAAATGATTTGGATGTGAACATAGAAGGTATGGTTAGTAAGTTTGCAGATGACACCAAAATAGATGCTGTAGTGGACAGTGAAGAAGGTTACCCCAGAGTACAACGGGACCTTGATCAGATAGTCCAATGGGCTGAAGGATGGCAGATGGAATTTAGTTTAAATAAATTTGAAGTGCTGCATTTTGTTCAGGTAAATCAGGGCAGAACTTATACAATTAATGGTAGGGCCCTGGGGAGTATTGCCAAACAAAGAGACCTTGGGGTGTAGGTGCATAGATCCTTGAAAGTGAATTTGCAGGTAGACAGGGTGGTAAAGAAGGCATTTGGTGCACTTGCCTTTGGTCAGTGCAGTGAACATAGAAGTTGTGATGTCATGCTGTGGCTGTACAGGACATCGGTTAGGCCACTTCTAGAATATGGCGTTCAATTCTGGGTTCCCTGTTATAGGAAAGATGTTGTTAAACTTGAAAGGGTTCAGAAAAGAAGTACAAGGATGTTGCCGGAATTGGAGAGTTTGAGCTATAGCAAAGGGCTGACTAGGCTGGGGCTTTTTTCTCTAGAGCAGTGGAAGCTGAGGGATGACCTTATAGAGGTTTATAAAATGGATAGGGTGAATAGCCAGGCTCTTTATCCCAGGTAGGGGAATCCAAAACTAGAGGGCATAGGTTTAATGTGAGAGAGGGGAAAGCTTTAAAAGGAACCTAAATGTTTTGAACGAGCTGCCAGAGGAATTGGTGGAGGCTGGTACTATTACAACATTTAAAAGACATTTGAATGGGTGCATGAATAGGAAGGGTTTAGAGGGATATGGTCCAAATGCTGGCAATGGGACTAGATCATTTTAGGATATCTAGTCGGCATGGATGATTTGGACCAAAGGGTCTGTTTCTGTGCTGTATAACACTATGACTCTATGGCTGGATAAGTAGATGCTTAGAGGTTGTTTCCCATTGTGTGAGAACCTACGATTAGAGGCCATAATCTCAGAGTAGGGGATTGCCCAGTTAAACTAGAGATGAGGGGAAACATTTTCTCTGAGAGGGCAGTGAAATCTGTGGAATTTTTTTATCACTGAAGAATGTAGAGGCTTGTCGTCAAGTATATTTAAGGCTGGATAGACAGATTATTAATCAGTCAGGGAATCTAAGTTTATGAGGAAAAGGCAAGAAATATAATTAGATCAGTCATGATGACGTTGAATAGTGAGCAGACTCAAATGGGCTGAATAGCTTATTTCTGCTCCTGCATATTATGATCTTATGGTCCAATGCTGTAAAGAGGAGAAGAGCTGAACAGCCTTGAAGAAACCCAAAATGAACATCAGGGGACAGATTATTGCTGCGTAATTACTGTTTGATAGCACCGCTGACAATTCTTTCCATCACTTTGTTAATCATTACACCAACTGCTGCTCGGCAGTGATGGAGAACTGCTTAAACAAGAGTTTGTTGAGCATCAAGAAATCTAGAGACCTGTGTGATATGTAATTTCCGTTCTAGAGATGGTGCTGTCAGTGGCTTTTACATTGATTTCTACCCCAATTTTAATAATTCCACTCAGGCTAGTATAGCATCTGCAGGGCAAGCCAGACTCTTAATCTAATATGCTCACTAATCTCCTCTCCTGTGAAGTGTCACTCCAGATCTTGAGGCATTTATAAGCAGCAATTCCTGCTTATAAATGTACAGTTGGATGATATTTGCATTTCTGTTTAAAAACTGATAACAGAACTGTTGGATTTCTGTAGTACCTGCATTTCCTATGGCTGTCATTAACCAATGGCTGTCTTTTGGCTCTTAGGAAGCTAGTTCATGCTTTTCGTCCAGTTCTTGTTTCTATTGATCTGTGCATGGTGACTCATCTGGTGCTTCTCATCGAATTCACATTGGTAAGACAGATGCAGGATGTTGTGACATTTTGCTTTCTTTGTGGGTACTAACTTCTTTCTCAGTTCCGTATAACAAAAAAACAGCATACAATATAATTTTGGCTGTAAGAGAAATCCTTCTTTAAACATGTATCTACATGATACTTTTACAATTGTGTTTACATCTGTGAGGATGTGGTGTGATAAAACAAGACAAGAGTAGAATGCTGCAACCCTGTTCCTGGGGAGACCTTCAACTTTAACTGTATTCACTTAATATTCTTATTGGCAAAGGTGTCCCAATGGCTTCCTCAAAAATATCAAGGGCTTTTAATGTCAGTGCCTCAGCCCACATCAACTCCCTTTTACAATGTGCTGTCTTGCCCTGCAAACAGATAATTATTCTTGCAGTGTTGTGTGTGAAAAGAGCACATGCAGTGACAGAGGTGTGATGGACCTTCATCCAGTCAACATGTTAACACAAGCACACACAGGATAGATTGCATATTTTGAAAGGATTTTGTATGTCTAAGCTCCTTTAAGGTTTCAATATGACTACAGTTTCAGTTATATTTTGTAGCCAGTTTGTGTGCTTTAATGTTGTACAACCATGCCGGTGAATCATTGATTGGGCTGTAAGAATGGGTAATTATCAGTCATTTCTGAGAAACAATTTATGTCATGTATACATGGGAAGGAATATGATATTGAAACCTGTTGGTTGCATTGACATCTTTCCTTGGGTCTTTGAGTTTCTTCCACATATGCAGCCAGTTCTGGTTTATGCAGAGAAAATCATCCCTTGTTGACAGGGAGTTTAGGAAGATTCTTCTCTGAATAGTTCCCTTAAACCCTAGCCAGGGCAAGCCTCCTATTCCTCAGTATATGCAGTACCTTGGGTTATGGGCTATACACTGCAGTAGGGTACAAATTCAATCCCTTTCTCTTAATTTCAGAGGAAAGTACTTTTAAAGTCAGTTGCAGCATTCCAAGCATTTACAGCAATTCCTTAATATAACAGTGCAATTGTCCCTCAGCACAGCTCTGGAGTCTTAGCCTCAAGATCTGGAGTGAGACTTCACAGGAGAGGAGATTAGTGAGCATATTAGATTAAGAGGCTGGTAATTCAATAAAATTATCATCTCCCATTAGCCTGTGTAGGAGGTGGACATGACTGTTATGGATCTGTTTGAAGTCAGTGATCCAATATGTATTTCTCATTAAAGATATAGAGAAGAGAAAAAGACTCACCTGTATTAACTAAAACTGCAATGTTATACGATGAGATAGTAGGAACTGCAGATGCTGGAGAATCTGAGATAACAAGGTGTAGAGCTGGTGTAGTCCTTGTAGTACAAGGTGTAGACCTTTTTATCTCAGATTCTCCAGCATCTGCAGTTCCTACTATCTCTGAAACAATTTTAACCCCACTGCGAAGCAGCTTTCCTGCTCCTCTGATGCTGCTTGACCTGCTGTGTTCATCCAGCTCTACACCTTGTTATCTATGTTATACGATGATATAGTTTAGGAGCATCATGAATAACACTGTCAGTGATTGGATATTGAAGAACAAGGATCAGGACTTCTCATTCATTCAAGACTAACCCATTAGTTTAGATTGATCCTAATGCTCATTCTTGATGTGTATTCATAATTCCCGTTAAGAGCTTCTTACTCTGGTAGCCACCCATCGCAGCAAGATGCTGGGCTGAAGGTGAGATTGGTGCGAACAAGATGCAGTCCAAAGAGTCCTCAACAGCAGAGTAGGCAATTGAATACTGTATGCCTCACTGACTGTGAAAGTACAAGAAAGCTGCATTAGCAAGGTGGTCCCAGGACATGATGTCTTGACATATCTCCAATATCTGACCAGCAAGCTGTCAAGATCACATGTCACACAAAATCATGCATGGTCTTCTACCAGGGACCCAAACTGTGCACCAAGCTGTATCACATCTGAATGATAAAGCAAAGCAATGCCATAGAAGGAGAGAAAAGGAACCAAATCCTGCTTTCTGGAACTCACTACCTTGTAGAATGTCTGTGTGTTCAAAGGATTATAGGAAAGGTGTCTATTTATTGTTGTTTTTTTCTGGACAGACGATCAATTTGGATGCACGTGAAAGACCCATTCCTGGGCCAGAGGAAGTGGTAGAGGCAGATACAATTACAACATTTAAAAGACATTTGGACGGATACATGAATAGGAAAGGTTTAGAGGGATATGGGCCAAATGCAGGCAAATGGGACTAGTTTGGTTGAGGATATCTGGTCAGCGTGGTAAAGCCTTTTTCTGTGCTGTAAGATTCTATGACTCTATGACCTATTACCAAAACATCCAGATATCAGAGGGTGTAGACATGATCACTTTAGACAATGAGAAGGAGAATTTTCTAGCCATAATCTAATCGCTTCTAAACTTCTAATGGTTCTGAAATCAGCTTGTAATTGCCATGCTTGGATAGTTGGACTGGTTTCTGAGGGGAGATCATGTCATGAGCAAACTTATCCCTTTTGTTTTCCAAGAAAGTGCATTACTCCAGGCAATGCACAAGAAGAAGAACAGAGACCCTTTCTATAACCTCTGTCCTGCCTGACTTTTTGACCAACTACACAATGCAAGCAATGTCTTAAAAAATCAATCCAGCCACTGCTGTTTCCAGAAAAGACAGAAGTCAGACACCAACATCTTTAAATTGGTTGAAGCAGAATCCAGAAAGACCATTGAGCCCAGTGTGAAACCAGCCAAGTCATCACTCTACAAGATCCACATACAAATGATGTTTTTTGAAATCTTAAACAATTTAATCTACATTTACACTTGGAACATTTTTAAACATTATTTTTACACATTTAGTACTAAGTACAATAAATCCTATTTTCTTTACTTTTAAAACAACTCACAAGAAAACTGTGTGTGTCTTTTCCAATCAGATCACTTAAACAATTAAATGCTTATTGAATTCTTTTGCAGATTCTTAAAGCAATGCCTAATATGGTCAACTGAAGAGTGGAAAAAGAGGGAAGTCATTTCTCACCTGACTGTACCAATATGCTTGAATTGGAACAAAAGCAAAGTTGCTGGAAAAGCTCAGCAGTTCTGGCAGCATCTGTGAAGAAAAAAACAGAGTTAACATTTCGGGTCCGGTGACCCTTCCTCAGAACACAATACTGAGTTCTGAGGAAGGGTGACCAGATCCGAAATGTTCACTCTGTTTTTCCCTTCACAGATGCTGCCAGACTTGCTGAGCTTTTCCAGCAACTTTGTTTTTGTTCCTGATTCACAGCATCCACGGTTCTTTCGGTTTTTCTGTAGGACACAGTGTCAGGATAAGAAGCTGATAATTTAAGACTGAGATAAGGAATTTCTTCACTGAAAAGGTTGTGGATTGTTCACGTTCTCTACCCCAATCATTGTTCCAGAATTGAATATATTTAAGGCTCAGACAAATAGATTGTTGGCTTCTCAGGGATTGAAGGGATATGGGTGCCAAGCAGAAAAGTGGAGTTAAGGCTGATGGTCAGTCATCCTTGTATTGAATTGCCAAACAGGTTCAAGTAGCCATATCATCCAATCCAGCTCCTATTCCAATTGTAGCTGTGTTCTTACATCCTCAATCCAAATGCACTCTGCCCCACCCCCACAAACCACATTTGCCCAATACCCCTTAATATCTCTGGCCATCAAATATCAAGATTTTAAAATCATGTAACATCATTTGCTGTTTGTGAAAGAGAATTTCAGTTTTCTACTACCCTTTTCATGAAAAAGTGTCTCCTAATTTCACTTCTGAAAGGTTTTTTTGGCCTATGCACTCTAATCCTAGACTCCCCTAACAAATACAAATAGTATTGACATATCTATCCGATACGTTAGTCTTAGTAGCTCAGATAATTCGATCAAAACATCTCTTAATGTTTTAAATTCTAGTGAATCCAAACCTGACTGTAGATTTATCATTGGAGCTCAAGTATTATTCTAATGCATCAATTTGGCACTTCATCCAAGGCAAGATATCTTCCCTTTGGTTGGTGCCCAGAATTATTCAGTGTTCCAGCTGTGGTCTAACCTAGGTTGAAGTATGATTTCTACATGCTTATATTTTAGAAATATTCCAAAAGTCACAGCAGACCACTATTCCATTAGACTCTAATACAAAAGCAAAATTTTGCTGCTGGTGACATACCCAGCCAATCTGGTAGCATGTGTGCAGAGTCCATGACCTGAAATATTAATATTTTTCTCAATCTACAGATGATGACAGTATTTATGGCAAATTTCTGTTTTTAGTACATTGATATTTTGTTTACGATAATGATAAAAGAAAAGAAATTCTTGTAACAAGGAGCAGATTCTGAGAGAGGTACTATTTTTAGGTATTAATTTACAATACTGAGAAGATGCAAGGATCTTTGATAATGTAGTTTGTTTGGAAACAAAAATAACAATCACACGATAACAATTTTATCCTGGAGGCATACGTTAAAGTCATGATGATAATCTTCAATATTTGCAAAAGTAAGTATTTATTATATAAAATTTTCAATTAAAAATCCCGTACAATATTCTTGGATATTCTATGACCCCTTTTTATGCTGTTTTCAAATTTCCCATATTGTTTTCCTTCAGGCTTGAGGGTAGTACAAGAATGGTAGTCTCCATGGCAACCTGAGGTAATTGTATTGTCAACATGAACAGTTTCATCTTGTGATCAAGTCAAGAACAAAGAATGCTAAACAGTTCAGGATAATTTAATGTGTATGTCACTAAAGGTTTCAATTCAAATCCAAGTCCACAGTACTCCATCTAAAGTGAACAGGCAACATGTGTCTGAGACCTATTCGAGTCAATAAAGGACATTGTTTTTATTGATTTGGAACTGTGGAAGATTTAATTGCTAAACAGACATGTCCTTCTATGTGTTTGTTGACAGTATAGAAGCCAAGACTTTGAAAGTTGGGTATAAAATTAGGAAATATGGTTTCAATACAAATGAAATGTGGACAATATTTATTCATTATCAAAAAGAAATATGAAAAAGCAATAAAAAGAATCCAGAGAAAGATTTTTACCTTGAAACTTTGCAATTGGATATTAGTAACTTTACCACATTAATACATATGTTTATCAATATGTATATTGATAAACAATACCTTGTGCAATACATTTAAATCAATGACTGTATATTGTATTGTTTAGAAAGTATGCTGAATTTTTTTTCAGTTGAATTTTTGCCTATCTATTCATTGTTCAGTTGAGGGGAATTCTACTTGGCCTCTGACCAATATTTAATTCTCAAATTTACATTACCAAACAGATCATCTGCTCATTATCACATTGCCAGTTGTCGAAATGTCAGCACGTCCAATTTCACTGCTATGTTTCCCTACATTATAATACAAATATCATATAATCCATACAGTGCTAATAGAGGCCACTCAACTCATCCAGTGTACACCGACCCTTTGAAGAGCATTTCATCCAGACCTGCCCCTCTCAACAGACTCATCCACTCATCCCTGTGACCCTGCATTTGCCATAGCTAATCCACCTTGCCTGCATGTCCCTGGACACTACGAGACAATTTAGTATGGCCCATTCACCTAACCCACACACCTTTGGACTGTGAGAGGAAACCAGAGCACCCGGCAGAAACCCATGCAGACAACATGCAAACTTCACACAGGCAGTCGTCCGAGGTTAGAATCAAACCTGGGTCCCTGCCGCTGTTGGACAGCAGTGTTTGTGATTATTCCACCCCTATGCCACCGTGCCATTTCTTACACTTTTAAGTGTACACTTCAAGAGTACCTAATTGGCTGTAAAGTGCTTTGGGACATCACAAGGCTCTGTTTTTACTTGTCAATTTCAAAACTGAGATTTTTTTTTGTTATTTGTTCCCAGGATGTGGGCATTACTGACTGGGCCAGCATTTATTCTTTATCCATAATTGAAAATGCGCTATCCTTAATTGAAAATGCAGTGGTGAGCTGCCTTTTTGAATCATTGCAGTCCATAGAGAAGGAGTTCCAGAACTTTGATCTAATGACAGTGAAATAATGTCAACTTAGTTCCAAACCAAGATAGTATGGGGAGCAATTTGTAACTAGTGGTGTACCTATCCATCTGCAACCCTTTGTTCTAGGTGGTAGAGGTTTGGAAATTGCTGGCTGAGGAAATTTAGTGACGGAATTCTAAATTTGTCTGTGTACACGCTTACTTTCAACACTACGAGTATTGTTTTGATTCCAAAATGATAGCTACACCATACATTGAATGCAAAGGGAATATGGAGTAGTTAGATTCTATCTTGTTGGAGATAGTCATCTCTTGACACTTCTAAGTATGACTGTTATCTGCCACTATCAGTACAAGCCTGAATGTTATGAGGTTTTGCTGCACGCCGGAAGACTAATTCTGTATCTGAGAAGTTGCAAATGGTATTGAACTTTACAATCATTAGCAAACTTCTGGCATTATTTTGGAGCAGGGGTGGTCATTAATGCAGTGGTTGAAGGTGGTTGGGTTTAGGACACTAAACCTGAGGCATTCCTGCGGTGATGTTCTGCGGCTGAGATAGTTCGCTTCTAATTACCACAACCATCTTCCTTTGTGGTATTTATCTCTCCATTTCACTCCAATCGTTGATACCATGTTCTGTAAAATGCTGCCTGATGCCAAGGACAATCACTATCAACTCACCTATGAAATTCATGTTTGGACCAAGACTGTAATGAGGTATGGAGCTGAGTGGCCCTTGTGGAATAAGAACTGAACATTGTTAAGCATATTGGATCATGTGCTTTATAGTTAGAGGCATAGAGTACAATGCAAGGAATATTAATAAAACATTGATTCAGCACCAAGTAGGGTATTGTGTCCAATTGGCACCTCTCTTTAGGAAGGGTGTGTGAGCTTTAGAAAGAAAGCAGAAAAAGTTAACCAGAATGGTTCCACAGTTGAGAGATTTCAGTAAGAAGGATAGATTGGAGAAGCAGATATTGTTCTCATGAGAGAAGTTTAAGGAGAGATTTAATAGAGGTTTCGTTGTGAGGGATCTGGACAAAATAGATGTGGAAAAGTTGTTCCCAGTGACAGAAGGGTCACAGACCAGGGGACACAGATTTAACTTGGATATTAAAAGAAAAAACAATGACAACATGAAGAAGAACATAATAAAGCAGTAAATTGGTAGGTTATGGAATGCACTGCCCAAGAGACTGATTGAGACAGATTCAACTGTGACTTTCCAGAAGGAATTGGATAAGCACCTAAAGGGAGAAAGATTGTTGGGCAATGAGAAAGGGTGAAAAATGGAACGCTCCCTTATGGAGAGTCAGTGCAGACATAATGTGCTGAATGACCTCTTATTCTGCTCTAATAATTCTGTGGTTCTATGATTATAGAACGGAGCAGCAGGATGCTTAAGCAACCTGGACCACTCTGGAGAATCCCTGGAGTATCCACTACAGCTTGTTTTCCAGGTCAGTTTCATCTGCTGTGTCTTGCATAACCTAGTCATTAAGAAGACACAGACCTTGCCACCAGGGATGCAGCAAGCAGTTCAGAAGTGGTAGGAGGAGCAGGAAAAGGAGATGCATGAAGTAAGGATCAAGATGTCTGTGATTGTTTCATCTGACTCGGATTCCACTAAACACAAGCCAAAATCTCTCTTAAGGAATCATCACACACCTTACCTTATCTCTGTCTCTGAGCAACACAGCATGTTGAAATAAAAACTACCACAAACAACTGTTCCAAATCAACTTTATTATCAAATAAACCATTGACAAAGGTCAGTGGATCATCCTTGCAACAGTCCTCTAGTATCTGACATGTTGTTACATTTCCTAATGCTTCTAGTACTGCACTTGTGGATGTAATATAGCTGGCAGGAGCCTCTTGATCTGCAGTTGGAGGAACTATAGATGGTCTTACAAGATACCTTCAAGCAGCTCCGCCCCAGAAGGCCTAACTTTCCATGTCATAGGTGGCAGCAACCTGGGTTGGCTGTCAACCAACAACAACTGGTGGATTGGTAATGCTGAGATTATGAATAAAAACTGAAAGAACTGCGGATGCTGTAAATCAGGAACAAAAAAAAGTTGCTGGAAAATCTCAGCAGGTCTGGCAGCATCTGTGAAGGAAAAAACAAAGTTAACGTTTCGGGTCCGGTGAGGAAGTTCGGGTTCCCTGATGAAGGTTCTGTAGAGCACCAGTGTTCTCCTTTCTCAGGAAAGCAGCATTCATAATCTCAGAGTTAACGTTTCGGATCTGGTGAGGAAGTTCAGGTTCCCTGATGAAGGGTCACCGGACCCAAAGTGTTAACTCTGAGATTATGAATGCTGTTTTCCTGAGGTAGGAGAACACTGGTGCTCTACAGAACTACTATCGTTCCCTGAGTGCAATGTGGAGGAAGGAGTCTCAGAAAACCTACTGGAGGATAGATTGCTGGACTGTTGTGAGACCCTGCAAGCCCTTTTGAGCACTGGTATCTGCAACCGTGATGGCAGCTGCTTGAGCTTTCACTGCAGCACTCAGATGTTTGAGGAATTATACTACAATGGACATCAAGGCATTGGCGCGTTGGTTCAAATTAGTGTTAGATAATGCCACAGTTATTACTTCTTGAATTACTTTGCGATCTGTAAATGATTTCTTATGCTTTCCCAGAAGATTGTAAATGTGAAAATGATGCTTCAGTACACACCTGTTCTTTTGCTGCTGGTTTAGAGAAAAAAGAACTTGAACTTTCAAAACAGCCTACAGCTCATCAACTTTCTTTGTCCAATGCACGCTGTTCAAGCAAACAATATTCTTAAATTTACTGTGCATCATTACGTGGTGTTGTTCCAAGTTTGCCTCTTTACTTACCAATATACCTAGGTGGCGTATATGGCAAGTGCCCTTATCTTTTACTGATATTAATAGAAATTAATTTTCGCATTCGTCATGAAAGTTGTACATTTTTGGTTCCTTTTAAATGGTCCAGGTTCAACTGTCATCGTTATTGCTCCATCTTATAGTTCCCGACACTGGTTACTCTGCGTGTAGACTTCCAAACTGAGCCTCTAGAAAATCCAAAATGTTGCTTGATGCTTTTTAGTATAGAAGCATGGTAAGTCACTTCTGTGGTCATAATTTGTTTCTGGGACCCCTGGCTGGCTTGCATTGATTGGCTATTCGATGTGGGGGACAACAATGTACCTGTAATTTCTTCAACCTGCATGAACCTATTAGAAAAGTGCTGAAAAAGAAACTGCAGGTCCACAGAGAATGGGTGAAAGGAGTGGGACTAGCTGAGCTGCTCTTGAAAGGCATCTGCATGGCCATGATGAGCTGATTAACCTCTTATATTTCAACTATAATATACTGGCTTTACAGATGATTTCCTTGAATGGAGTTCTGAGGAAGGATCACTAGACCCAAAATATTAAATCTGATTTCTCTCCACAGATGCTGCCAGACCTGTTGAGCTTTTCCAGCAATTTCTGTTCTTGTTTCTGATTTCTAGCATCTGCAGTTCTTTTGGTTTTCATTTCTTTGTATATTTCTTACATTACCCTCCAATGATAGACCATTGGGACCAAATTGAAACATGATGCAACAAGCAAAAAGGCCTGTCAAAAGCATGCACTTTTCTTTAGCTACGTGATATTACAATGGTGTTATGATTGATGTGCACATGGCAAGGAAACGCAGACGGGCAGTGAGATCAACTGTCAGAGATACACATGGTTAGGAAATGTGAGTGGGTAGTGAGATTGACTCAGTCAGAGACCAGTCAATTACAGTCTACATGTTGAAGACCACAGTTTTAGAGAATATAGTTGATGAGTTTGGACTTAGTTGGCCAAGAAACTGTGGTAAGTTACTGCAGCACACCTTGTAGATGATCTGTGCTGCTGCCACTATACACAGTGGTGAAGAGAATGATTATTGAATATTGTGGACGTGATGCCAATCAAGCAGGCTCCTTTGACCTAGGTGGTGTTGAGGTTCCTGTGTGTTGTTAGAGCTACACTCATCCATCAAACGGAGCATATTCTACTAAACTCCCGACATGCAGTTTCGAATGGTGGATAGGCACTAGGGAGACAGGAGGTCATTTACTTGCCACAGATTCCTCTCCTATGTCCTGCTGTTTTAGCCACAATATTAATATGATTCCTTTTCTTGTTAATTGTAACCACCAGATATTGACAACTGGGGATTCAGCAACAGTAATTCTATTGAATACCAATAAAAGGAAGTTAGGTTCCCTCTTGTTGCAGATGATCTGACACTTATGCAAATGTTATCAGCCAACCTGAATGTTGTCCAGATCTTGCTGTGTATGAACAAGGGCTGCTTCAATATCTAAGGGTGGCAAATGGTTTTGCACATAATGCAATTATGTCACCAGGTAGTTGAAGTTGCTACAGTGAATAGAGCAGTATGTGAGGCCAGTAGTTCATTTGTAAGGATATGAGAAGAAGCATTCACTGATCTTGAACACTTATGAAAATTATTATTTTTCTTTCTTCACTGTACCCAGACTCTCAGGACTTCATTGGTTGCTTTGATGACCCTGGTTATTTGCTCCTACTTGTCTTCTCACTGTCAAACTCTTTTGGCCCCTTCTTCCTTTCCACTTCCTGCACTGAGGCCACCGTTACTTCATCAGCTAACATTGGAGTATGCAATGACCTGCTGTAACACTTTGATTAATTTCCCTTTTCAGAGACTCTTTTCAGCCATTTCCAGCACCTGCTGCCACCAGATTGTAGCTACCGTTTAAGAGGTGCAGGCTAGCTTTAAATAATGCAAAGTAGATTTAACTGCTGCTACCCTGGCATGAACATAATACCCCTGCTGAGAAGCACAGCCTAATTAAAATTAAATTTAAACTCAGGCAACACAAGTTGGTACGCTCCCTGCATCACGATGATCACGCATGGGTTAATTATGCATTATTATTCCTGTGCCTGTTATTCCGCTTATTCACCTTTCCTCATAGATCTTTGTTAGGCAAGGTCTTAGAGCTTAAGAATTAAAGTGGGTAAATGAAGTTAGGATACAGATCAGTTTTTGTTATTGTGTAGTGTAACAGACTTGAGAAGCTGAATTACCTACTCTTCTTTCTGTGTCATTGTGAAAAGGTGCTATCTAAATGTAAATTCTTCATCCTCAAGTGTTTTTTTTTGTAACGACCATGACAGAAGATGCAGTTTAAGAGCAATCAGAGGTCAGAACAGACCTGACTTCGTGTTAATCCAGTGTTCAACATTCAGGATAATTCTATGCTCTAGCAAATTACAAACTCAGTATATTCTAAGGTATATTTCTCAAAGGAATCAACATAGACAATGCAATATGAATGGTCAATAGATACCTGACACATTCCCAGAATCTTTATTTAATGACTAGTAATATGGGCCGGAAGTCCCTAATTTAAATACTGGTTGCATTCAGTTATTGATTAGCATAGGCAGTGCTATATACAGAATTCTGTTGAATATACATCAACTGAGCAGCAGGCCACTTAGCCAGACTATTCCATGCCGGTGTTTATGCTGTACTGTTTTAGTATCCTCAGAGTGTGCTAAAGAAATAAATTAACTAGTTTGTGTGTGGGTATCAGATGAGAACAAGATTGGACTCGTACATGATGAATTCATAGTCAAGTACCGTGCCAGTATTCACTGCCAGGATTTTCAAGTGGCTAATGGCCACTTGAGTGAAACCATTGAAAGGCAGCTTGCACCTGTGGTCCTGTCACCCAGAAAGTAGTTAACATCTTGAGGATTTAGGAACATGGAGTCACAAAAGAGTCACTGGAATGTTAATTTTATTTTGCACCACACTTAAATGTGTTCCGAATGACTTGTATTTTATTCATCATATACAATTAACAGAAAATTTCACATCCCTGCAGGCTGATCCACACACATAGAAAACACCAGTTGTGGTATGTGCTTTTATGTTACATCTAACAATGAAAAATCATATAGTTGAATTCACAAAATGCTCAATGATTAACGTTGTTGAGAGACAGCAAAATAATTGAAGCATCTGCTACACAATATGGCAATGAAGATACAGATTATGAATCTAAAAGTGTCTGAATAAATGTCAGGTTGTCGTTTTGAGAACAGTACATGATACTGGATAAATCTAATTAAGGTCAGCAGGTTATTAATATAATCCTTGACGGATGTCTTAAAACCATTAGTAAAGAGTGGATTGGTGGAGAAAATCAGCAGAAACCTCCGTCAAATGCAGATCCAGCATGATTACTCTAAATAGCACCTGACAGATTAAGATGTGAAGGATGTTAGGTCACAAACTGGTGTTTTATAAGTACGTATTTTGGTAATTATTCATTCCACACAAAAGTAGAATACATAGGAAATAATTTGACTAAATCAGATGCATTTTAATGAAAATTGACGTTGACTCAGAATATATACATTATTGTCAAACTGAAAAAGTTTACTGAATTTGTTGTTTCTCATATAGTGTAGTTGATTTCCAGAGAAATCATCCTGATTAATATTTACAAAGAATACATATGGCAATGAAACAGGCTATTCAGTCCAACCAATCCATAAGGTGTTTATGTTTTACTCAAGCTTTCACCCATCTTATCTCATTTAAATTTATCATTTAAATTTTGTACTCTCAGTGGCCTTCTCCATCAAATGCTTGTCTAACTTCCTTTCAAATTAATCTTTGCCATTTGCTTTAACTATTCCCTTTGGCTGCAAGTTCCACATTCTCATCACTTTTTGGGAAAGACAGTTTTTTTTAGTTCCCTACTAGACTTCCTGGAAACTATCCTGATTTGATGCCATCTAGTTATACTTTCCCTACAGGAGAAAGCATTCTCCTTATATCCACTCCATCAAAATTTATAACCTACATTTTCAGGTTTCTGAATAGTCAGAGACCGGATGAACACTGGATGATGCACATTGGTCTCATGCAGAAGTCCTGCCACTGGTGACTATGTAGGAATTTTCCAGGAAATTCAAACTTCCAATGAGCCATCAAGTAAATGGAATTAAAACCTTCTTATTCTTGGCTAACCGTAAAACTGACCCAAACCGACCACTGATTTCCCCAATCATTCAGAGTGATACACACCCCAATCCCCCCATCCCCTGATCTGCACTGACAGTCTTCAACTCTCACTTGACCTGACACCACTCCAACCTACCCTAAGTATTCATCCAATTACTTGCCACCAACCCCCCACACACCTGACACCCCATCCCGTCATCTAACTGGCAAACTACCACTCAACTATATGCCGCCCTGCACCTCTTCCCCTCCACCACTCATTTAGTAGTTCACTTACCCCACCCCCAACCACACTCCCTGTACACATCTTTTCAGTCCTGTTAGAGTGCCTTTAGAACTTTTAAATGTTGGAATGTAGCAGCTACTACTGCAAGAAGGGGCTATAACTTCACTGAGAATGCACACCACTGCCAAATCCATGGATTGGCCTCCTGGCCTGATCTATATTGCTTCACCCAGAAGCTGGCATAGAGTTTTTGATTCTGATCAGGGTATCTGTACCATTCTCTGTGTAGCCACTCTGTACAAATCTTTGACAATTCTAAAGATCTTTACAACAGCCTGCTTTTCTTTTCCAAAAGAAAAGAAACACACACACACAATCCATTTGTAATATGTGTAATCAAGCATTTTTGGCATCTCACTCTGCAGTTTCTCTTTACAAAATGTGACCAGAACTACATGCACTGATCTAACAAAGATTCTTTACACCCTTAGGATAACTTCCAAAGTTTTCATTTCTATCTCTCTAGAAGTAGAGCATAGGGCTTTGTTTTTTTTATAGCCTTGCTAACCCTTTGTGCAACTTTTAGGGATTGGTGTATATGTTGTCCGAGATATCTCTGATTGTCTATCCCATTTGCACGTTCCAAATAATAAGTGACCTCTCTATTCTTCCTACCAAAATGCAATACTGCACATTTATGTATTAAACCTCATTTGCAAATTATTTGCCTGTTCGAGTTTATTAATATAGTTTGTCGCAAGTTTTCACTGTAACATCTATTCTGCCCAATTTGATGTCACCTATAGATTTAGAAATTATGGATTGAATTTTACTGAAAATTAACAAGTGTTGATTTTGAAGTGTTTGATGTAGGGTTTCTCTATGTGAGCCCTAGTGAGATTTCTCATGCTATTCTCTGAGACTTGATTTGTTACCTCTGCCCCACACCCTTATGATGCTTCACTCATCCTATCCTCCCTCTCACCCAAGGTGGAAGTATTCACCACTACTGGGTTCTCCCAGGATTACCAGTACTGGTGCTATTTTTAAAGCCCAACCATGGACCTGATCAACATTTTCAGTCAGAAACTATTCTTCACCAGACATACAGTGGGAGGGGAACCAAAAAGAAATACTTCTTGGGACATATCAGTAGCGTGGCTAACATGTTATTTCAAATACAAGTGCACATTCATAAATGTATTGCTGTTTTAAAATCAAGCTGTGGAGGCTACCCAGCATTCCATTTTAGAATCTTAGCTAAGGGAATGCTACTCTTTCCTTAATACCCAGGGTAGCTTAACATTTTTCACTGTCCGTCACATAAAAGAGAGCCTTCAAACAGTTGAAAGCTTTCACTTTTATTCAGCAACAACAAAAGTGAAGAACAAACAAATAAACAGAAGCTACTTTTGCCTCGGGGAAGGACAAGGACTGCTTGCCTTTTGAGCAGCAACAAATTTACAGACAATGAATAATCACTGCACCCAGCTTATTTCTACTGGGACGTATATCCATAAGTGCTGTTCAGTTCACTGCACCTGATGCTTTATTCTATCAAGCAGAAGTTGATGTTCCTCCTATGCAATGTCCTCATCCAACTCCTCACATGACTGCTGCTGCTGTCCCAGTTATTTAGTATCCAGTTGCCTGTTCCAGTTGTGCCAGATCAGTATTCTAGGATTATGCAGCACACCCTGTCTGCCGTGTACTACAAAGGGCCTGCAGTCTGACTCGAGCATCAGAACTTTATCTTCAGCAGGTCTCTCATTTGCTCCAAAATAGCCCTGGTTTGAAGATGGGCAGCATTGTATCTATGCCTAGCTTCAGTCAAGGGATCACATGATGAAGTCATCAGCCATGATTGCAGAGGCTCTTGTCTATCAGTAACCAGTCTTGGAAGGCATCTGGCCCTTGAAACGAAGGAGGTATGTGACAGTTTTTAAGTATATTAGCATCATGGTAACTTGCAGGGTGTCTGATGCAGACTTCTAATACATAGTAACAATGATCATAGATGACTGATATAATGGAATCCTTTTTGTTCATGAAGTCAGCTGTGTTACAATGTGGCATTCCAAACATGACGTGTTCAGTCTATTGCACTCTGTACCTGGGGAAGCCAGGCAAATGTTGGCAAAGCCAAGTGTCCGGGCTGCAGCCCTGAACTAGTCACAGGCAATGAGATGAAATGATATGATCTGGCACAACAGTGGCTCAGTGGTTAGCACTGCTGCCTCAGAGCGCCAGGGACCTGGGTTTGATTCCACCCTCAGGCTACTGTCTGTGTAGATTTTGTACATTCTCCCTGTGTCTGCGTGGGTTTCCTCCGGGTACTTCAGTTTCCTCCCACAGTCCAAAGATGTGCAGGCTAGGTGGATTGGCCATGTTAAATTGCCCATGGTGTTCAAGGATATGTAGATTGGGTAGGTTATAGGGGATGGGTCTGGGTGGGATGCTCCAAAGGTTGGTGTGGACTTGTTGGACTTGTTTCTTTACAGTTTTGATATATTTATGCATCAAGGGTTATGAGATCCCATACAAATCCCCAGTGGATCCTTGGAAGCAGGCAAATGCCATCACCTTGAAGGCCTCCAGGATAGAAAGGCCACCTTCTTTCATGTCACAGTTTTCACTCCAGCAGTTGGCATAGTTCTGTGACAGTGTTCTGGGATATCCTCAGTCTGCAACAACACTGCACCTCACTATCGTGGAGGAAATACCACTGAGGATGATTGACTTTTGACTTCCTGCACATAGAAACATTGAAGATAGGAGCAGGAGAAGGCCATTCGGCCCTTCAAGCCTGCTCCACCATTCTTCACGAACATGGCTGATCATCCAATTCAATAGCCTAATCCTGCTTTCTCCCCATAATGTTTGATCCCATTTGCCCCAGGTGCTACACCTAGTTGCCTGTTGAATACATTCAATGTTTTGGCATCAACTACTTCCTGTGGTAATGAATTCCACAGGCTCATCACTCTTTGGGTGAAGAAATATCTCCTCATCTCTATCCTAACTTGTCCAACCTGAATCCTCATACTGTGACCCCTGGTTCTGGACACACCGACCATTGGAAACACCCTCTCTGCATCTACCCTGTCCTGTCCTGCTCGAATTTTATAAGTCTCTATGAGATTCCCCCTCATCCATCTGAACTCTAGTGAAAACAATCCCAACCTAGTCAATCTCACCTCATATATCAGACCCGCCATCCCTGGAATCAGCCTGATGAACCTTCACTGCACTCCCTCAAGAGCAAGAGCATCCTTTCATAGAAAAGGGTACCAAAATTGCATGCAATATTCCAGGTATGGTCTCACCAAGGCACTGTACAACTGCAACAACACATCCCTATTCCTGTACTCAAAACCTTTCTCAATGAAGGCCAACATACCATTTGCCTTCTTTACCGCCTGCTGCACCTGCATGCTTACCTTCAGTGATTGGTACACATCCTGAGGGAACCTTAAGCTCTTCATATGGAGGCTGTTGGGTAGCCACTGGAGGGTGCTGCTGGTTCTGGGACTGAAGGCAGATCTGTTGCTCCTCAATTTCTCTGTGTCCTTGTTACATCACAGCAACAGTGATAGTAACCTGGGCAGAGGCTGAGGCCTTTGGTCACGCTTCCAACAAACCAGTTTAGGAACATCAGAAACAGAACAGGTCCTCAGTTATGTGAGTAGTCAGCATTCATACCACTCACAAATGATGGTTTAGCATACTCCTCCATACAGTTGAAACAGAAAGAATTATGACAATAAGAGCCAGGGAATGCCTTTTGATATAAGGATCATAATGCAATGAATGTCGCAAAAATCATGTTGCACAAAGACAATAGGATACAGTATATGCTAAATGATTACTAATACCTTTCCCTTCTGTCCTCACATAGCCCAATAATGGTGGCATTGCACATAAGAATATTATTGGATGTTAAACTTGAGAGGGTGCAGAAAGATTTACAAGGATAAAGCCAGGATTGGAGCATTTGAGTTATAGGGAGAGGCTGAGTAGGCTGGTGCTTTTTCCCCTGGAGTTTTGGAAGCCGAGGGGTGACCTTATAGAAGTTTCTAAAATCATGAGGGGCATGGATAGGGTGAATAGCCAAGGTTCTTTTCCTAGGGTGGTCGAGTCCAAAGCTAGAGGGCATAGGTTTAAGGTGAGTGGGGAAAGTTTTAAAAAGGACCTGAGGGATAACTTTTTCATGCAGTGGGTAGTATATGTATGGAATGAGCTGCCAGAGCAAGTGGTGGAGGCTGGTACAATTACAGTATTTAAAAGGCATCTGGATGTGTATATGAATAGGAAGGATTTAGAGGGATATGGGCAAATGCTGGCAAATGCAACTAGGTCAGATTGGGATGTCTGGTTGGTGCGGAAAGTTGGACCGAAGGGTCTGTTTCCATGCTGTGTGCCTCTATGAATCTATAAATACTTACTCTTCAAGATGAAAGGCAATCAGATCTGGACCCTTGTGCAGCCTACAGGATCTCGAAATGTCTTTATGAATTGTGGTCTGCAGGTGCCACTTTAAATGTTGCCTGTAAGTAATTCTGCTTCATGGAGATTAGTGTGTTCAACATGCACTGAACAACAATATGGTCAAGATAGCTTGTATCCCACACAGTTTGACACTAGATGTATTTTACATACAGTGCATTATGATTACAGATGGCTTCAACCTGTACTGTGAAGGTGCAATTGCTCTCACAGGCTTTCACATCCCATGCAGGTAGGGCCTGCATGCTTAGCCAGAAAAAGAACACATACTCTGTCCACTGTGGATATGGTCACGCTGGTAATCAAGGACACCCTGCATGTCTATTTTCTTTCTCCCTACTGAGTTCATCAGTACTGAGCTTTCAATGATCCCACACACCACTTTGAATTATGATTTCATCTCCCAATATTGCATTCTGGAACATAGAAACTAGGAGTAGGAATAGGACATTCAGCCCCTCTAACCTGCTCCACCACTCAGTAGGCTCACGGCTGATCATGTATCTCAATGTCGTATTCCCACATTTTTACTGTACCTCTTGATGCCTTTAAAATCTAGAACTTTATCTATCTCTTCCTTGAATATGTTCAGTGACTTGACCTCCATAGCTTAGTGTGCTAGAGAATTCCACAGGTCCACTACCCTTTGAGTGAAGAAATCTTCCCTTGTCTCAATCCTAAATTGTTTACCCTGTATCCTGAGATTGTGTCAGTGTTTCTAGACTCCCTGCCTTAAGAAAACATCCTCCCGGCATCTAGTCCGTCCAGTCCTGTTATAATTTAAATGTTTCAATCAGATTCCCTCCTAAACTTCTAAGCTTTAATGAATACAGTCATCCTCAGTATCAGCATAGTGAGCCTCTGCTGCAATCTGTCTACGGCAAGTATATCCTTTTTTAGGCAGGAAGATCAAAACTGCATGCAATACTCCGGATGTAGTCTCATCAACACCCTATAGAACTGTAGTAAGGCAGTGACAATCAGTTTGGAATCCACCAGGGCCACTCAGCTCATGGCCTCGTTACAGCCTCTGTTCAAACATGGATAAAATACCCGAATTCCAATTCCAAAGGTGATGTGAGAGTCACACCCTTGATACCAAGACTTTATTTGACCGAGTGTGGCATCTAACTGGAGTTAATGGAAATCTGAGGGCAAACTCTCTAATGCTTAGAGTCGTACAGGAAGATGGTTGGGGTTGATGGAGATCAGTCATCTCAGCTTCAGGACATCTCTGCAGGAGTTCTTCAGGGTGATGTTCGAGGCTCAATCATCTTCAGTTGCTTCATCAATGACCTTTTCTCTGTCGTAAGGTCAGAAGTGTGGATGTTTGCTGACGATTGCATAATGTTCAGTATCATTTGTGGCTCCTCAGACAACCAAAGCGATCCATTTTCAAATGCAACAAGACCTGACCAGTATCCAGACTTGAGCTGACAAGTGGCAACTAACATTCATATCACACAATTGCCGGGAAATGACCATCTCCAATAATGGGTAATTGAACCACTGCTCCTTGACATTCAATGGCATTACCATCACTGAATTCCCCACTATCAACAATATCAACATCCTTGGGGTTACCATTGACCAGAAACTGATCTGGACTCACCATATAAATATAGCAGCTCCAAAAGCAGGTCAGAGACTAAGAATATTACAGCAGTATTTCATCTCCGGACTCCCCAAAGCTTGTCCACTACCTACAATGCACAAGTTAGGAGTATGATGGTTTAGCCCCCTCTTGCCTGGATGTGTGCCGCTCTAACAATACTCATGAAGCTGAACACTATTCAGGACAAAGCAGCCCACTTGATTGGTACTATATCCACAAGCATTCAGTCACTTCATCATCAACACTCAGTTGCAGCAGTGTGTAAATTCAATAAGATTTACTGCAGAAATTTGCCAAGATCCTGAGACAGCAACTTCTGTTCCTTCACTGTCGC
The DNA here is from genome assembly GCF_021869965.1 of Rhincodon typus. Taxonomy (NCBI): domain Eukaryota; kingdom Metazoa; phylum Chordata; class Chondrichthyes; order Orectolobiformes; family Rhincodontidae; genus Rhincodon; species Rhincodon typus. The sequence continues at coordinate 113,597,924 of NC_063333.1, read as the reverse complement.
TAGATCAAAATCCTGGAATGTGCTCCCTCCAGAGATACCCACTTCCCACAAGTGAAAAAGAAAACTACTTCTGAACTCAAATCCTCTTGCAATGAACGAAAAACAGAAATTACTGGAAACTCTCAACAGGTCTGGCACCATCTGTGGAGAGAAATCAGAGTTAACATTTCGGGTCTAGAGAACTTCTTCAGAACTGACAGTAGCTAAGAAAAAGTTATTTTTATGCAGGAGATAGGGTGGGAGAAGAAGGCCCAAAGACAGAGAAGAACAGTTGGATAGACAATGGAGTGGATAATGGTCAGCCTAGGAGAAAGAATGGCTGCTAATAAGGACTATTAGTGGCTAACAATGGGTATTATGTAATAGCAGACCATGTGATGTAGGGTTGGGGTAAGGACATGAGAGGAAGGCGCCTCAAACCCTAAGATGGTTGAACTTGATATTTGTCCAGAAGGATGTGGAGTTTCCAAATGGAAAATGGGGTGCTATTCTTCCAGTTTGCACTGAGCTTCGCTGGGACACTTTAGCAAGCCTGAGACAGAGATGTTGGCAGGGAATAAGCTGGTGTGTTGACGTGGCAAGCAACTGGAATCTCAGGGTTTTTTTTGTGCACAGAACGTAGGAGTTCTGCAAAGCGGTCACCCAGCCTACACTTTGTTTCCCCAATGTAGAGGAGACAACATTGTAGCTGTGAACGCTGTAGACTAGATTGACTGAAGTGTGAGTAAAGCACTGCTTTACCTGAAAGGTGTGTTTGGGACCTTAGATAGTGAGGACGGAGGAAGTAAACAGGAAGGTGTTACACCTTCTACAGGGAAGGTGCTGTGGGGGCCTGTTGGGAGTGAGAAAGGAGTGGACCATGGTGTCCTGGAGGAAATGGTCCTTGTGGAAGGCTGGCAAGGGAGGGGAGGGGAATATGTGCCAGGTGGTTGCATCCCGCTGGAAGTAGCAGAAATGGTGGCTAATGATCTTCTGGATGTTGATACTGGTTGGATGTTGAGTAAGGACAAGGGGAACCCTATTGCTGTTGCAGAAGGGAAGAGAGAGATTGAGGGCTGAAGTGCAGGTAGTGGATCCAGCTGCAGACCCTGTCAACTACGGTGCTGGGGAACCCTTGGTTGAGGAAGAAGGTGGACATTTCGGAGGCCCTCTTGTCAAAGATGGCATCATCAGCGCAGATGCAACAGAGACAGATGAACTGGGAGAATGAAATAGAGTCTTTACAGGAAATAGTGTGTGAGGATATATAGTCAAAGTAACTGTGGGAGTCGGTTGGTTTTTAGTGGATATTGGTGGCCAGCCTATCCTTAGAAATAGAAACAGAGATGTCGAGGAAAGGAAGGGAGGAGTCAGAGATGGAACAGGTGAAGGTGAGAGCATGGTGGAAATTGGAAGTGAAATTGATAAACTTTTCCAATTCAGATGAGAGAGGGAAACAGCATCGGTGATATCATCGATATACCAGAGAAAGAGTTGTGAGTGGGGGCCAGAGTAGGACTGGAGCAAGGAATGTTCATTGTACCCTACAAAGAGACAAGCATAACTAGAGTCCATGCAGTTACCCATTGACTTGAAGAAAGTGAGAGGAGTTAAATGAGCAGTTGTTCAGAGTGAGAACGAGCTCAGCCAGACGGAGGAGGGCGGTGGTAGATGGGCTCAGTTCAGGCCATTTTTCCAGGAAGAAATAGAGAGCCCTGAGACCATCCTGATGGGGGATGGACATGTAAAGGGATTGCATGTCCATGGTAAAGAAGACGTGGCTAGAGCCCACAAATTCCAATGAAGGTCAATGTGGCTTTGTCTTCATAATTGTTCTGTCTTTGCTCCTCAGATATATTAATTCAGATCCATGACCCTGGACAATCAAAATGGCCAATTGACTGCAATCAAGTCCCTTGACAATATCAGATCACCTTTACTGTGCTGGGAACCCCTGACTAATGGCGGTCTTCCTTGACTTGACTGAAAGGTGCTGGTCTACTCAAAGCGTGCATCAAAGTGCAGAATTTTTTTTAAGTGGCTCAGGGATATGTCATGAGGATGTGGAGAGACTGCCGTATGTCCAATGTCAATGTCTATATTCAAGGGTGCAGGCGGTCTCTGTCCATGAAGCATACCCTGAGATATTGGCAACAGTTGTCCAAGATAGAGGGCTGGAGGAACAAGCTTGAGTTGTCAGCTACTTGCTCTGACTTTCATTTTGGGAATTGTCAGCATCTAATTTCTCTCCAGTAGCCGGGAGAATGGGAAACTATCAATGAAATGAGTTTGGTAATAATGGCATGACAATGCATGCAAATGAGTCCAAATAGGACTCTAGCTTCTCACTAGCAAGATTCTCGTTTCACTGTTCAAAACTTCATTAGAGGATCAGACGTTTTCCTGTTGATGTTGAGAATCTCATTTCTGCTAATCTCACCCTATTTTCTGAATGACTGACTAATGTCCATGCTGTTCAGGGGCTGGGAATAATGCCCAATGTTGCATTAATGTAAATTGTGAACATAAGTAGTCCCAGCATATATCCTTGTGGAACATTGCTTTCCGCCACCTGCCATTCTGACTAACTACCATTTCCACCCATTTGCAATTTTCTCCAATTAATTGACTGTGCTTTTATCACATTATGTACTTTTGTACCTTCATCTTAAAATGTATTATGACAACCACTGCTGAAACTGTATATCTACTTTACATCTTTCATGTGTCTAGCAATTCCGTATTACTAAGATAATGAATCTGCCCTTGTTGGGCTTTTTGCACATTTAGCTAGACAAGAATCATATACACATTATAGGAATTCCATTCCCTTATCCCTAGTACCCACCACTTCTGGTTGTTGAAATCCCTCTTAATTCTTAAACCATTTTTAAATTCACTCATGGGATGCAGGTGACACTGGCTGGGCCAGCATTTAATATCCATCCCTAGATACCCTTGAGAAGGTGGTGGTGAGCTGCCTTTTTAAACCATGGCCATCCATTTGATGTAGGTACTCCCACATTAACATTTAGGAGAGATTTCCAAGATTTTGAGCCAGTGATCCTGAAGCAACAGTGATAGAATTCTAAGTCAGAATGTTGAATGGTTTGGAGAGGATTTTTTAAGTGGCAGTGTTCCCCTGTATCCATTTTCACTTAATTCCTTAACTTTCCTGTGTATTTATTCCTTCACATCCCTTCCACTGTTAGATAGACTGTAGATCACACCTCTTTGTATGGTTAATCCTTTACCTTTATTCATATGTTTTCCGATCGAAGGTCACAGATCTGAAACATTTTTCTCTCTCTACACAAATGCTGTCTTACTAGCTGAGTTTTATTCAGTAATTTACTTTCAAATTTCCAGCATCTGCAAAATACTGCATTTTGGTTAAGGGTCCTGTTCTTGTCTTGTATAAAGCTGCACCTTCTTTTTCTGGGTTGTTGTGGTATCCCTGATAAGTACAACTTTTCCATCTCTTCTTTTCTCCTCTGTATCTTTTGTTAATATATTATACCCCACAATGTTTAATTCCCTGTCCTGATTTTTCAATGCCCTTATTTCTAAACATTAGTAATTGCCCTGTAAAGGAATTGGTAGAAATCTTAAGGAAATAAATCATCAAATCTGTGATTTGAAAGTGTCTTGTTACATGGGTCAGAAATGTGGCTCTTGACAAAGCAGACATCCAAAGTCAGGAAAGTTGTGAAATGTAACTCTGGAGAAGAATTGAGCCGATCTTTTGGAGAGAAAGCACAAAAATAATAAAGTTTTCATGATGATGGAGGAGAAAAAAAATCATCATGGAATATCATCAAAATAAAGCAACAAGATTAGATTGGTTATATTGTAAGAAATGAGAATTTGCTGAATTAAGTGTTTGAAAAAGGTTTAGGGAAATATCGACCAGGGAGAAAAAGAAAATGATAATGCTGGATAATTTGAAATTGAAAGTGTGCAGCTCCTACAAGCAACTACAGACAACAAAGTTGGAGAAATTAGCAAAGACCTACCCTTAGGCAGATAAACACTGCTACATTTCTCAGTAATTTCAACTGCATCTGATTCTTCTGATACAAGAATATCTCCAGCTCCTCCATTTTGTTAGAACATAATAATTAGTACAGCACAGGAAAGAGCCCTTCGGCCTACAAAGTCACGCTCAACATGATGCCAAATTACACTAATCCCTTCTGCCTGCCCTTGGTCCATATCCCTTCATTCCTTGCATTTTCATGTGCTTATCTAAAAGTCCCTTAAATGCCCCTATCGTATCTGCCTCCACCACCACCCCTGGTAGTGCGTCCCAGATTCTTACCACTCTCTGTGTAAAAAAAAACTTGCCCCTCACATCTCCTTTGAACTTCCCTCCCCTCACCTTAAATGCATGCACCCTAGTTTTAGACATTTCAACTCTGGGAAAAAGATTCTGACCGTCAACTCTATCTATGCATCTCATAATTTTATTGACTTCTATCAAGTCTCCCCTCAGCCTGCGCCGCTCCGTAGAAAACAACCCGAATTTTTCTAGCCTCACCTTATGTCTCATACCCTCTCAACCTGGTAAACCTCTTCTGCACCCTCTCCAAAGCCTCCACATTCTTCTTTTAATATGGTGACCAGAATTGAATGCAATACAGTAAAATGTGGCCTAGCCAAAGACTGATAAAGCTGCAATATGACATCCTGACTCTTGTACTCAATTCCCAAACCAATAAGGACAAACATGTAATACGGCTTCTTTACCAACCTATCTACTTGGGTGGCCACTTTCAGGGAGCTGTGGATTTGAACCCTAAGATCCTTCTGTCCGTCAATGCTGTTCAGGATCCTGCCATTAACTGTATACTTTTCCTTAACATTTGATCTTCCAAAATACAATATCTCACACTTACCCAGATTAAACTCCATCTGCCATTTTTCCGCTCATATCTGCAACTGATCTATATCCTGCTGTATCCTTTGACAACCTTCTGTACTATCTACAACTCCACCGATCCTTGTATCAACTGCAAACTTACTAACCCACCCATCCACATCATTTATATATATCACAAACAGCAGAGGTCCCACTACAGATCCCCGTGGAACACCACTAGTCACGGACCTCCAGCCAGAAAAACACCCTTCCACCACTATCCTCTGCCTTCTATAGGCAAGTCATTTCTGAATCCACTCTGCCAAGTCACCATGGATTTTCTGGATGAGCTTACCATGAGGGACTTTGTCGAAAGCCTTACTAAAATCCATGTAGATAACATCCACTGCTGTACCCTCATCGATCACCTTTGTCACCTAAATGAAAAATTCAATTATTATGGACACTGTTTGTATTGCTGCATAGATATGTTTGTATTGATAATTAAATAAGATATTCCTTCATTTTATATTTATCAATCTTTGTAGAGCCCTGCTGAAAAATTCTGTTTATTCCCTTGCCAAAATATTCTCCCTTACATTACTCAGCCCTGTGCTCTTCTTTTGGTTTGTTTACATTTAGACTTCATACGTTTCTTAGTTATGTCTTCCACTCTTATCTAAAGTTCTTGCCATTTTACCATTTCTGCCTGGACACAGATCCCTTTCTGGTTTGGGTGAAGTACATCCCATCAATACAATTCCTTCCTATCCCAGAATTGGTGCCAGTGTCCCATGAAAAGCGACATAAAAGCAAACAGATCAGGAGAGTTAGCATGTAGCTAAAGGGCTTATGTCCTACTTTTCATGTAATACAAGAAATAATCAGTGATAATTCCCTTCAAGGTCCTGCTGTTCAACTTAAAGCCCAAAATCAGGATCTCCTCCCTGTCCATATCTATGTTGTTTGTTCCAGCAAGGACCACAACAATTGAATTTACTCCCTTACGATCAAAATTTCTCTCCAGTCACCATGAGATATCTCTTCCCCTGACACCAGAGCTAATATACAAATAGTGGTAAATTCTTTAGTGTGGAAGTGGTGAAACATTTCTGGAGATTAATGCACTCAGGACTAAACGTAATATGATTTGTTTTCTTTGTTTATAATTTACTGCGAATGGATATACTACCAGTAAATTACTCAAGCATGTTCAGAACTGGAAAAATCCATCCAGCTGGTCCTAATGCCCAGGAAATATCATAGCTGACAATACCTTTCACTCAACAATTTTCAGTCACAATCAACCGCCACTATCCTGTTGGCCACTGTAATATATGTTCACCACCTTCTGCACAAAGTAGTACAATCTAAGCTTTCCATCCTCTAACTTCCTTGGTGACGCTCTGCTCTCTGGCTGCAGAATGTGTCACCATGTTAAACATATTGATGTTAATCTTGCTGAGGAAGAGTCACCGGACCTGAAACGTTAACTCTATTTTTTCCTTCACAGATGCTGCCAGACCTGCTGGGCTTTCTCAGCAACTTTGTTTTTGTTCCTGATTTACAGCATCCACAGTTCTTTCGGTTTTTATTGATGTTAATCTTGTCTGTCACATTTAGGATCTGAAATACTTAAAGCTATCCAGTGCTAATGACTGAAAATGACGTTAACCTTGGCCTCCTTAATACGTCCACCTTGTTTCTGCTGGCACATCTCTGAAAAGCCATGTTAAACAAATCAAGCAGCCACATTTCATAGTTCACACCCTCATAGTTCAAAAATAAGCAGTCACCCATTTAAAACAGAAATGAGGAGACGTTTTTTTCTCTCAACGGCTGATGAATCTTTGGAATTCCCTTCCTTAAAAGGCAATGGATGCAGATCTTTAAATATTTTTAAGGCAGAGGTAGATAGATCCTTGATTACCAAAGGGATGAAAGATTAAAGGAGATATACAGGAATGTAAAGTTGAAATTAGCATCAGCACAGCCGTGATCTTATTGAACAACAGAACAGGCTTGAAATGTGAGTGGCCTAATCTTGTTCTTTTGTTGGTTCATAGATGTTCATATAACTATGAGAGAATTTGTTAAGAAACTGCATGTGATGCTTAGAAGGTATTATTTAAAAAAAGTAATAAAACATTCTGACCTAGCACATATGTAGTAGAATGTAAAATGACCAATGAAACTGAAATGGTAGAAACTAGATCAAGGTAGTTGAGGAACAAAATTAATTGAGGGGCAAACGTGAAAGGGAAGACACTGATGGCATATTAAAAGTATCATGGCCCTTATCTTATAAATAAAGGAAGAAAGATTTAATTGCATGTTCTGGGGAGGAAAGTCCGGGGAAAATTATTATGTAAAGAACTCTTTCAATTTCTATCTGAAGCAGACAAGTTTGCAAAACTGTTGCTTGATATTTTAACGTAAAAAGAAACATCGGCCCTGATATTAACTTGCAAGAGGAAAGGAAGAATAGGGCAGTCTGAAGGTTGGGAAATCTGGATGGGTAGCTTTCCTCCAAAGCAGGTCAAATTTAATTCCAGGAGCTGGTTGCAATTTTGGAATCCATTTCCAGGCTGTAACATGTAGAATAAAGGATTAATTATGTTTTTACTGAGGATGTACAAAAGGAACAAAAATAGGAAGTGCTGGAGAAATTCAGCTCATCTGACAGCATCTGTAGAGAGAAAAAAAAGTTTAATATTTCAAATCCAGTGACCCTTATTCTTTTTGTATCAGGCTTCCAGAATCCGCAGTTCTTTACTTTTATTTTAGCTTGTGACATCAGGTCATTGTGAACCAGAGGTTGTGTCTATAAAGCTGCAGAAGCGTGTCTTTTCTTAGGCTCCATCAAATAATAATGTGAATAAAGCTTGTTAATGTAAAGAGTATGGACTGCACCCTATTACATGGTGGCAAGCAATAAACAGAACCACAAAACCTAGGGAAATGGGCAATAAGTAAAACCACAAGGCCAGCTCAGCAACCTAAATGGAAAGTGGGGAGTTTAGAAGAACAAGAAGTGATCTCATAGAAACATAGGATTCTTAAAGGGCTTGACAGGGTAAATGCTGAGAGGGTGTTCTCCTCATGAGAAAATCGAGAACCAAAGGGTGCCAATTTAAGATGAGGAGGAATTTCATCTTTCAGAAGATTGTGAATCTTTGGAACTTCTTGTCATAGACAGTTGTGGGGGCAGAGACCTTGCGTATATGTAAGGCTGAGGTAGATAGATTCTTGATCAGTAGAGGAATCGAGAGTTATGGAGAAAGGGCAAGAAAGTGCACAAGAGGAATGTCAGATCAACCATGATCCTACTGAATGGTAGAGCAGGCTTGAAGTGCCAAATCGCCAATGCCTGTGCCTAGTTCTTATAGACTTATTATGGTCTTATGGTGACAGGGACCTTTGATCAAGATACTTCAAGACTTGCCAAGGCACAAAATAGCAGAGCTTCAGAGCTGGCCCAGAAGCACAGTAGAAGATCCACAGCGAAGAGCAGGCAATTAACAATAAAAAATCAATCAACCACAATGAGTCAAAAATTCCTGTAGCAGAAAAGACTTACTGGAAAGCATAAAAGGACAGGTGAGGAACCCTGCACCACACATTGCAAATAGGAATGTCCACACAAAAGCCAAAAAGAAAGCAGAAACAAAGGAACCATTTCAGGTTGACATAGCCCATACAGTAAATACTCCAAAGATGGAAATGTCTTTGCCTTTATGACGCACTAGGGAAAATGTGGAAAGACCTAATCAAATTGTGAATTGGCTAGAGTGTGCCAAGTGTTTACTAGATACTGCATTTCTCCAGGCTACAATCCAAAACCAGCCAAAGACCAAATTATTGAGATTAAGAAATTAAGACTGGCAACTATTGTAATGCTGCAGCAAGGACACATTGCACACAGAGGCATATACACAGCTCATGGACTGGTGTAGAGCTGGATGAACACAGCAATCCAAGCAGCATCAGAGGAGCAGGAAAGCTGATGTTTCGGGCCTAGACCCTTCTTCAGAAAATTTTCTGAAGAAGGGTCTAGGCCCGAAACATCAGCTTTCCTGCTCCTCTGATGCTGCTTGGATTGCTGTGTTCATCCAGCTCTACACCTTGGTATCTCAGATTCTCCAGCATCTGCAGTTCCTACTATCTCTGCATCTCTGGGCTTTTCACATCCTCTCATAGCATTCATTCTGAGCGAACTTGGATACTGACAGCATAAATGCATTGCATTGCCTTAAACTTATAGAATCATAGAATTTTACAGTACAGAAAGAGGTGATTTGACCCATCATGTCTGTACCAGCTCCCAAAAGAGCTACCCAGCTTGTCCCACTCGCCAGCCCTATCTCCATAGCCCTCTAATTTCATCCCTTTCAAATACAAATCTATCTCCTTTGAAACCTCCTGTGGAATCTGCCTCTACCACTCTCCCAGGTAGTGCATTCCAAATCCTAACAACTCTCTTAGGAAAGAAGTTTATCCAAATCTCACTCCTAGCTGTCTTGCTGACAATCTTGAAGTTGTGACTCCATCCTTCTTTACCCTGTCAAAATTGTTCCTAATTTTGAACACCTCAATAAAATCACCTTTAAATCTTCTCTGCTCCAAGAAAAACAAACCCAATTTCCCTAATATTTTCTTGTATTTAAAATCATTCATTCCTGGTATCATTATAGTAAATCTCCTTTGAACTCTCTTCAGGGCTTTAACATCATTCCCTAAATAAGCTGCCCAGAACTGAACACAATACTCCAAATGTGGTCTGACCAATGATTTGAAAAGGTGGAGCATCATTTCCTTGCTTTCACACTCTATGTCTCTATTTATAAACCAAAGGAACCTGTAAGCCTTCTTAACAACTTGTCTGGCAACCTTTAGAGAATCATGCACTTGAACCCTGAGGTCCCCCTGCTCCTGTACTCCCCTCAAAGTTATACCATTGTCTCTTCATCTTTCTTCTACCAAAATGCATTACCTCACATTTCTCTGCATTGAATTTCATCTACCAGGTGTCTGCCCATTTCACCAACTTGTCAATGTCCCTCTGAAGTCACTCAGCATCATCCTTATAATTCACTATTCTCCCTAGCTTAGTATCATCTGTAAATTTAGACATTTTGCACTCAACACCGATCTCCAAGGGCCCCAACATTGATTCCTGGTGAACATCACTTTCAACTTGTCTCCAATTTGAGAAAATGCCCATCAATATGTACCCTCTATTTCTGATCTTTTAGCCAACTTCTAATTCATGCTGCCTAGAACCCATCAATCCCAAACATTTCTAATTTGCTAACCAACTTGCATGTGGCACCATATCAAATATTTTCTGCAAGTCCAAATATAGAACATCCACAGCACCACCTGCATCCATTGCCTGTGTCACCTTGTCAAAGGATTCAATTAAATTTTCCAGACATGACTTGCCCTTGACTAAGCCTTGTTGATTGTCTAGTATTAATTTATTTTTCTCTAAGTGTGTATTTACCTTATCCCGTATTATGGCCTCAATCAGTTTTCCCTCTACTGATGTCAAGTTAAGAGCTCTGTAATTTCCTGGGCTATCCTTTGTTCCTTTCTTAAATAACGGTGTCACATTTGCAACCTTCTCCTGTGATCAGAGATGCCTTGAAAATTTCTGTCAACTGCTCCACAATTTGCTACCTTAACTCTCTCAGCAATCTAGGATCTTCCTGTCTGGGCCTGGCAACTTCTCTACCTGGAGAGCTGCCAGCCTTTTTAGCACCTGTTCTTTATCTATTACAGCATTGTTCAATTGCTTAACACCCATGTTTTCAACTAGGCTATTGTCTCCATCTTATTTGGTGAAGACAGAAGCGAAATATTAATTCAGTATCTCTGCCATATCCTTTGCCTTCAATGAGCGGCTTTCCCTTCTCATCGCCTCTGAAATAACTCCAGAAGAGTCACCTACACTCAAAACATTAGCTTGCTTTCTGTCCATGGATGCTGCCTGACCCGCTGTGGTCTCCAACATTTTTGTTATCAGCTTTTGATCAGGTTTTCCAGTCACAGAAAATTAAGGGCAGCCTCCAATACCAGTCCAGGCCCTGCTTGAGGTGGCCAGAGTCAGGATCCTCTCCTCTTAATGTCAGCACTTCTCCCTTCTTGAATATTTCTGCCTTGTGGAATGAAAAACAGGCTGGTGTTACAGAAGATGAATGTATGCAACTCCTGAATGAGTTAATAGGTAGTGCAGAGGACATGCAGGATTAATGGGTTTTTGGGTGGGTGACAGTGAGTGGAGAAAGATGTTGCAGACCATTGTGAAAGTGGTAAAGCATAAACCTTGGTTGGAGATGGGTCTGAGGTATCGAGAGAAGATGGTGGCATTTATCCTGGCGGAGGATATTGAACACTGCTAGGCATTTCTCCAAATGACTGAGACTGCTTTTTCTTTAGTGTGACCTCAGACCAGGCTGGCATGGTCTGGCATTGTAACCTTCAGTACTAGTACTGGGGAAAGAGGAAGTCCTGTGTCAAAACCATCCTGTCCAGCAGAACTACCAGGATTCTACTCACAAAGTAGGCATCAATTTACTGTCTGTAGCAGACTGATGATACTTATCCTCGTTCATCGCAGGCGTCCAAAGATGGTGTGGGTGCAAGGGATGCCAGTCAGTGGCTAACTGCTTGGTGAGTTGTTCAGGTGTATTAAGATGAGGTGGCATTTGGATGTGAGAGATGCCATGAGGCAAGTTAACAAGATGAGTTTGGTAAGATACAGTGAGAGAACTCATGAGGTCTTGTGACACCAAGCCCTCCACAAAATTCAATACACTTGGACTTAGCAAAAACAAAAGGTTCAACTCAAACTCTTTCTTCTTCTCGAAATCTTTCTTGTGTGACAATACTATGGCTTTAAGAGATGTATTTTGCCCTGGGCTTTCTTTTCGAAAAATGGTCAAGAGAAAGACGATGAGCAATCTATTCAGAGCCAATAGAGTAAACAGTTTGTTAGGACTTTGTTTTGTTTTAAGTTGGAACAATAGAAGCAGCCTGAATGGGTGGGGTCATGCTCCCCCAGAGCCAAGATTTGTAGTTTTACTTTTTCAGTAACAGTTGCTGGGGTCTTGAAACTGGTTTTGGAAGCTGCAGTAAATCTCTCCCTGTTAGTCTGTCTCTCAGAGATTTCTCTTGATGTTTTTCCTCTTTAACTGGAGAATTGCCTATTTTACTGATATTGGCTTTTGCCAAGGCTTGTTTGTGGGATGCTACCATATTTGAACAGTTAATTTGTAGTAGTTAATATGTCTATTATTTTGTTAAACATTTTGAGAGGATTACAGTTAAACCAATTCTTTTCTTTTTATTTTGTTTGTATTTTAACAGTAGTGTAAAAATGAAATGTGTTTTGCTTAACGTCAAGTAGATTGACCAATCGAATTCTATCTGGAACACAACGGCTTACACTTACCTTTAAAATAAGAAAAAGTTAGGGCCTAGACTTCTTTGGAATATATTTTGAGGGGGTTCTGTCTGGTCCGTAACACCCGAAAAGCAGAGTCTAGAATGTTCTAGGATGTGAATATTTCATGTCCAGTGACCTATTTGTCAGATTTCATAGGCCTTGTTACAGATTTCCAGCATCCGCAGTTCTTTGATTTATTAACCTGAAATATTGCCTCTGCTTCTCTCTCCACAGATTCCATCTGATTGTGTGTTTTTATTTCAGACTTTCAGCATCTACAGTATTTTGCTTTGGGAAATTTTAATGAACTGATTTAGTGACATATGTGGACATGTGGGCTACGAGTGTACATTCCAAGCTTGAGAAAGACAGGGTTAAAAACAAAATGATTATGCAGAAGGAAAATGCTCAATGGAATTGCTTCTTAGATGTGAAATAACATTCAAGACTCATGTTACCAGGCAACTGTTCAATGCAACAGTTATCGGCCATCCAATTCAATTTCATCTAATTTGCAGATTAAGAAGAAAAAAATTAATTTTAGAACTCAAAATGGGGGACTACCTGTATATACACAATTCAGCAGCAATGCAGGCATTGCAAAACTCAGTACACATCGCAAGCGAAGCGATATCAAAGACAAGAAGCCCGATTGTGAGAAAATTCCCTCTAAAATTTATTTCATTTTCAAATGGAAATGATTGAAATAATTCATTTTCAGCCTAAAATAAAGATTTTTTAAAAACATCCAAATAATTACTTTACCAACAATAAAATGTCAGGATAGATTTCTGTTCACATAATTTCTAAGTTCATGTTGGAGATATTTTGATTGTGTCATACATTATGGCCATTTACCATGACCATGTTTATTGCCAGACATCACATGACACCACGTTATAGTCCAACAGGTTTATTTGAAATCACAAGCTTTTGTAGCTTTGCTCCTTTGTCAGGTGAAGTGAAGAGAAGCACACAGACAGAATTTATAGGCAGAAAGATCAAAAGATAGTACATTCACACATTTTGTATGATTTTTGGATCTCTCTATCCATAAATTCTGTGCCTGTGCGCTTCTCTTCACTTCACCTGATGAAGGAGCAGCACTCTGAAAGCTTGTGGTTTCAAATAAACCTGTTGGACTATAACCTGGTGTCGTGTGACTTCTGACCTTGTCCACCCCAGTCCAACACCGGCACCTCCACATTATGTTTATTGCAGTTGTGGCCTATATTGTGAAGCTTGGCCGATGTGGGCAGACATTATAAGTAAATAGCCTGCAATGAGTTGCTAACCGAACTCATTGATTTTAAATGTTTGTTGCTTCTTAACAGTAAGTGACTACGTAACTTTGTAGTGATAAAAACTTATTCAAATATATAAATTAGGAGCAGAAGTAGGCCCTGGAGCCTGTTCCTCTATTTAATAAAACAATGCACATTCCTGCATACCCCGATCGCCTTTTAACCCTTTGCTTATCAAGAATCTATCTACCTTTGCCTTAAAAATATTCAAAGATTTTGCTTCCGTTGCCTTTTAAAGAAGAGAGTTCCAAAGACTCACCATGTTCTGTGAGCTTTTTGATCAAAATTGTTGGGAATTCTGTAATTAACACTTACATTGACAGCTGACTTGTGGAACATCTCCACTTACTGAAATCAAAGGCGTTGAGTCTGGATAAAATTTCTGATGTGATTGCTCTGAAGTTTCCTGAAATGGATGCCTGGCCACCCCATAAATAAGATGCTGTTCACTTCAGTTCAACAAGTGCAGGCAAATTGTGAATCATGACCCCTGCTCCCAAAAAGTGAGGTATGAATTACTGATTGTCTAACTAAAAGAATTGAAGATTTACATTTATAAGGTACTTTTCACTACCATCAAACATCAAACAGTGCTTTATTGCTCACTGAGTGCTTTTGAAGCATGGCCACTTGGTAATGTAAGAAATTCTCACAAATAGCAAAGCGATAATTTTTTTTTGTGATGTTGTTTGAGAGATAAATATTGGTCAGGACACCAGGGTTGATGTCACTGCTCTTCTTTAAAACAGTGCCATAGGATCTTTTACATTCACCCAAATGGGCAGCCACACTAACTCCCAAACACCCAATTTAATGTCTCATTGAAGAGACAGCATTTTCAACAGTACTGCACTGGAGTGTCAGCTTTGATTTTTATGCTGAAGCCTTGTTTGGGACTTGAACTTGGGGAATTAGAAGAAAGAGTGATTCAAACTGAACCACAGCTGACAAAAAATGAAGCAATGGGACAACATTTCAGCTCCTTGTTTGATGGCTGGTGAAGCGGCACTAGTTCCAAATGTAATGACAGAAAAAGATGTCCCTTCTTTCTGATCCAGGGCATCTTCCATTGCTATAGCATTGCACCATATCAGTTGGGAATGTGGAATAGTTACATTTACCATTGAGATAGTTCAATTAAATATTTTCCTGCATCCTATTCCTCAATTAATATCATGTTTGTTATAGCATGTTTAGTTAAATATACCTATTTCTTTTTTATATGAAGTTTCTTCAATAGAGCCAAAGCCCTTGGATTGGTGATTTGTTTAAGTACAATGCACCTTCAACATTTTTTGTGCTGAAATTGAAGTGGGTTAAGCTGAACATGGACTATGTATGGACTTGCAGGTTTCTGTGTGGATATGCACAAGGTAAAGAAAATTTTGACCAAGGCCAAGAGAGAGGCATATAATGTTTGGAGGTTCAGTTCCACACAAAAATGGATCATACTCCAGATATCAAGCTGTTAAATGGATATAGTATTTTGAAGAGAAGTGGGAGAGTTTACCTAGCTGGAGAGTGGTAACCTCATTTTAGTCCTAAATGATGAGGTCTTTACCTGGAGTTTGTGCTGTTGAAACCAGCCAGCAGAAACATATCTGTACATGAAAAGTTATTATAGAGCTATTATAGTAGATAAAGAAGATGCCATGTGCATCTCTGACAGCTGATCTCACCATCTGCCTGTGATCCCTTGCCATATACACATTGAACGTCATGCTGTTGCATGACTTCCACATCTAGAAGCTGCACAGCTAGAGAAAAGCACATGTTCTTAATATACTTTTCTAGCTTGTTGCATCGTGTTTCAATTTGGTCCAGATGGACTATCATTGCAAGGTAAAATAAGTTTTATGATGACAGTACAAACAAATGGATAGGAGACATACTAAGAACTGAATTGTGAAGCTAGGATATTACAGTAGTAGAAACATAGGAGGCTTTATCACCTATTATGTCCATACAGACTATCTACAAGAGCAGCTCAGCTAGTTTTTTTCCTGCCTGTAGACCTGTAGTTCTTATTTTCCAGTTGCTTTTCTAGGTCCATGCTGGACAAAAAAAAATTATTGGAGAATCCTGCTGCGTCCCATATCCATATCTGAGCAATACAGGCCAATCAGGGGTCCTGGAAACAAATGACAATCACAGAAGGGACCGCTAGAGCCTCCACACCTGAAAGTAGAAAGCACCATTCTGGTTGTCCCACAGGTGCAGATCCAGAGTCCTACCTGCAGTGTGACCAGCGGCAGAGTAATATCGAAAACCACAAGGCACAGGAATACAGATTGTGATGAATCTGGACTATCCAAAAAGGAACCAAATATGTATGTAATGGGAAAATGAATCTCTGTTCACAACTGTAAAATCATTTTCCTTATTTGGCACAAAATAACATCAATAAGTAAAGTTGATTTAATCTGGTGACACACCAGGTATAAAACACTTTTATATCATTGTGCACTCCCAGACGCCAAAGCGCTTTGCTAAGGCACCACAATAGGATGGATGGTTTCTGAATATATTCTGCTGATTTTGATGCTCCTTTGCCCTTGATAATCTTGACTGCCAGCCTCTTGTCGCTCAAGGCCATGAGAACCACCCCTAAGAGTAACAATGTCTTCCCTGACGCAATAGAACCTTGAGGCCCTGGTATCACTGGTTGATTAGCCAAGGAACCATTGTTAGCAGCAGGAGCACAATGGGAAGAGACCACAAAGGCAGTCAATTGCTGATCAACTACCATCATGAGCAAACATTGTGCCTTGTTGAAAGCGATGAGGATCAGGCAGAGCTCAGGCACCTCATTTGTCTCTCACTGTGTGCTGCTGGCTGCTTGAATTTATGACAGGCACTGGTACACAGATCAGCATACATCTCTGGCAATCACTAATTGGGCTGATGAACGTGACCCTCCATGAGAAAGCACCCATTTCTCTTGGAAGAGCCCACATGAGACAGAAAATACCTGTATGGACTCCTTTACAATCCTTGCCACAGTGTGCATTCCCTCTCGTATCTCTGCCAGATCTTCACACATCTGCCACCTTAGGCACCATTCCAGATTGGCTGGTCAGCAACTTGGAACTCAGCGTTGACCAACATTCCAACACTCCTCCAACTGGTGCAGAGCAAAGACTCCAACCCTTCCTCAGAGGTCAGTAAGGGCCCTCCGTGGATGGTGCCAGAGATTGTCCTGTTGAAATAATCAGAAATGTTGGCAATGAATCTCAACACAGATGAACTGCTGGCAAAATTTGTAGCATCTCGACATCAATCCTTCACCTTTAAACCAATTATACAAACTGATGATCTCCAACCATTTTCACTCTTCACAATTTCCAATGTTGTTTTTTGATTATCATTTCAAAACCCCATTAGCTGGAGTATGCTTAAGCATTCCTTCACTCCAACCCCCAAAACAAACGTCAGTCTCTCCCATGGGCAATGGATGTACACCCCTCGTTACCACACCACTACATTATGACCTCCTCAATAGCATGATACATGCTAAGCTGGACACTCGCCATTGCTCCAACAATTCTTTCTGGCATTATTGGCCCTTTTTTTCTGGGAAAGAAATGTAAAAATGAGGAATACCCCCTCAGATAACATGATTGATGCCTGAACCTGAGCTGTCTTGATACAGCAGCTGACATGACACAGGTATATTCCTTCCTAAACAGCATCTCCAGATGCACAAATCCATCAGGCTAGGTGATAAGGCTCCTTGATTTAGCAGTGTGACCATTAAACATTGACTGTCCCATTTCCCTAATTCTCCACCATATAATTTTCTAAACGTGTTCATTTCATTGCAAACAATGTAAAACTCCCTCACACTTGCAAGTCAGGAAAGTTCCTATATCTCTTCTGCCACTGCAGCCACAGTCTCTGGATGACCCCACAGCTGCTGACCTCTTCTGCTACTTCCATCTTGAATAATCTGTTGGGAAGATTTACTTTTTCATGCTAAGAATTGTAACACTCCACTGATCAATGACAGCCTACAGAGGAGTGCACTCAGAATCATCATCGAACCATGGGGCAATATGACTTCTGGCTTCCTCATTAACTCGTGGATGCTTTTTTCATGAGATAGGCTATAAATTACCTAAAGCACTCTCAATCCTCAAACTTGCTACCATTCATTGAAACCTCCTGAACCTCTTATTTTAATCCAATATTACTTTTAACTTCTTGAAAAAAGCCACATCTGGATCTTTCTTGTTGAGTATTTTTTTCACTGGAATATATTTTTGTTGAACATTCTGAATTGTTTCTTTAAATGTTCCCCACGGCTCATTCATGGCCACATCTTTTAGCCTATTTAACAAATGAACTTTCGTCAGCTCTTCTGTCATATTGGGTTGGGTTTAATTTTGTGACTGGAGTATGTGGCTTTCAATCTTAACATGGAATTCAGCTGGATTATTATGACAATGGATCTTTTACTGTGAGCTCACCAGTGAACCCTGCCTCATTGCACATACCAAATCTAAAATAACTTTGTTTCTCATTGGTTCCATGATGTACCACTCCTGGAAACCATCACTAAAACATTCTGTAAACTGTGATGCCACTTGATTGGCACCACATCCACAAATATTCAGTGTCTTCAACATTGACTGGTCTGCCTTGTATATTTCTGTGGGATGTGTAACTGGAAGATTTTGCAAGACTCTGCCCCTGCAGTCAGGTTGCTTCTCTCCCATATTTCATGCTGATTGGCTTTACCAGTGAATCTTTCAATGGCAGATATTATTGAAGGAGCAGCATCATGTGTTTGTTTTAAGCTGAGGCGTTCACATGTAGGGAAATGGGGAGGGTACACAGACAGAGCAAGTGGTTTGTGGGGAAGCATGAGATTTGACCATAGCAAAGGTAGGAGTGGCAGAAGAAAAAGACGAGGCCACTATGAAATGAGAGTCCAGCCACCTTGTTTAGGGAGGAAGAGGGGGGAGCTGAGATAGAAAGTTGGGCTATTGTTTGGGGTTTAGGAAATATAGGAAGGTCAGAGGAGAGTTGGTAGCAATAACAGCACAGTCTGGGACAGCAGGAGGGTTAGACCATATTGTGTACTGGTACCTTTACAACCGTCCTTCACTGCTCCTTGGCAATATTAGCTGGCAAATCTTAGACCTGTGTGAGTGGGTGAGGGAATGAGTGATGAGGGAGGGTTGATGAGGAAATGAGTGAGTGCCTCTGGGTGGGTTGGTGAGAGAGGTAGTGAGTGGAGATTGGTGAGTTGGTGAGTGAGTGTAAGTGGATTGGTGAGAGAAGGAGTGAGTGAGGGTGGTTGGTGAGTGAGTGTAAGTGGATTTGTGAAGGAGTGACTGAGTGTTGGTAAGGGTTGAGTTTAAGGGTGGAGTTGGTAGGTATGTATGGTTTGGGTGACTGTCTAGGCCACTCACACATCCAGCCTGCTCCTGACTCCCAATTCTGTGTGAACTTTCCAAAGGCCAGTTTGGAGCGTGCAACACCAGGGATGAATCAAGGACAGTGTTAGTTAAACCTAAAATTAAACAAAGAACTGGAGATACTGGAAATCTGAAACAAAACAGAAATTGCTGGAGAAACTCAGCACATTTGGCAGCAACTGTAGAGAGAAAGCAGAGTCAACGTTTCGGGACCAGTGACTTCATCAGAACTCGTAGTAACAGGGAAAAACCATTGTATATACTGAAGGCAGGGACGGAGTGGAGGTTAAAAAGTGTAAGCGATAGGTGGAGATGGAGCCCAGAGGGACAGAAAGACAGGTAAGCAGACAAAGGGATAGATAGTAGTAAGCCAGGGAAAAAGAAAAGCTGCTAATGGGAACCTTAAGTAGATGAAAATAGACTGGCTGTGCTGAAAGAAGCCCGTGTCATGACAGGGCCTAGGGTATAGAGGTGGACATAGAGGAAGGTGCTGAGGCCCTAAGATTATTGAACTCAATATCAAGTCCTGAAGGCTGAGGAGTTCCTTAGCGGAAAATGAGGTGCTGTTTTTCCAGCTTGTGCCGAGCCTCGCTGGAGGAATGTGGCAAATCTGAGACAGAAATGATGGCCAGGGAACATGGTGGTGTGTTGAAGTGGCAGACAATGGGCAGCACGGTGGCTCAGTGATTAGCACTGCTGCCTCATAGCACCAGGGACCCGGGTTCGATTCCACCCTTGGGCGACTGACTGTGTGGAGTTTGCATATTCTCTCCATGTCTGCGTGGGTTTCCTCCAGGTGCTCCAGTTTCCTCGCACAGTTCAAAGATGTGCAGGCTAGGTGGGTTGGCCTTGCTAAATTGCCCGCAGTGTTCATGGATGTATAGATTAGGTGGGTTATAGGGAAATGGGTCTGGGTGAGATGCTCTGAGTTTCGGTGTGGACTTGTTGGGCCAAAGGGCCTGTTTCCACACTGTAGGGATTCTATGATCTATGAACTGGAACCTCAGGGTCATTTTTGTTGTCAGAACATAGGTGTTTTGCAAAGCAGCCGCCCAGTCTGCATTTTGTCTCCCCAGTGTAGAGAAGACAACGTTGTAAGCAGTGAATACAGTAGACTAGATTGAGTAAAGTGCAGCTAAATTGCTGCATTACCTAGAAGGTCTGTCTAGAATCTTGGATAGTGAGGAGCGAGAAACTGAACAGGCAGGTATTACACCTTCTGCGAATGCATGAGAAGCTGCTATGGGTGTGGGGACGTGTTGGGATTGGAGGGGGAATGGACCAGGGTGTCCCAGACAGAACAGTCCCTGTGGAATTCTGACAGGAGGGGAGGAGAATATGTATCTGGTGGTGGCATCCTGCTTGTGTGCCAGATGTCAATGTTAATGGGGTAGAAAATGAGGACCAGGGCAACCCACTTGCTGTTGTGGGAGAAAAGAGAAGGGGTGAAGACAGAAATTTGGGAAATGGGTCAGGTACAATTGGTTGCCCTGTCAACCATGCTGACGGAGAATCTTTGGTTGAGGAAAAAGGTGAACATTTCTGAGGCCCCCTGGCAGATGGTAACATCACCAGATCAGATGTGATGGAAACAGAGAAATTTAGAGAATTGAATAGAGTCTTTACAGGAATCAGCGTATAGTCCATGTAACTGTGGGAGTTGGTGGGTTTGTAGTGGGTGTCATTGGCCAGCCTATCCCCAGAAATGGAAACAAAGATGTCAAGGAAAGGGAGGGAGGAGTCAGATATGGATCAGGTGAAGGTGAAAAAAGGGTGGAAATTGGAAATGAAATTGATAATAATTTTCAATTCCGAATGAGAGAGGAAGCAGCTGCAATTATATTATCAGTATACTAGAGAAAGTGTTGTGTGGAGGGACCCGAATAAGGACTGGACCAAGGAGTATTCTACATACCCCACAAAGAGACAGGCATAATTTGGGGCTCATGTGAGTACCCATGGAAAAAAAGTAACAGGAGTTAAAAGTTCAAAGTGAGGGCAAGCTTAGTCAGGTGGAGAAGGGTGGTGGTGGATGAGGATGGTTCATGTCTTCTTTCTAGGAAGAAGTGGAGAGGCCTAAGACCATCTAGTTTGGGGATGGACGTTTAGAGGGATTGCATATCCATGATGAAGATAGCATATTAAAGGCTGGTATCTGCAAACCAGAAATTCTGAAACCGACATAAAGCATCCGAAGAATGACAGAAGTGAGTGGATAGGGACTGGAAAGGGGAGGAGAAATTGAGTCAAGTTAGTTAACTCCTTAATACAACCCTAGTGCCTAGTGATCAAGATTTGGGGTCTGGTCTATTTCTCTCTCTAACTCAGCGAAAAAAGCAAAAGGTTTTCTTGGCTATCTTTGTTCTTGTTAAATTTATTAATTACTCATTTAAATTATCAATAGATTGTTTGGAATATTTTAAATTACTGTTTGTCGATTCTGAAATTTGCCAACCAGACCACATCCCCACCACCCAAATACAAAAAAATTAAAATGTTGTACTCCCTGCAAAAAGGTTAGATAGTCCTGTTTTATACTGTGCACCTGTGAATGGATCTCCAACAAATTTGACCTTAAATTGCTAAAAAAATACATTTTAAACAGAGCATTAAATATTTACCAGATCAAACCGTTAGACTGCAAGAAACTGCCCTTTGTCAAAAAGCAAAAGCAGCAATAGCAAAATGTGAGATAATAAGAACTGCAAATGCTGGAGTCAGAGATAACAAAGCGTGGAGCTTGAGGAACACAGCAGGCCAGGCAGTATCAGAGGAACAGGAAGGCTGACGTTTCGGGTCGGGACCCTTCTTCAGAAATTGAAATGTCAGTTTTCCTGTTCCTCTGATGCTGCCTGGTCTGCTGTGTTCCTCCAGCTCCACACTTTGTTGTCTTTTACAGCAAAATGTTCTTGGTTCAACTGAAACACCACAGCAAGTGGGGAGTCTTCAGCAGCAATGGAGCTGTTCTAAAGGAGCAGGGAGTCTACTCAGAGAGCAGGCTTTTGTCTTCTCTTCCCACTAGTCCTTGTTAAGTCTGTTATATTCATTCTCAGGATATGGGCATCATTGATATCCCTAGTTCCCTTGAGAAGATTATTTTAAGTTACCCTCATCATACAACTGAATGGCTTTCTAGACCACCTCAGAGGGCAGCTGTTTCACTGCAACAGATCATTTCCCACAACTCATCCCTCACACCCCATCCCCGCAATAACAATCAAAAAAGAATCCCCCTCGTCCTCACGTACCACCCCACCAACCTCCGGATCCGACGCATCATCCTCCGACACTTCTGCCATCTGCAATCCGACCCCACCACCAAAGACATTTTTCCCTCCCCACCCTTATCTGCTTTCCGGAGGGACCACTCTCTCCGTGACTCCCTTGTCGGCTCCACACTCCCCTCCAGCCCCACCACACCCAGCACTTTTCCCTGCAACCGCAGGAAGTGCTATACCTGCCCCCACACCTCCTCCCTCACCCCCATTCCAGGCCCCAAGAAGACTTTCCACATCAAGCAGATGTTCACCTGCACATCTGCTAATGTGGTATACTGCATCCGCTGTACCCGTTGTGGCCTCCTCTACATCGGGGAAACCAAACGGAGGCTTGGGGACCGCTTTGCAGAACACCTATGCTCGATTCGCAATAAACAACTGCACCTCCCAGTCGCGAACCATTTCAACTCCCCCTCCCATTCCTCAGACGACATGTCCATCCTGGGCCTCCTGCAGTGCCACAACGATGCCACCCGAAGGTTGCAGGAACAGGAACTCATATTCCGCTTGGGAACCCTGCAGCCCAATGGTATCAATGTGGATTTCACAAGCTTCAAAATCTCCCCTCCCGCTACCGCATCCCAAAACCAGCCCAGCTCGTCCCCGCCTCCCTAACCTGTTCTTCCTCCCACCTATCCCTTCCTCCCACCTCAAGCCGCACCCCCATTTCCTACCTACTAACCTCATCCCGCCCCCTTGACCTGTCCGTCCTCCCTGGACTGACCTATCTCCTCCCTACCTCCCCACCTACACTCACCTTTACTGGCTCCATCCCCGCCTCTTTGACCTGTCTGTCTCCTCTCCACCTATCTTCTCCTCTATCAATCTTCTATCTGCCTCCCCCTCTCTCCCTATTTATTTCAGAACCCCCTTCCCTTCCTCCATTTCTGATGAAGGGTCTAGGCCCGAAACGTCAGCCTTCCTGCTCCTCTGATGCTGCTTGGCCTGCTGTGTTCATCCAGCTCTACACCTTGTTATCTCAGATTTTCCAGCATCTGCAGTTCCTACTATCTCTGACACAAGTAACCCCAGATTATTTACTGACATATTTAGCTCCTAATTACAACCAGTGTTTTTCTTAAAAGAAGAGGTACTGTCAAATGGTGACTGAATGTGTAAATTCTATAGTTGTCTGGTGAAGCCTTGAGAAAAACCATGGAATTTCACCCTGAATCAGTGCCAAGGTAAGTTCAAAGTCAGAAGTCATCTGACACTGAGTTATAGTCCAACAGGTTTATTTGAAATCACAAGCTTTCGGAGTTTGGCCCCTTCATCAGGTGAAGTGAAAGAGTAGGACACAGAACACAGAATTTATGGGCAGAGAGAGTGATCAAGGGCAAAGAGATCAAAATACCATACAAATGGTGTGAGTGGAGTGCCGAATTGTAAATCCCTCCAGGTGATCCAAAATGTTAAACGGTGTGATCAAAGTGTCAGCAGCTGAATAACAAGCGAAGTGGTGACCTATAATCTGATTAAATGAGGCAGAGAGATAATTTAAAAAAGAATACGGTGGTGATGGTAATTTTATATAATCAGGAACAAAAGCAGAAGTTGCTGGAAAATGGTCTGTCAGCATCTGTGAAGAAAATATCAGAGTTAACATTTCGGGTCCGGTGACGCTTCCTCAGAACTTCCTCCATTCAAAACATAAGCAGATCAAGATAAATGGCAGAGCAAGCTTAAGAGGCCAAATGGTTTAACTCTGCTCTTATTTCATATGTCACCACAAAAGCCAGGTCCCGATTTCTATAAGTTCTAAATGATACAAGCATCTGTGGGGATTTTAGATGATATTTTAGTAACAAGGATATTGTTTTCCAGTTCACTGCTAAATTGTTATTGTTTGCAACATAAGTACAAATATTTCACCTACAAATTACATAGGCTGCAAGTTGGCGTCTGTTTCAGTTGTTTGGGAACAGGGCTAGCTGTTGGTTCACTTAGTGTTGATGTCTCCCTATGCAGTAAATTGATATATAAAAGCTTTTTATGATTGTATTTATTAGCCAAAGTATTTTGTTATCGTGTCATTGCATCATCTCAGTTTGTGAGTATTGAAGAAATTATCTAAAAATAAACGTGGACTTCTTAAAAAATATCTTTATGAATTTGCAGTGTATATGCACTTTTATATTTTGATAATACGGTCACACAATTAATAAAGCTAACCTTTTGCAGAAGAAAATATGCGTTGTAAAAAGAAACAGCCTGGTTTCAACTACTTAATTTTTGACTGAAATTAAATTGCGGCTGAACTAAAGCAGAAATAGAATGGATTTGGAAGACTTGCCTCATTACCATAGGTTCCCTGAGGTTTCAATAATGGAACCTTGTACTCCCACTAAGGATATTCTCAGAGGATGTATCTTCAGTAGAGAGCTTGAACAAATTCAAAACACCAGATTTTGTAATTGATAAGGAGGAGACAAGAAGACACAGTTACAAAGGTTGATGTGAAATTGTATAAGGTAACTAAAGCAAACTAATTGGTAGCGTGGAAATGAACTGACAGAGTTAGGATGTCATCAGTTGAATCATTATATGAAGGACTATACACTGAAAGAGATGAAGTGTAAATTCATGCATGAGACAAAAGTAGAGCCTGTTCTGTTTTTAGTAACAGGGGGCCAATAAAAATTAGCTTCACCAATGAGACATATGAACATAGGACAGAAGAAGACCATTCCACCCTTGCTTTAACCTGCCATTCAATGAGATTATTGCAATTCATCCATCCTTTAACACTTTATCTGGCAAAATATCTGTTGCTGTCAGATTAAATATTGTTAATTAAGTTAGCATCTGTTGCTTTATTTGGTAGAGACTTTTACAGTTACCTAGAGGAGAGAAATGTTTCTTTAACTTTTCACTCTTGTCCTAAGGTTAGGTTCCCTTATGGGAATGGCTATGATAAACTGGAGAGTGTTATTTAAAGGGATGACCGTAGATAGGCAATGGAGAAATTGCTTAAAGGGTATATAGAGGAACTGCAATAATTATTCGTTCCTGTCTGGCACAAAAATGAATCCAGAAAGGTTGCCTGACCATGACTAACAAGGCAATTTAGGTATAATATTAGATCCAAGGAAAGGACATACAAATTGACCAAAAAAAGCAGCAGACCTGATGATTTGGAGCAGTTTAAATTTCAGCAAAGGAAGGCAAAGAGGAGAAAAATCAAGTATGACAGTAAGCTTGCAGGGCACATGCAAACTCATTATAAAAGCTTCTTAGAATTTAGAATTAGGTTTATTGTCACATGTACTCAAGTGTAGGGATACATGAGTACAGCGAAAAGTATAAAAAGTCACAATTTCTGGCTCCATCTTAGGTACAAAATGTAAAAATAAAGTTAAAAGATCAGCATTACAGGCCTTATAAAGCTAGGCACAAAGATACCTTAGTACGAAATCTTAGGTATGAATTAGAAAAATAAAGAAATAAAGGTAAAACTTCGGTGTTGGAGTCCTTCTAAAGCGAGGAGTCCACTCTGAACTTCACCTTGTGGCCAGAAGTCATGCTGTGCTTCATTGAGGAGGCCAGGAGTCCACGCTGGGCTTCACCTCAAGGCTGAGGTTCTGCACTGGGCTTCCTTGATGCTGGGAATCTATCAAGTCTGAGCTGGGCTTCCTCAAGGCCAGGAGTCCATTGAGTTGCGCTGGGCTTCCACAAAGCCGAGAGTCCATCAAGTCCATCCCTGCTGGGCTTCCTCGAGGCCAGGAGTCTGTCGAGTCTGCACTGGTTCAACCCTCCTCCACCAATGCCGTCCAAGGAATGGAGGTAAGTAGAGAGAAAAAAGGAAAGAAAATGAAAATGAAAGAAAAAAGAAGAAAAGAAATGGATAGAACTCATGGGCTCCAGCTTAGGAGGCTACTCCTGTTCCATCTTGCGAGTCTGGACATAGGTATGTGAATAGAAAAAGATTAATTAAGATAAGTGTAGGTCATTTACAGTTAGAAACGGGGAAGTTATAATGGGAACAAAGAGATGGCAGGCTGATTAAATACATATTCTAGTTCTGCTTTCATAAAGGAGGTCACGAATAACATCCCAAAGATGTTACAGAATAAGGTGTAGTGCAAGGGAGAAATCAAAGGTAGTCAGTATTAGTCGGGAAATTGATGTGATTAAAGGACCAATAAGTCACCAAGGCCCAATAATCTACACCCCAGAGTACTTAAGCAAGTAGCTTTATGTATAGCGGATGCATTGGTTGGCATCTTTCAAGATGTTATAGACTTTGGAACAATTCCTGTGGTTTGGAATGTTGCTAATATAACCCCACTATTTAAAAAAGGAGGTAAAGACAAAACAGAGTTCAGCACAGGAACATGGCATCAGTGGTGGTGAGGTGGGCCCAGTGGTGAAGCATTGGCAACTCCAACGTTGGTGGGTCCAGCCCAGATGGTGGCAAGGCAGTGAAGGAGGGCTGGCAGTGTAAGTGTCGTTGGTCAGCTGGCATTGAACTTTGTTTCAGTTAAACCTGTATCAATTTTATTCTTAACCAATCAAAATGGCACTAGATTGTAATGACTGTTGAAGCTTTCATTGTATTTTACTCTATTATTTACTGTAAAATGCAAGTGACAATAAATAAATCATTCATTCATCCATAAAGCTTGACATCGGTAGTGGGGAAAATGCTAGAGTGTATAATGAAAGATTTAATAGCAGAGCACTTGGGAAAACAGTGACAGGATCAGACTGAATCAGCATGGATTTATGAAAGGGAAATCATGCTTGACAAATCTATTGGATTTTTACAAAGATGTAACTACTAGAGTTGATCAAGGACAGCCAGTAGCTATGGTTTACTCAGTCTTTCAAAATGCTTTTGACATGCTCCCACTTAAGAGATTAGCCTGTAAAATTAAAGCACATGGAATTAGGAGTAATGTACTGACATGAAGGGAGAGCAGGTTGGAAGTCAAGAAATAAAGAATAGGAATAACTGGGTCTTTTTCCAACTGCCAGGCAGTGACTAGTGAGGTACCAGAGGAATCAATGATTGGACCCCAGCTGTTCATACTGTATGTTACTGATTTAGATGAGGGAACTAAATATAATATATCCAAGATTGCAGATGACAAAACCTGGGTATATGGATAAACTGTGAGGAGGATGCAGAGATGCTTCAATATAATTTGGATTAATTGTGAGTGGGAAAATGCATGGCAAATGAAGTATATTGTGGATAAATGTAAGTTTATCCACATTGGTGGCAATAAAAAGAAAGACAGATTATTATCTGAATGGTGATAGTTTGGAAAAGAGGAGGTGCTTTGCGACCTGGGTGTCCTTGTACCCAGTCGCTGAAAGTAAGAATGCAGGTGCAGCAAGTGGTGAAAAGCCAAATGGTATGTTGACCTTCACAGTGAGAAGATTTGAATATAGGATTTGGGATGTCTTGCTGCCATTGTACAGAGCCTTGGTGAGACCACCGCTGGAGTAGTGTCCGCAGTTTTGGTTTCCTTATTTGAGGGAGGGTGATCTAGCTTTGGAGCAAGTGCAATGAAGTTTTACCAAACTGATACCTGTGATGGCAAGACTGACATATGGAGAGAGATTAGATTGGTTAGGACTATAGTCACTGCAATTTAGAAGGATGAATTGGGATCTAATAGAAACCTATAAAACTCAAACAGGATCAGACATGGTAAATGCAGGAAAGATGTTCCCAATGACTGGGGAGACCAGAACGAGGGGTCACAGCCTAAGGATATAATAGGCGCATTTAGGACTGAAATGAGCAGAATATTCTCACCCAGAGAGTGGTGAGCCTGTGGAATTCTCTGCCACTGAAATTGGTTGATGTCTAACATTAATTGTTTTCAAGTAGGAGTTAGATAAAGTTCTGAGGGCTAAAAGGATCAAAGTGTGCAGGGAAAAAGTGGAAACAGGATACTGTGTTCGATGATCAGTCATGATCATAATGAATGACAGAACAGGCTTGAAATGCTGCGTTGCCTACTGTTCTTATTTCCAATGTTTCTATGTTTATCCTAGACTCCGTAACTAGTGACCAAAGTTACTCTCCATGTATCATCTCAATTCCTTTCAATACCCTAAAAATCTCAATTTACTTTCATTTTAATTTTCTAACTCCCAGAAAATACAAGCATATCTAATGTAATCTTTCCTCATAATTTAATCCTTGCTAACTTAGTGTAAGTCCGTGAATCTGTACTGCAATCCTTAGAAGGCCACTATATCTAGAAATGTTCACAATGCTGCAGATGTAGTCTGACCTGGGATTTGTATGGCTGGATCAAACCTTGCTTTTCTTTATATACTATCTCTTTGGTTATAATGGCTAATATTCCATAGCCTTTTTGAACTACTGTTTATTTGAACTGAGCCACGACATTTTAATTATCTGTACCTGTGAACCTCTATATCTCTTGCGTTTTCATCATTTTAGTCATTTTAATTCATATGTTTTAAAATGGATGGCTTAATTTAATCTATCAGTATGTCTTTGACATTTTATGCTTCTGTCTACACTATTTACTAAATTACCAAACTTTATGTGATCAACAAACTTACAAATATGGTACCTTATTTTGCTTTCTAAGTCATCAATACATATAATAAGTATAAACAGCCACCATTAGCACCAAAATTTAACAACAACAGGATATAGGTGATCTTTCCAATGCGATGAGCTACACTGGGAGTAATATTCTCATGGGCCAGATAAATAGAGTTGCAAAGTACTGTTTAAACCAGAAATGTTCAACAATCAAAGTGTCCTATCTGGTCCACCACTGGAATTCCAAACACAGGAAATACAACAGGCAAATTCCACAAGGAGAGGCTACATTATTCAACTGTTACATTTACATTAAATACACAAAGCCATTCTATAGCAATCATATTTTCCACAAATACATTTTACCATGACATTTTGTTTTCTTCTATTATTGCTCTTAATACAACACCCACAGTGATATTATCTCTTCTAACTACTTGAATGATTTTCAGATTGTATTGTTGTAGCATAAACGTCACTGAAACAGCTTCAAATTCTTACTACAAAACCTTGAAAGTTAATAGTTATCATCCACGTAGATAAGTCTCTGTTGTTGTTGTAGTAAACTTCAAATGTTGCAATGCTAATGTCAAATGCAATGTCTCTTTATCTACAGTTGAGTTAATACTGGAAGGCATTTCTTTTTCTCAACTGATTGGCTATTTGATCCTCAACTCATCATCTTGTAATTTAGTTGCACCATCACTGATATTGCTGGGATTAACACGCAGTTGTGCATAATACAGAAGTCAATACAGCTTTAAAACTATAAAAGGGTCTCTGACACTGCTCTGTCCATTCAAAATTCTTTTCTTTCTTCAATAAAATTGTCAAAGGAATATGATGATGCTGAAGTACAGAAATGACTCATGATAGAATCCACTTGCTTATGATACTCAGAGAACAGTGAGCCTGTGGAATTCACTACCACAGAATGCAGTTGAGCCCAAAGCATTTTTGATTTTAGGAAGGAGTTGGATATAGAACTTGGGGCTAAAGGGAAAAAACAGGCTATTGAGTTGGATGATCAGGCATAATGGGCCAAAAGGCCTACTCCTGCTCCTATTTTCGATGTTTCTATGATTCTGTAAAATCTCAATTTGTCTTTGGCTTTAGAAAATCCAAAATAACCCTAAAAACTCCAAGATAATCCTTACTTTTGTTTCTCTAGGTGTTATTTAGCCTTGTCCCACAGTGTGGCCCAGAAAAGTAACTTCTGTTTTAGCAAATTCACATTTGGTCAAATTTCTGACCAAATTGGCTTTTTGTAATCTATCAAACAATTAGTTTAACTGTTCTAAATGCTCCTCCCAAACTTTGCTGAATGAAATCAAATCATCAACAGATGTAACTCAGTTGGATAATCCTTTAATGACCGAATTAGTTAATTGTTGACAAGTTGCAAATGCATTTTTAATTATGAATGGTATGACTTCACATTGATAATATTCATCCAGAGTTACAAAAGTTGATATTTCTTTTGCCACATTAATCAATTCACATGTCTCTTTGGTAAATCAATTTTTGTAATGAACAGTGTCCAATCCTCTTAATATGGATAAATGCTAATCACACTTGGATGCACTTCCTGACTGAAGTATAAAAATGTCTATTTCTTTGGAATACCCTTTCAAGAATTCTAATAAGTTGAACTGTTTGTCTAAAGACTGTACCTTTTGATTACCTGTCCCTTAACTAAACTCACTGCACTGTTTTTAAGATTGATGTTGTTTTTGCCCTGCGCCCGGTACTGCTTTTACTGTTTTTTGATGTCACTCAGCTCGATCGATAGACCATTTTGTGGTCTTGAGAGGTTATATTTGGCCTGAGGTTACATTTTAAAATTGGTACATCTTTATTTAACCTGCTTTCCATTCACAATTCAGTTGATGAGTTCCCATTATTCAACAGTGTTGCTCTGTAACTGAGTAGTTCTAATTTCCAGTTCATATTCTTAAACATCAATAGCTTTACATTTTTGATCACCATCTCTGCCTCTACGTTCAATTAACGATGGAATGGAGAACTTATCACCTGGCTAATTCTAGCCGAGCAAACTTCCTTAAATCCTCACTTATAAATTGAGCTCCGTTATTTAATGTTAATTCCTCTGAGCATAACTTGGATATAGTGAATAAAATACATGCATTTTTAAATAGAAAAGCATTGAAACTAAAATCGACCTAAATCTGAATTACCACCTTCTTTAACTATAATTTTGTCAGTGATGTCATCTTTAAAATAACGTTACCTTAAAATGCTTAGAATTAAGACAATCTTTTTGGTTATTGGTTCTCATTATAAAAAATAGCTTTCATATAAGACACTTAGAACAGTTTATTGTCTCCACTGTATTAGAAACAATAAATGGTCACAACCATAAAACCTCTTTATCATCAAAGAATCCCTACAATGTGGAAACAGGCCCTTTGGCCCAACCAGTCCAGACTGAACCCAGAGCCTCCCACCCAGACCCATCCCCTTATAAACCACCTAATCTACACATCCCTGAACACTATGGGCAGTTTAGCAAGGCCAATCCATCTAGCCTGCACATCTTTGGACTGTGGGAGGAAACTGGAGCACCCGGATGAAACCCACACAGACATGGAGAGAATGTTCAAACTCCGCACAGACAGTAGCCTGAGGGTGGAATCAAACCCAGGTCCCTGGTGCTGTGAGGCAGCAGTGCTAACCACTGTGCCGCCCCATGTTAGGGGGCTTCATTATTTCTGTTAAGATAATTATTTGAAACCATAAAGAGCAGCATTATAATTCGTTTTTAACACTTTAATAAAAAAACATAGTTCTTATTGTTTTTGATTTCATTTTTTGGCCTTTTTCACGTAAATGTGACACAATTAGAAAAGGTTGAGAGTGCAAAAGAGACTTTAAAGAGTCACATGCAGCTTCAGAAGCGTGAACTATAGACCTTGATGTAAGACAACTTATTTCAGTGTCTTTTCAGAGCTGTTCCTTTGATGATCTATTCTGTTCAGTTCATGGACAGATATGTTTATATCTCACTCCCCTGAAGGAGTGATGTAATCACATACAGTACTGACATTTTTCCAGTAATGACATTAAATAGGTGGCATTCCATTGAGCATTTGAATAACAAAAAGAATGTCTGTAGACAGACCAGGCTGGACCTGTAGAGACAAAAACTGCAGATGCTGGAATCCAAGGTAGACAAACAGGAGGCTGGAAGAACACAGCAAGCCAGGCAGCACCTGGAGGAAAGGAGCAGTCAATGTTTCGGGTATAACCCTTCTTCAGGATCTGTACTCTGCTTTGATTGGAGCACATCAATAGGGGGGTGCATGGAATTTCCTACTGCCACTTTCTGACAACAAATATCTTCCAGCCTCATTCATATTTTGCAGTAAAATCATCTAGTCTACACTGGACATTCCATCAGAAGTGGTGAGAGCTTCTGTGACAGGTCAAAGATCTTATCTGCAGTGTGAAGGACCAATGTTTAATATGTAAATAGTCAGTCACCATCATTAGTGATGTAAGATATCACATGACAACAAACTGTTGAGGAACATGGTATTGTGTTAAGTCTCGTGCTAAGCCTACTTCTGTAAATAATTTGGAGATTGGTTAATAGAAGGTAAAGAGCTTACACTAGCTCACTTAGTACCGACCTGGGACAGTAAATGACAACACCTCGCATGGTCACCTCATTTGCTCGGGGTTGTGGGAAATATAGGCAGATGCAGGCACATGTAAGATCAATTTGGAGTGTTCCTGAAGGAAGCCTACTGGAGTTGTGGGAAGGGTTACCAGGAAGGGTACTTGGATGTTTGGGGCTGACTGACTTGTTTAGGTGGAGACAGCAAGTCACTGGCCAAGAAGGACTCACTGGCACCTTCCATCATGCTGGAAATTGGAAGTGCTGAATAGGGAAGAAAGTGGAAACCCCAAATGCTCAGTGTGGGCAGTGTAAATGACTTGACCTCACTGATGATAGGACTTTTAAAGAGAAAGAACATTACTCAAATACCCATGCACTGTACATGAAACAGATCCCTGGACATATTAATCATTGTCTCTCCTTTGTCTGTTGCATGTCCCTGCTATAGATACCATGGAGGTTTGGTAAGGTGACACTTTTAGACACAGGCCGCAAAAGAAAATTGTCATACAGGGGAGGCCAGATGTGTCAGCATGGCCCAATGCCATGAATATACATTGTTCCTCTTGCTTCCATATGATGCAGCAGGCCTTCAATACAGATCTCCATCCATGGAACTTCATTCACGGCCATGAAGTGATATCACCCATGCAATTCAGCCCTACATAGGGCGGCACGGTGGCTCAGTGGCTCAGTGGTTAGCACTGCTGCCTCACAGCGTCAGGGACCCAGGTTTGATTCCACTCTCAGGCGACTGTCTGTGTGGAGTCTGCACATTCTCCCCATGTCTGCGTGGGTTTCCTCCCACAGTCACAAAGATGTGCAGGTTAGGGTGGATTGGCCATGCTAAATTGCCTGTAGTGTTCAGGGATGTGTAGATTAGATGGGTTATAGGGGGCTTGGTTTTGGTGGGATACTCTGAGGGTCGGTGTGGACTAGTTAGACTGAAGGG
This sequence comes from Rhincodon typus, assembly GCF_021869965.1. Taxonomy (NCBI): domain Eukaryota; kingdom Metazoa; phylum Chordata; class Chondrichthyes; order Orectolobiformes; family Rhincodontidae; genus Rhincodon; species Rhincodon typus. The sequence continues at coordinate 113,564,499 of NC_063333.1, read as the reverse complement.
CCTGTTTCCACACTTTAAAGATTCTATAATAAAACATAGAGAGACTGACAATCAGATGTAAGTTTAAAGCAGTGAAAAGCAAAATGAATTACAATCCATTGTCACACAAATCACCAAAATATCCTCAAATAGGTCTTTTTCTCCTCTCTATCATGTTACAATTTAATGTATGCCCTAGTTCTGCAGCTGGGGTTGAAGGCACCTACTCAGCAGTTGAGCCTGCTGACCATGGAGGTTTGGTAAGGTGACCCTGGGGGTCCATGTGTTTGGATGAGCCAGATCCAAGCACAGCTAAGTTGACCCTAATCAGCATGAAATTCCTTGCATTCAAGGGGGGCAGGCATGGTGGATATAGAGGGCCTGGCCATCCCTGGAGTGTCCTGAGAGGAGACTTCTGAGGTACTTCTTTGTGAGTTCTCCTCCAGCTAGTTGCTTCATGGCATTACCCTGTTTCCTTGTGGGGAAGGGGCACCTGCAGTATGCACCAAGTTTTCCATCTCCTGCCATGCCTTCTCTGCTGAGCACCAATGGCTGAGGCAATAGATTATAGGTGTATGTGCTCCTCCAGCAACCACTGAGGGTGCTGGGCCTGACTCTCCATAGCAGACACCAATTTGTCCATGGAGGCAGTCACAGGATTTGCTGCACTGATGCAGCTTCTGGGCAATGAAAGCCATTGCTCATACCAGGCTGCCACTTCCTGTTCCTCCTGTGCATGTAGGTGAAGGTCCTTATTGCAGACACTACAGGGTCATCTCCTGGTGGGAGCTCAGCTGGTACAAGGCTTCCAACAGTCCTTCAAGTGCCAGCGGTCTGGATGTATCATTCTCATCTAGCTGTGAATCTGTTACACTAAGGTAACACCAGATTTGTTCTCATACTTTTTAGGCCTACTGGTGTTACTGAGGTGTCAGCATCTGAGCTGGTAGGGTTAAAGAAGACAGCCTTGCCAGTGCTTCTGATACTATAATCCTCAGAGGTCCTGTAGGCAGCTGGAGATGCTTGCTGAAAGACACAAGAGAGAGAAGTTGCCGAAGACAGTGGCTAGATGTGATGTGCAATCAGACAGGGTGGTTAAGAAGGCGGTTAGCCCGCTTGCCTTCATTGCTCAGACCTTCGAATATAGGGGTTGGAACATTATGTTGAGGTTGTACAGGACATTGGTGAGGTCAATTCTGAAGTACTGTGTCTAGTTCTGGCCACCCTGTTATAGGAAGGATATTATTAAACTGAACGGGGTTCTGAAGAGATTTATCAGAATGTTGCTGAGAATAGAGGGTTTGAGTTATAAGGGGAGGCTGGAAAATCTGGGACTTTTTTTTCATTGCAGTGTGGGATGTTGAGGGGTGACCATATTGAAGTCTATAAAATCATGAGTGGTGTAGATAAGGTGAATGGCAGGCATCTTTTCCCTAGGGTGAGGGATTTCAAGACTTGGGGGCATACTTTTTAGGTGAGAGGAGAAAGATATTTAAAAGGTATGACGGGCAATTTTTCAAACAGGGAGTGGTTCGTGTCTGGAATGAACTTTCAGAAGAAGTTGTGGTTGCGAGTACAGTTCAAACATTTAAAGGACATTTAGGTAAGTACATAAATAAGAAAGGTTTGAGAGATACGGGCCAAATGCAGGTAAATGGGACTAGTTTTAGTTTGAGAAACTTGGTTGGCATGGACTAGTTGGACCAAAGGGTCTGTTTCCATGCTGTATGACTCTATGACTCTGAGTGACACTGACAGCAGGATTAATGTGAGATTTGCAGTGGAATCAAGAGTAGTGCTTACTCAGTTGTTGGGACATACATTTCTCAGTGGTCCCAGTATTCTCCTGCGATAGCCCAGGATTCTCTCCTCATAGAGGCTGAGAAGCCTAATTGGCAGGCACCCCAACATTGTACATGCTTGCTGTGCCCTGTTATTGTCTGCCTTCTCCTGTGACAAGAGAACAGGAGCAATTGAGTGAGGTGAAGGGGGTGGCATGGCTGTTAGTCCTGGTGCAAGTGGACGAAAGGTGGTGGGATGTTCCAAAGGAGTGAGAAGGCAGCACAGAGACCATGCAAGGTTAAATGGTGTGGGAGGTTGGGGTGAGTGAGAACAGCTGAGGGAAGGTGTTGCAGGCAGTGGTGAAAATAGGAAAGCTGAGTCTTCATGGGAGGTGGGGGCAGTAATAGAGAATGAGTGTGAGATGGCAAAGAGTGTAGCACTTATCCTGGTGCAACAGAGAAAGCCACTGAACTTCTTACCGCACTGTTGGCCATTCCTCCAGACTGTGGAGGATGACCCAAGTGGCAACCTTGTATCAAGCTGACAGGCGTTGCTGGTTTGACCTCCACTGGAAGAGAACAGGCTTCTTTTGCACCTCCCTATCAACCAAGACCTCCAGGTCCCTGTCAGAGATTTACAATGCCATCTTCTCCTTTTCCAACATCTTCCAAAAACGTACTTGAGCGAGCATCACAGCTTCAGAATGCCAGTGCTCATCCGGATGCATAGCAGCCCTTTTAACAATTGCATGGCCACAATGTGTTGCTGGTCTTTCAGCAGATGAATGTCAAGTTGGTCTATGAACAATGTGGTAAGATGGGATCCAGAGTTGAACACCACAGGGACAGGGAATATAGTTAATGAAAATAGTTTAGTATGATACAGTGAGAGAACTCACTAGCATTGCAGAAAAAAACCCCTCCAAGATCCTCAACGCAACTTGGACTTAGCCAAAATGACATGAGATTCAGTCCAAAATTTCCCTTTCTCACTTGGCTCTCCTATGTATCTGTCAACTGGGAGCAGTTTTGACCTGAAACCATGAGACTGAATGTCAAATCTATGAGGACACAGTTGTGCAAATGGGGTCTTGAGGAGGTTTAGAAGGATTAGGTCAGCTCACTGATGTGCTTCTGTTAGCAAGACCTCTCTGCAAGTCGGATAAGCCAGTTCAGAGGCAATTAAGTTTGGTAACAAACCTCATAAGTGCTATTTTCCATAGCACACCTTGCTTTGGTCAAGGCTCGAAAATGGATTAGAGATGGCTTTGCAGTGAAGATCCATGCTTCAAAATGTTTGACAGTTTAAATTTATTTACCACAGTAATTGATGGTTTAAAATTATTTACTGCAGTGATTCACCATGTGATCTATCCCCAGGTAGCAGACATACCCCGGCAGCCAGTTCAATCAGAAGCTATCCTTCTCCTACTGAGGCACCACCATGGTGCAGCTGGGACTCCTGCTGGCATTGGCTGCATGACAAAGGGAGACAGGGGATAGTCAACATCATCAGGGATCATGCAAATTCATTGTTCTGGTGCTGGAAGCCAGCCGATGTCTCTGATTGGATAAGGTGGTTTTAAAATTGACTGCCTCCAGGAAAATTGTGCCCGATGTTCCATTAGCACCATTTCCATGTTTTCCATCCAGAATATGTCCTGATATTCAGGATTGGCTCACCAGTGGCAAAATTCAGCTTATTACGTCTGTTGATCTCCTGACAGAGTTTTCAGTCTTGTTTTCAGCGGCAGCAGCGCGAGCCAGAGTGCCGACAGGAAGGTAACATTGTTTTTTTCTCCAGAATAAAAACTTACCTCGTGCAGCAGAGGCCCTCTTGTTTTCAGCAGCGGGTGTGTGGAGAGAACGTGAGCCAGGAAGGAACTGATATATTCCGGCATTGACTAAACCCGACAGAGAATGTGAAAAATGAGTACAGGGAGTTAGGTTGGAAGCTGAAGTCCAGGACAAACAGGGTAGTTATCTCTGGATTACTACCAGTGCCACGTGATAACGAGTTAAGAAATAGGGAAAGAGTGCAGCTAAACATGTGGCTACAGGGCTGGTGTAGGAGGGAGGGCTTCCATTATGTGAATAATTGGAGCACATTCTGGGGAAGGTGGGACCTGTACAATAAGGATGGGTTGCACCTAAACCGGAAGGGCACAAATATCCTGGGAGGGAGGTTTGCTTGAGCTATACGGGATGGTTTAAACTAGATTGGCAGGGGGTGGGAAACCGGATTTATAATTCAGAGGATGAGGTATTCAGCCTTCCAATGGACACAACAGGGAGTGAGGTTGTTCATAAAGAAATGCGGTCGATGGAACATAATTGTGGACACGTAGATGGTTTGAGGTGTGTATACTTCAATGCTAGAAGTATCAGAAATAAGGCGGATGAACTTAGAGCATGGGTCGGTACTTGGAACTACGATGTTGTGGCCATTACCGAAACTTGGGTAACTCAGGGAGAGGAATGGTTGTTGGAAGTTCCGGGATTTAGATGCTTTGAAAGAAATAGGGAGAATGGGAAGAGGCGGGGGAGTGCCATTGCTAGTCAGGGCTAGTATAGCAGCTACTGAAAGGCAGTTCGAGAATGATATGTCTACAGAGTCATTTTGGGTTGAGGTCCAGAACAAGAAAGGAGCAGTCACTTTGTTGGAGTTTTTTTTACAGACCCCCTAATAGTTGCAGACAAGTAGAGGAGTGGATTGGGAGGCAGATACTGGAAAGGTGCAGAAGTCACAGGGTTGTAGTCATGGGTGACTTCAACTTTCCAAATATTGATTGGAAACATTTTAGTTGTAATAGTTTAGATGGAGCGGATTTTGTCCAGTGCATTCAGGAAGGATTCCTGACACAGTATGTAGACAGACCAACACGAGGAGAGGCCACTTTGGATTTGGTGCTTGGCAATGAACCAGACCAAGTGTTAGACCTGTTGGTAGGAGAGCATTTTGGCAGTAGCGATCATAACTCTGTTACTTTTACAGTAGTCATGGAAAAGGATAGGTACATACAGCAGGGTAAGGTTTATAATTGGGGGAAGGGTAATTACAATTCTGTTAGGCAAGAACTGGGTAACATAAATTGGGAACAGATGCTGTCAGGGAAGAGCACTATTGAAATGTGAAGATTGTTTAAGGAATGCATACTGCGTGTGCTCAATATGTTTGTCCCTAGCAGGCAGGAAAGATGCGGTCGAGTAAGGGAGCCTTCGTTCTCAAGAGAGGTCGAACGTCTGGTTAAGAGGAAGAAGGATGCTTATGTAAGGTTTACGAAACAAGGAATGGAAAAGGCTCTAGAGGGATACAAGTTATCCAGGAAGGAGCTGAAGAAAGAGCTTAGGAGAGCTATAAGGGATAATGAGAAAACCTTGGCAGATAGGATCAAGGAAAACTCCAAGGCTTTTTACACGTACGTGAGGAATAAGAGAATGACCAGAGAAAGGGTAAGGCCAATCAAGGATTGTAAAGGGAATTTGTGCACGGAGCCTAAACAGATAGGAGAGGTCCTACAACTCAGAGGGACCTAGTTGTAGAGGAGGACAGTGTGAAACAGGCTGGTCGGCTACAGGAGATCGATGTTAGTAAGGAAGATGTGCTAGGAATTTTGAGGAAGTTGAAGATAGATAAGTCTCCCGGGACTGATGGGATTTATCCAAGGATTCGATGAGAAGCGAGGAATGAGATCGCAGGGCCTTTGGCGATGATCTTTTCGTCCTCACTGTCCACGGGTATAGTGCCGGAAGACTGGAGAGAGGCAAACATCATTCCCTTGTTCAAAAAAGGGAATAGGGATAACACCAGGAATTACAGGCCAGTTAGTCTTACATCAGTGGTGGGCAAATTGTTGGAAAGGGCTCTGAGAGAGAGGATTTATGATCACTTGGAAAGGCACAGTTTGATTCATGATAGTCAGCATGGACTTGTGAGGGGTAGATCATGCCTCACAAACCTTATTGAATTCTTTGAAGAGGTGACCAAACGCGTGGATGAAGGCAAAGCAGTGGATGTGGTATACATAGATTTAAGTAAGGCATTTGATAAGGTTCCCCATGGTAGGCTCATGCAGAAGGTAAGGAGGCATGGGATAGGGGGAAATGTAGCAGATTGGATTCAGAATTGGCTGACCCTTAAAAGACAAAGGGTGGTAGTGGACAGAAAATATTCAACATGGTGCTCAGTTACGAGTTGTGTACCACAAGGATCTGTCCTGGGACCTCTCCTATTTGTGATTTTTGTAAATGATTTGGATGAAGGAGTGGAAGGGTGGATTAGTAAGTTCGCGGACGATATGAAGGTGAGTCGTGTTGTGGACAGTGTGGAGGGCTGTTCTAGGTTACAAAGGGACATTGATAGATGCAGAGCTGGGCTGAGAAGTGGCAGATGGAGTTTAACCCTGAAAAGTGTGAGGTGATTCATTTTGTAAGGACAAACTTGAAAGCAGAATACAGGGTTAACGGAAAGATTCTTGGCAATGTGGAGGAGCAGAGGGATCTTGGGGTTCATGTTCACAGTTCCCTGAAAGCTGCCACCCAGGTGGATAGAGTTGTTAAGAAGTCGTATGGTGTGTTAGCTTTCGTTAATAGAGGGATCGAGTTCAAGAGCCGTGAAGTTATGCTCCAGCTATACAAAAGCCTGGTTCGGCCACATCTGGAGTATTGTGTGCAGTTCTGGTCGCCTCATTACAGGAAAGATGTGGAGGTATTGGAAAAGGTGCAGAGGAGATTTACCAGGATGTTGCCTGGAATGGAGGGAAGGTCTTACGAGGAAAGGTTGAGAGAGCTAGGGCTTTTCTCTTTAGAACGACGAAGGATGAGAGGTGACTTGATAAAGGTGTACAAAATGATCAGAGGTATAGATAGAGTAGACAGCCAGAGGCTTTTTCCTAGGATGGAGGTAGCTATTACGAGGGGGCATAGTTTTAAAGTGAGTGGAGGTGGATATAGGGGAGACGTCAGAAGTAGATTCTTTACTCAGAAAGTGGTAGGGGCATGGAATGCATTTCTGGAGCTGATAGTGGAATCGGCCTCATTAGGGTCATTTAAGCGGCTATTAGATAGGCATATGGATGATAGTATAAGGTAGCGGTGGAGGTTAGATAGACCTTAGGATTAGGGTAAAAGTTTGGCACAACATCGTGGCCGAAGGGCCTGTACTGTGCTGTACTGTTCTATGTTCTCTGTAGATACTCCCAGAGCTATTGAATATTTCCAACACCTTATGTTTTTATTGCAGTTTTCCTGCACATTTTCATATGTACTGTTTAATTGTGTAAAACTGGCTTGCAGTTCATAAAGAAGAGGTTCTTGATGCAGTTGTGTGTTTGACCTGCAGAAACAGTGAATATGGCAGAACACAGCAAAAGTAAATCCTCGGTTATCAGATGCAAGTTGGTTTTCCTTGCTAATTAACAAGAGTTAGTTTAAATACCAATGACTGCACACTTCTTTAATTTTAATGTCATATTGAAATTTATACTGAACATTGTTTACTTTATTCCTCATGTACTACACCCTGGATAAAAGCAGTTAAAAGTTGGTTGATGGGGAAGTAATTTGGCCCTTTATTGGTCTGAAGGGTTTGAAAGGTGAAAAAAGAACATGTAAAATGTGAACTTCAGCAGAAATTCATGTGAAGTGTGAAAGGAGATAGTTGCTGTGTGAGAGCTAAAACACATTAGCAGAATCTAAGGTGTGGGTACAGCTGAAACAAAATGGTCACTTAGTAAGGCAACCAGATTTTTCTTGTTTTTGTTAAGGTTGGTATTAAAATGTTTTTCAGCTGTCATGAGCCTGAGCTTGCAAGATTGAAGATTTTGAGAGTTTGACTTACCTTGCGTGTGGGCAGATGTGTAAATGAAATCTTTTGTAATTGGATTGTTCAAATAGTAGTAAGGAATTGATTGGGTTAAATCAGTTTCCATCTCAACCCACTGCTGGGAAATTGAAACGTTTCATCCTGCCTAGTTAAGTGACCATGCAGGCCGTGTTGCCCGTTCTTGTGGGCTCCATAAAATTACCTCACAATAAGATAATTATATCATTATTATTGTTGTTATCATTTTAAGATTATTACATCATACAGAAATGACTCATGAATTAGATAAAATGATAAGTAATAGGGTACACCACATTGGTCAGAAGATAAGAAAATTAAACAATTGAATGGAAAGTTGAAAACTCATTTGGGTGCAGTTTAATAGATTGTGGTAGTGTGCATGCAATCGTGTGTGGTATGTGTGCAATTGTGTATGCGAGCACATGTGACTAACTGCCCGTGGGCATTTGATTGCACATGCGTAATTGCATGTGTGTATGTGATTTTGTGTGTGAGATTGCATGGGTAAATGATAGAGTGTGTGTATGAATAATGTGTGTCTGAGTGTGTGTGTGTGAGAGAGAGAGAGAGAATGGTTGGGCATGTGTGTGATTGCATGTGTATGAGCTTTTGAGAGGGATTGTATGTGAGTGAGAGTGAAAGTATGTTCCTGTGTGTGTGTGTGTGAGTGTGTTTGTGAATGTGATTTATTACTGAAAAATGTGGTGAAGCACAAGGTTCAGATGTGATCAGCCTGTTACCAGTAGATTGAGACAACTTATTAAATTCTTAAAGCATTGACACAGACTCCATTCAGAAATTGATTTAAAATACATTGGGACAGTCAAAAATAAGCCCGTGTAATATAAAATCTGGACTAAGAAAATTGAAGACTAGAATGAAGTATTACTTAGTAAAAAGTAGTCCGAAGATAGATAGATAGCTGGCAAATCTTTTAAGTTCAGGATTTATTGATAATGTGGAAAACAGTAGCTTTCTGTACAATGCATAATCATTTACTCTGTACCATTATATGTTGTTCTATTGATGTGCTAATAATTTAGAGTTAACGATCCTCCTGTTTAAAAAGAAGATAGAGCAGTTGAAACCCTAGATGGGGCTAAAACAGGATTGAAAGAAAGAAAAGCAAAAGTGAATGAAACTGTTTCCTCCAATCACAGATGTGGGGCAGTATTTAATCCAGGCAATGGGAGCTTGCCTCTTTGTGATCGGCCTGCTTTACTAATGCCGTTTGATATTTACAAGGCCAGTGGAGACTGTCATCAGGATCAGGGATCCCAGGGAAGTGGGAATCATGCTCTCTGCTGGTCAATCAGAATCTGGCAGCTCTTAGTTCCAGAAGTGGCAATTTGAACCTACTGGCAACCCACAATCAGTGAGCGAGCCCAGGCCACAGGTGACTGAGAGCAAAATCAAGGATGCGCATGGAACATATGGGAGAAGTGGAGGAACGGTATTGGCAGCAAGAATAAAGTGCAGTGGCTTTCAATAGGCCCCTTCCTTCCAGGAGCTAAGTCCCCCTGGCATCCTACTTATTTGGCACTCTTCCCCTTAACCAACTGGCATCCTACTCCCTACCCAGATGGAACCCTGCCCACCTGGAACCCAGCCCCTTACCAATATGGCACCCTAACAATCACTTTCTTAAAAAATTTAACCTAGTTTTCTAATCAACCCATTCAGAGCTGTTATTACACACCTCTGAAGCAGGTGGTACTTGAACCCAGGTCTCTCGGTCCAGGGATAGGGACACCAACTCTCTGTCACAAGAGGGCCTCCTAACATTACTTTTATTTAATTACACCTATTTTTCTAATCAACCTGTTCAGAGATGTAAGTACACACGTCTGCAGCACATACGACTTAAAACTGGCTATCTCAGATCAGGGGTAGGAACACTACCTCTTCACAAAAGAGCCCAAACATCACACTTAACTTATGTACTTGTATTTACAGCAGCTGTGAAAGTGGTCTTAAACTTAGAAATTCTACAGCTGACCATCGTAAAGAGGAGGTAGGGTTTGCCTTCCCCTAACAGTTGTAATCTAAGAACAAACTGTTAGAACGGAAGTACAATTCTACATTTCTGAAGGAGCCCTGATCAAAATCTCCTTTGAGATATACGGAGCCCATCCTTTTGTAAAAATGAAGGTGCAGAGGGGCAACCTGTGTGAAATTGACACCCCTTGGAATACCTTGCCTATTACAAGAAACACTTAGAGAAGTTCAAGATAATCAGACATCGACAGGAAAAATCTATTCAACCAATTTATTGGAGCCCTTTGGAAGAAGTAACATGTGCTTTGGACAAGTGGGATCCAGTAAATGTACTCCACTTAAACTTCCAGAAAGCATTTGTTAGCATTATAGGTCACTGTGGAATATTAAAGATTATGATGAAGGCAATAATATATTGGCAAGGAAGGAAGATTAACTAGCTGACAAGAAACAGAGTACAGGTATTTCTCCTATAATGCGATAGTTGCGTTTTTGTATTACTTCACCCTGTAGAAAGTCGTGTTATAGGAAAATCACTATACTGTACAGTAGAAAGTTTGCATTATTTAAACAGCGTCCGCTATTCATCAATTGCATTACAAACCAATGCGCGTTAACGAAACACGTGTTATAGCAGAAATACTTGTAAGTATAAATGGCTCATTATCTGATTGGCAAGATATAATTGGTGATGTGACACATGGATCATGTGACCTCAACATTTTATAATTTATATAAATTACATGGATGAAAGGACCAAAGGTATGATGTTATATTTGCTGATGACACAAATATAGACAGGAAAGCAAGCTGTGAAGAGGACATAAGAAGGCTACAAAATGTTATATTTAGATTGAGTGTTCAAAAATGTTACATTACATTCCATTGGCTACATAATGGATAATTGTTCATTTTGGCAGGACAAATTCGTTAAAAAAGCACCTTATTTGAATGGTGAGAGATTGCAGAGCTCTAAGATGCAGAGAGATCTGGATGTCCAAATGCATGAATTGTAAAATATTAGTATGCAGGTACAGCGAGCAATTAGGAAAACTAATGTAGGTTATTGTTTATAACAAGGGGAAATTAATGCAAAAGTATTGAGGTTAGCATCAGTTACAAAAACAGAAATTGCTGGTGAAACTCAACAGGTATGGCAAAATCTGTAGGAAGAAAGCAGAGTTAACATTTCAAGTTCAGTGATTCTTCATCAGAACTTCAGAACTTATGCTTCAGTTATGCAGGGCATTGGTTACATCACGTCTGGGGTACTATGTATAATAATGGCTTCATTACTTAGAGAAAGATGTAAATTTGTTGAAAGAAGTTCAGAGAAGGTTGACTGGACTAATATATGGAATGGGCAGGTTGCTTTATGAGAAAAGTCAGAAGTGCTAGGCCTCTATCCGCTGGAGTTTAGAAGAGTAAGAGGTGACTTAACTGAAACATATAAGATCCTTGGGGGTCTGAAATGTGGAAAGATGTATCCTCTTGTGAGAGAATCTAGAACTGGGGTAATAATTCAAAAGAATATTTAAAGCTGAAATAAAGAAAATTATTTTTTCACATGGGGTTGTATGTCTTTGGAACTCTCTTCTTGAAAAGGTGGTGGAAGCAGAGTCTGAATATTTTTAAAGCAGAGGTATCGACATTTCTCAGAGGAGGCAGGAATGTGCAGTAATCAGATCAGCCTGGTCTTGTTGAATGGCAGAGCAGGTTGAAAGGATCAAGCGGCCTACTTCAGTGCCTAATTTGTATGTTCATCTGTTCACATGTTGTGGGGCAACAGCTGAGGGAGACAATTTTCCAAAGCCACTTGTAGTCTACCTTACTGAAGGCCTACCAGATATGCTGGTGCAGCATTGTGCCAGAACACTACCCCAGGCAAAGGCATCTGCTGGACAGAACACTAATGGAGTACACAAAAATGTTTCGTTGATGCTTTTGTGGAATATTAGAAAATTAGTAAAACTAATTTGGAATGTTTCATATTGGGTTTTATTTCAGCACTTCATTGTTGAATGAGGAATCAAATTGTGTTTGCAGTTGGACGAGACAGTTACCACACACCACCCAAAGAGGATGCAGTGGTCATTTCTTTCCTTGCTCCTTTCACACCTCTTCCTTATCCCATTCCACTTTAACTACTTGCTCTATGCCTGATGGAATAGGCTGTGCCCTCGCGATTGCAAGAGTGTGCTGGATGCAGCCTTGACAATGCTTTGTCATGTATTGCAGGACTCCTTTAAAAGAACTCAGACAGCAGAAATGTTATTGAGGTACCCCAGTGGTCTGTCAGATTACAATGTAGAAGAAGAGAATAGAACATCTTTTAATAACACGTACTCAATTACAGAAGTACAGTGAAAAGTTTACATTGTCACCTCTCATGGCACCATCTTCCATACAAAATACTTAGGTACAAATCTTAAGATACAAAAAGAGGAATAAAAAAGAAAAGTTGCATTACCTTACAGTGATTCATTGTATAAGTTAGAAATAAGACATAGTTAAAATGATAAACATTACACTCAGATAAACAAATTACATACAAACATTACATTGCAGTAGCTCAGTGCAGGGGCTTCCACATATTGTCTCACCAGTCTTGCAAGCTGGTGACCACACACGCCAGATCTCAGTCCAACAACTGTCCCCACTCTGGTCTATGCCTCCAGCCTGCTCCACTCCAGCTCTCACCCGCTCCAGACCTCCAGCCGGCTCCACACTGCTCCAGGCCTCCAGCCAGCTCCACACTGCTCCAGGCCTGCAGGCGGCTCTGCACTGCTCCAGGCCTCCAGCCTGCTCCACTTTGGCTCTCAGCTGCTTCACGCTGCTCCAGCCCTCCAGTCTGCTTCACTCTGGCTCTCAGCTGCTCCAACATAAGTTTTCTTACCAGAAAAGTAACACTTTAAAATCTTAGAAAAAAAGAGAGAGGAAGAAAAGGGCGGAGAAATGTAGATGGATTGATGAGCCCCAGGCTGTGGTGCCTGAATGCTGCCAACTCTGCCACCGCCATTTTGTGTCAAGCAACACTGCTCTCATTATACTGTATACATGCTGTCCACAAGTACTTTAGTTGTGCAACAGAGTTATGAATCAAAGCAGTGGATAGCCTTCAATACTCAGTAGCCACACTCTGGTCTCTCATGATGCCTCAAATGCTGATGATTTAGTAGATTTGTACAGCATAAGGACTTTGTAACTTTTGACAAGTTACCAGTTGCGGATATCCATGAAATGCTCAGCATGGCCCCAAAGTAAATGCATATTAAAGGAATAGAACTCAAAACACTTGTGATCCATTTTTGAGTTTAGAAAATGTGGATGAAGTCACTGGCACTCTGGACCATGGGGAAGCTCAATATCCAGACTAACTCACATCCAATTTTGCCTGCTTCTCTCCAGAATGAGAGAAGAAAATGTATTTCATTCCCTTCATGTACACAATGTCAGTCATCTTGATTATACAATAGTGGATGGTGGACTGTGTGATATTAGAGACGCCATCTGCTCCAGGCTGGAAGAAGCCTGGCATGGAGAAATTTATGACCATAGTTACCTTCACAGCTTTTGGAAATTGATCTGCTCTGAGACCACTGACTTGTATCCACCAGGTGACAAATTTCAGTGAGCACCTCCTTAATGAAGTAAAGATATTGTAAGTAATCTTCTTCAGTGGGATTCAGGTAGGTGAACAACTCCATGAAGACCTTGGATCTTTGTGGCCTCCTGCTGAGAACCTTTCTCTCTCTTGCTGTTAGAGTTATAGAGTCATACAACACAGAATCAGACCTTTCGGTCCAACTGTCCATGCCGACCAACTTTCCCTAACTAAAACTAGTCCCATTTACCAGTATTTGGCCTATTTCCCTCTAAACCTTTCCTATTCATGTACCTGTTCAAATGTCTTTTAAATGTTTTAACTGTTTACCTGCATCTACTGCTTCCTCTGGCAGTTCATTTCACATACGAACTATCTTCTGTGTGAAAAAAATGCCCCTTGGGCCCCTTTTAAATCTTTCTCCTCTCACCTTAAAATGATGTCCCCTAGTTTTGAACTCCTCAACCCTGAGGAAAAGACCTTTGTTATTCACCTTATTTATGCCCCTCCTGATTCTATAAACCT